>NW_026555336.1:29590665-30154674 GCF_029017545.1 Prosopis cineraria
TAGGATGTGGGTAGCCACTAGGTGAACATCCCCTCCAGAAACACATTATTTGCACATTTTAAGCTCCGCAAAAATATTGAAGGATTAAACTAGAGGGGCTAGTTTGGCTGACCAAAAAAAAAAAATAAATAATAATAATAATAATAATAATAATAATAATAATAATAAAGGACTGAAGGGACTAGTACATGGCAAAATTCACCAAATTATCTAACGAATTAATTACCTGGATTACAAACTAGCACTTCATTTATGGACATTCTTTTAGTCTTAACCAGTGAATTGTTCTTATTTCCAGCTTTATTTCTATGTTGATGAACCTTAACCAACCCTAGATAACTGAGTTAACTCCGGCTGGCTAAAGCCATATAGAACTTTATAGAACCAGAGAAACAGCAGCTGAACCATAAGATATCAACACCATTGCAATGTGCAGCAACTCAATACATAAAAAATTACTAACCTTGAACATAAATAGGTTTCTGTGACAACCCAAGAGCAGACATATTTGCACCCAAAATCTGAACATCTGATTGGAAATCATCAGAAGAACAAGATTTCTGCAAAGAGGCATTATTCAAAGTCCTTAAAAAAGAAGAGGTAGCTTCAAATACTCTAGCAACTTTTTCTTCAGCTCCACTAACGAAACGATGGTTTCCCTTACTTTGGACAACTGTCACGCAATTAAAATCATGGCCATGAACCTGAGGACGAGCAATCTCATGCCAAGATTCCCCTGTTCGAAGAGAAGCCTCACTTTTCCATGGAGCATAAATTCTAGTTGTCTGCAAGTTTTATAATTTGCAAAATCAATTCTAAAACAAAACAACTTCAAATAAATAAATGATTATAATACATGTGAGGGCACATGCATGCATATGTGTGCGTGTGTGTATTTGTGTATAAAAGCTACATAACATGTGCAGACCTAAATTTAGCAAAATACAGTCATAAGCATCAAGTGAACGTAAGGACAGGAATTTTTTAAGAACCAAAGCAGTGCATAAAACTTGGGACTGAATTCTCTGCTTTTCAGTGCAACAGTTTTAGGAGCTTTGGGAAAATCCTTTCTGCTAAGCAGTTTTCCCAAAGATTGACTTTACACACAGAAAAAGGCAATATCTAGTTCATTTTTTCTTGGTTCTAACCAGTAGCCGCCCTACAGAACGCATTCAGATGACTTTCCTAATGGTACTGCTTAACTTTTAAAGTAACACGATATTGTCTACTTATGATTACATTCAGAACTAAAACCATTTAGCTGTAAGTTTTACAGAGTAGACAGTCTTATGCAAGAGTTCTTTTCAATTTTAATATAGGCAACACACCTGATCATGACTGACAGACAGAATATAATCGCCAGATCTAGCCCAGGCAATATCAGTCACTGATGCAAAATGACCAGAGGGAACCTTTTGTGGCAGCCAATTATCATTATCAACATTTTTCCAGAGATGGAAAGATCCACCATATCCATGCGCTAATATTGAATCTCCACGTGGGCTCCAGTGACCACCATAGAACCCTAGAGCACAATGGCTAAGTTCCCCAACAGTGACCACATTCATCCAAATACCAGAAGTCTTTTCAGGTTGCCATATCATCATGGTCTTGTCCATGGATGCTGATAAGATGCTCTGAGGTTGATAATATGAATCCCCCTCCATAGATGCAGCCAAAGGTGGTTGCCACTCCACTGAATATACCCAATCCTCATGTCCAAGTAAAAGTGATTCAAGAGATATTTGAAAACAAGACGAACCAACTACAAGTACAGGACCTTCTATGTAGGATGACAAGCTTATTTCTTCTTTCTTGTATATTGCATGTCCATTGGACGGTGAACTCCGTAGTGCCATCTTCCAAATTCGTATGCCTTTGTCCTGAGATGAACTTACCAGAAACATGCTGTCTGATTCACCCTTTGTGCTAATAGGCAATGAGAAGTCCAAACTTCGGATCCAATCTGTGTGTCCTTTTAGCTCACATGCACGAACAAGCTGGGTTCATATGTGAGAAAAAGAGAAGTTTTTATACATAGATAATATTTCCATATAACTTACTAAAGTACATATTTAAAAAACTACCTTTTCTGTCCTTCCCCCACAATAAAGATGAATCTTGTTATCCAATCCTCCCATTGCAAGAACTATTTGCCCACTATTTCCAGGCACTTCCGCCAATGATAGAGCCACCATTGGTTTACGACCAACAGAGAAAGAATCCAGACACAATAATTCACAGTCACCTAAAATGTAAAGCAAATTTCTCAACGTTGAGAAATTAATAATCACAAATTTGAATCTTTGGACAGGACAAAAGAAAACAAGACACATAAAAACTCAAAACTGCATCCCAGAAAAGAAAACCCATTTAAAATGGTACTTTAACTATTAGGTCAAAATAACTCATCTTCACTCCTCTCTGTTGGGCTTTTTAAGGCTTGTTCCAATAATCCAAACAGTCGTTTCAAAATTATTAATATTCAATCTAAACTTGTTCAGACATAAGACACGTTCTAAAACCCACATAAACTGGAACAACAAAGCCAGACAGTTAAACTGGGAACACTCTTGCGTGTGGACACTACATCAGTTAGGCACCAAACTCTATAACAGAACAACAGAAAAGGTTAACAAAATTAAATTCCAAAATCTGAATTGTTCTAAATCTGTCAGACGATAGAAAAATTCAAATGTATGTTTTGTCAGAGAGATTTGCCAGATAACGGGAGACAACATGTAGACTTTGAGAAGAAAAGAAGGTCAAGGTTAGATTCAATTTACAATAGAAGTGGCAGTAAACATCCATGTTGTCAGGAACTAAGCCTTACCTCCTTTAGCCATTGGAAATATCAGTTGCCACACGCATACTGTACCATCTGAAGAAGTAGAAGCAAACAATGCCTCAGTTTGAGAAATCATGATTCCATTAATGCATGTGACACCTTTCTTGTGTGATTGTGGTGCTTGTAAGACACATCTCCACTGTGGACAGATGTCAGAAATACATGTAACAGTAAATAAAGGCTTCAAACTGTCTAGAAATACTTGGAAAAAAAAATTGATAAGGCCCCACTCCTTGTCGTCTTTTCCCAGAATCATCTAAATTAGTTTGGAAACAAGTCAGCAATGCATAAAAAGAAAAAAAAAATGAAACCAGTGTACCTTCCCATCAGAAAGGGACAATGCCCAGAGAAAAATAGCACCATCTGCATCGCCAGATAACAAATAATGTTGCTCCAACTGTTTTGCTGCACAATCAAGGAAAAAGCTTAGTAAGAACTTGGCTCAAGAACCAAACATAAACTTCGTATTTCATTGTGTAAGTCAATTGTCTGAATCAATGAGGACCTGTATCCATTCGTGGATTAAGGCAGTAAATTGCGCTTTTGGTCTTTGCTTTCTACTGCAATAACGATATCAAATGAACTCAAACTTAAAAACCAAAGCACACGAAAGAGGGAGGTAAAGCACGAGGATTTAAATATCTTTTCTCCTCGAAACATCTGCCCCTCCTCTCTCCCTCAATATTTTTCTGATAATTTCTCACTTAATTTATAGCCCATCTCATCGTTATGCTAGATAGACCATTCCAAGTACAACAAAAGAAATTCACCGAGAGTTATGTAGAAATGCACCAAGTTAAGGATTTCTATTCAATAGCAGAAAGCAAAAGAGGCTACCTCTAAAAGCAAACTTGCTGTTAGGAAGCCAGTGGGTGCAGTTCACAACTGCTTTGTGACCCGGAAGAGTAGTCAGAATTTGAGCACTCTGTCAAAACCCAATCAGAAGAAAACGAAGGGAACTCTCAATCAGATGTTTAAGACAAAAAAATCACCGAAATAAGAACATAGTGAGTTAAAGAAACCGAAAGGGACCTCGGGACAGTATATAGCGACGGCGTTCTGAGCACCAAAGGAAACGAGGCCACAAGCACCCCATGAAACGTTGTTCACTACTCTGTTGCATCCTGCTCCTATAAACACTCTCTTCACTTCGGCCCCTCCGCCCCCACTACTCGACATGGTGACTGAAAAGCATTCAGTTTGAGAGAGGTGGTGTCTGTCTTGACAAGGCGGCGAAAGAACGTGCTCTTTCTTCTCAGGCCAGAAGAGCGTCGGAGTTGGGGCCGAGAAGGAAGCAGAGAATTGGGTCAGCGAGGGAAAATGGGCTTTGAAGCCCAAACTAAAACCGGCTTCTTATATAAAAATGGTTTTTTTCGCTTTTACACTGACAAATGGGCCTTTGTCGTTTGTTATGCTTGAATTTGGAGTTGATTGACCTTGGAGTTTTTACTTTTTATGATCATATATTTTTCACTGCTGGAAGTTTTAAAACAAAAAAATATTCCTGAAAAATGCATTTAAACCAAAGAAAAAAGGTCTTTCTGAAATATCCTTCCTTACTAATCTCAATAAAAAAAAACTATAATCTATGATACTCAAAGGATTAACCCATACAAAAATTATCAAGTTTATAATTTAAAATAATGGAATCCTAAGTTTTCATAATTAAAAAATGAATCAAACTCATTCATTAAATCATTAATCAATGTAAAATCATGTTACAAAAGCATGAGATACATCAAAGGAGTTGAAAATAGTTGAAAAATCTCAAGTTGCTAAAAATAGAATAATGTGACGCGTTGCAGTGTGTTACATGTTCTTAACAGCAGATCTAGGCAACTTTCGGCATGCCCCATTTCTTTATCCAACGTCCAAATAAGATAATTTAGGTGTTTATAAAATTTTTTTTTCATATACTAGCTAATGATATGAGTTTCACTTTCAAATCAAGTCACATCAAGAACTTGAACACCCAAACACATTTTCACATTTTATTATAAACTTTCACAATAAAAGGTGTCCAAACCCTATACAAGTACCAAACACCATTTTTAACACCCAAAGCATATTCATTGGACTAAGGACTGACGGTACAACACACCATATGCACAAATACACCACTATATCAAAATTTTATTCCGCAACCCCGTTAATACTAAAAATAGAATAGGGAGGTTCTAGCATTGCATTTCATTAAAAATCATTTATAATATGTTTAAAACAACCTTACTACACTTATATTAGTATTTTGGCCCTATCCACATTTACAACTCATCATAAACAACATTTTAGGGTCCAAAATACATTTCATACATCACAGACAACTATATGATACAAGTGTAAACAAAAATACATTTTAATTGGCAATATTCACCCTATTACACAAAATAAATGAATTAAAGAGGCATACAATAGGAATACTTAGATTCCTAAGCCTCCAAAGCCTTTTCCCTTTCAGTATTAAAGTTAAAGCCTATAAAATATTAAAGAAGAGATGTGAGTCTAGTCACTTAGTAACCAAGATAAGCCTACCCTATACAGTTGCATATCAATTGAATAAACATATAAGATTGAAGTTGATTTTCTCAAAATCCACACTAACACATGTAACACAAATGATTATTTTTCAATTAACTCAATCTCATCTCAATCACAAGGTACATTGCCACAAGACATACAAATATGTGATAATAACGCAATTTATTATTTCAACTTGCCACAAACTTAAACAACAATGTGACACGTCATATAATCACTTATGCATGATTAAACCATCCTTATATTTTTCAATTGAAATCGTGGGCTATAACATCAAATAAGGTTTAGTTCGTGTGACTAGACTACCCAAGCTCACCAATTGTGAGATGTGACCGGCCAAAAATCACAAGACTTACTCTTAGGTCATGGCTTCCCTCACTCTCGAATCCTTGTGGTGTTGTATGCCTTAAACTAACCTTCTTGATACACTAGTGGAGATAGGTAAGTTTTAGTCTCTCGATAAACTATAGAATAAAGATATACCCTCGTGCATTGAAAGGTAGTCAAAAATGCCATATAGATTTTAACTACTCTCATTAGGCTTACTTTCGCCAATTGATCATGTCATGTATGATGCCCACTCATTTTTTACAATATTATTTTCAAAATCAACACATTGGGCTTATGACTATGCTACCTAAATGAGCATCAAATCTCATTTTTGCATATATCACAGATATTCACTACTTTCAAACTCAACACAATCATTTATATTCCATTTGATCATCAATCAAAATCTTCATAACAATCATTAATTTCATAGTTTAATACAAATTGTGGTTTGAAATGCATTTCAAATTTATCTTCGCATTTTAGTTCAGTATCAAAGCGAATGTACTAACACATGATGCATAGTATGTTATCACATCAACAAAATCAATTTTTCACATACACACAAATCCATTTTTGCATTATCATACAATTAATAAACAATTACCTAAAGTAGAGTTTTCTCAATTATTTTAAATTTTTGAGAGGTCATAGATTTACCCCTCAATAATTAGCTTCTAAGCTTGATTTCCCAAGTCAAAATGGTGTCCAAATGCTCAATCTATAATTAATTAATTCTAAATTTATCAACATTGTCAAAAACACAATTTCGACTCTCACACTTTCACTTTTACAATACCCAACATCCTTATTTCTCGCTTTAGAGCTTACCTATTGGGTTTAATGGCTCTCATTAGCATTATTCAACTTCATTAAGTATCCACATTACCATTAATACCTCAACCACCTCCATAATTTCGAATTAAATGTCTAATTTCAAACATCAATGACATTCACCAACTAAAAGTATCAAAATCCATAATCTCTAGGTTTAAATAATCTAAACAATTCTCATAAACTTCATTTGAGTCAATAGGTTCGGACCCATAACCTATATAGATCGAAAATCATCTCTCATTACCAAACTCTAACCAAAAACTTCAAGAAAGTAGAAGAAAATGGAAGATTAGGATGTAAGACACTTACCTTAAGTGTTTTTTAACCACAAAGTACACCTAAACCATTAATATGGCAAACTCTAGCAAGGCAAGGACGAGCTCTTCTATTTCCCTCTTCTTTTTCTTTTCTTTTTTTGTTTCAGTTCGTGATCAATTTATTAGAAATTTTGGCCGTGCATCATGACGCACACAGCATGCATTATGGCACATGATATAAAGTAGCCCTCTTGCTTCAGTGGTCATTTATGTGCTGCGACAGACATGTTGCATGCTACGGTATGTGGTACAGAAACACTTTCTTTATGTTTTTTTCCTCCTTTCAATGTTTGAGTGGCACAACTTCACTTCAAACTCATAATTAGAATTGAAATCACAACCAATTACATATATTAAACCTCTCAAGCTATACATTACATCAAATCACTCAATTTTCATAATCAAACTTGATTAATTCCTTAATAATCCAAGGATTAAAATTTAAAATGTTAAATTTTCAGTATTTTAAAAAAGGAGGTTTTCTTTATTATAAATCTGTTTTTGAATTTTCTCCAAAATAAAAACTAAGTTTAAATTCTTATTAAAACAAATGCCTCCATTTAATATTAAATAATATCTTGAACAAAATTACTTTTAATAAAAAAAAATACATGTGGGTAACAAGAAAACACTTGGTGCGTGTTTAGCGGTGATAAGAACGGAATGATAAAAGGTAAATGAAAAGACTTGCAATGGCAAAGAAAAAGAAAGAGCCTCATTGGAAATAATGAATAAAAAATAGACATATTTATCCGTATAATTTTTTTAAAAAAGTAAACAACAAAAGTATTTCATAAGGAAAAAAGAAGAGATAATTAGTCTTGATCTATAAAGAGCAGGGTTATTTCATTATTGACAACATGATTTCTAAGGGAAATGGCTTTTCTTAGTTATTTTGATTTTGATGCAAGGCCGCGTTTCTTCTACCAATTTAATTGTCATTTTTGGAAGAAAAAAAAAATGCCATCCTCCCATTACTATACTTATCAATTATATTTTTTAAAAAATGGTTTGACTTTTATGTAAACGTATGATGATTGTGGCAATAAATATAGTAAAATTAATAAAATAAGCGAAATATTAGGTTATATATAATAATTACAGCATCATATTTGAATTTATGAGATCATCACTTGAAAAAAAAAAATCTTCTTACATTCTTTGATTTATTATTATCCAATGTCCCTTGCTGCCATGCATTAATCGGACTCGCTTGACAAATCATTCAATTCTGTTTCTTTTAAGAAAGAATTCGGACCAGAATTAAAATATCTACCGGAAAAAAGTATCTGTATGTTTTCTCACCTTAAAAAGTTGATAGAGACTGAGTATTTGTTGTAGTATGTTCACTTCAAATTACATCATCCCAAGTTGACAAAATTCCTTTGTTTGAATGTCACTCCAGATAAGATTTTATATCTTTTAAAAAATCTATACTATCTTGGGTCCTATACATAAATAACTTTTTTTTTTAAAAAAAGTTAATAGTCATTTTTGTAAGTCACTTTAAATAAAAAAAATTATTATTAATTACTTTCTTTTACTTTTTACCGTTTAACAAGTTTCTATAAATAGAGTAAAGTGTTACATATGAAAGAGAAAGTATTTTTAGAAATGATGCATTCAATAAAGGTAAATTAAAAAAAAGTCTTCATTTTCCAAACATCAATAATTTAATTAGATTTCTTTGATTTTAATGAAATAGTTAGAATAATAAAATTATCTTAAAATTAAATTACTTTTCATTTTACCTCTAAATTTAAATAAGAGTAATTTGATATAATGATATGTGGAAAAATTTTCTTAGACATCAAAAGGTTGCACTTTTTATAAAAAAATACAATAACATATTTTTAAAATTGCACATCAAAGGAAATATTAAAGACCATGATCCTTTAAAATGTGACTAAGAAATAGGACTCGAGGGAGTAAATAGTAACAGAAGAGTAATTTTCATCATTATTGATAATTAAAAAAAAATTACCTCAGGCCCAAAAAGAAAGCTCCATATACCCTGCAAAATATACAGGAGATACGTAAAGAACTTTGAAAACCTCAGATTCTCAGATAAACACAGTATCTATTATCTTAGTCATAATGTCTTAATCAAGAACAAGAAATTACAAGAATGAATCTGAACTTTAACCAGTAAAAATATCCTTTCTTGCATTTGTGGAATGGGTTGTGGGGATCAGACCAGGCCTTTGTTCCCTTGAAAAGTAGCATTCCTGTCATCTGATTGTCACAGAAAAGACCTGTCCCTATATCTATATACCTTCCCTTAAATTATTTTCTGATAGTGTTTGCTTTTTTGAACACATAATCCACTGAAATCCCACAAACACTTGAGGATTTCACGTCTTAAAAACATCAGAATAATGATTCTAAACTGATTCTTAGCCCTGATCATCCCTTCATTCTTAACCACTGATATGTGATTGAAGTGAAGATATTTCTGTCAAAATTTTTCTAAGCTAGTATTAATGTGGAA
This sequence comes from Prosopis cineraria, assembly GCF_029017545.1. Taxonomy (NCBI): domain Eukaryota; kingdom Viridiplantae; phylum Streptophyta; class Magnoliopsida; order Fabales; family Fabaceae; genus Prosopis; species Prosopis cineraria. Next base: position 29,600,027 of record NW_026555336.1, read on the forward strand.
AACACAGCTTGCATGCCCTCAAGTATACCTTGGAATATTAGCACAAGAGTCTAAGGATTTGTAGTGAAGTGAGGAAACAAGATCCAGAACAATTTTTGTTAGGATCAACATGGCCATTATTCCATGTTGTTGAGGTGTTTTGTTTCTACCTTCTGTTCCATGTTGACAGTACCAGAAGATAAGCTTTGTGCACTCAATGATTGATAATGGGGGAAGGTTTCACTGTCTTCCATGTGCCTCTCTCTCTCTCTCTCTCTCTCTCTCTCTCTCTACATTTTTAGTTATATATATATAATCAAAATTGACCCTATAAATAGATGATTGCATGATTCATGAATTCAACTCAATAGACCTTCATCACTGACAGAGTCAGAAATTTTCAAGCTTAGAAGTTACAATTTAGGAGTACAGTATCTCCATGGATTCAAACACTTCAAGCTTTGTTCTGAATTCTTCAACTTTTCACCCAGATTTCTACCAAGGCAAAGATGATAATGATGAGGATGGCATGATTGACCTGGGACTTAGCCTCAGAACTGTCCAGCCTGAAGCTTATCATTCTTCTAGCAACTGTATGCATTTAACAGTCCCTTGTTCAACTTCAGTTCTATTCTATGATAATGATTCAGGCTTATGTAACTCTTAAATTTTCTAGTAGTCGTTGGTGTTTGAAACTAATTTAACTGTGCTGTGAGTTCAGTTTTAAGCTTGTGGAGATATGATGACCTCATGGATTGGCCTGAGTCTAATAATCTCAACCTCAAGAGCTCAAGCACAATGCATTCAAAATCCGTCCCAGAGAACTTTGATGAGGAAATAGAAGGTGTTCAGAGCAATGATAGGTGGGCTTATGTGAAAGTTATCATGGATGGTGTTACAGTAGGCAGAAAAATTTGTGTTCTTGATCATGAAGGATATCCAAGTCTTGCAAACCAGTTAGAAAACATGTTTGGTAAGCATGATGGCAACTAATTCTCTTCTGGGAAGTAGTCACAGAAATTCTTAAGAATTTTCTAGAAGGTTTGTATCTACTCTTGATCTTTACTAATATTCTTTTGTTTTTAATTTCTTGTGCCACTCACGTTCAGGAAGCAAATCTGTTTCTGGTTTGAAACTGTTCCAATCTGAGTCAGAGTATTTACTGTTCTACAAAGACAGAGAAGATCATTGGAGAACAGTAGGTGATGTCCCATGGAAGTAGGTTTCCTTTTCCTCGGTGTCCTGTTTGTGTTACCATGTTCTGCATTCTGTTCTGAAACTATTTACTACTTCGAACTCTATTATCTAACTTTATTTTCTTTTCAATCCCTTGTTTTTTCTGTCATTTTGACACAGAGAGTTTGTAGAAAGCGTGAAGAGGTTGAGGATTGCAAGAAAGAATACAACCTAAATTTTCTGTGTGTTTCCTGATGTTTCTTCATTGTGTATTTGAGTTATCAATGTCTTGAATACAGACATTTTGAATGTTACTTAGATATTCAAAGTTTTATTACTATTAATACAAAAATAACAGCGTGCCAAAATGTTCTACATATTTTAATGCATCATTGGTTACTCCCTTCAGACCATAATATAAGATATTGGTAGCTACTTCATGATTCTTAAAAAAAAAAAAAGGTGAAGCATTAATGTTTTGAAAAAATTTACATTTTTTTAATCATATCCTCATTAAATATTCTATATAAGCATTTTAATTATGACAATTGAAATTCAAATGCGTCATTTTTTAAAAAAAGAATAATAAATGAAGGGTACCAACAAAAGTTGGTCCAATTGATAAGAAGTTAGCTTATACTCTTTCATTTTTCTTTATAAATCATTTTTACTAACCTTATCAATATTAATACAAAAGAGGTAAAAGGAATAAAAGTGTATAAAATTCTAAATATGCCCTTATATAATTAATTTAAAAAGTAATGTTATCTACTTTTTCTCTCACATCAAGGGTAATTTTAAAAATATTTTTTAAATATTACCTAAAAAGCTGCACTATGACTTATAAATGAGACTAAATAAATCTTTTAAAAGGCGCTTTATAAATAGGACTGAAAGAAGTAACTCATAAGATTGTGAGATCAAATTCTGTTGTTGATATAAGAATCTTATTGGTAGATGATCTATAAGTATTTCTGTAAGCATTATTTGAATCTGAAGACATACTCTAGTCCTAGTGAGCCCTCAGGACCAACTCACCTAAACTTTTTTTTATAAAAATTAAATTTAATTAAGGATATAACTGAAAAAATTATTATAAAAATTATATAATACTTTATATTTTAAAGAAAACAAGATTTCTAGAATATATATTATATTATTGTGCAAAGGAGTAAAAGGCTAGAGTTTACGAATTCAGCTTCACTTTACTGAGCCAGAGAAAAATTTAAACCGTCTAAGTTAAATATTTTTAATATTTATTTTAAATTTATATTTTTGAAATAAAAAATATAAATTATTTTAATAAATATACTTACTAATCTGACACTCCAGATATAATATGAATGGTCTAAATTTAATATTAAAAATTTAAATTAACTTTTTAGATATATTCTAGATAGTGCATATATATAAACAGAGCAGTAAACTTATTAAAAAAATTTTAATATTATATTTAAACTATCTATATTAAATTTGGACTATCAAATTAATAAATATATTTATTAAAAATTTTATATATTTTTTTTAAATATAAATTTAAAATAAAAACTTAAAATATTTAATATGGATCGTTGAAATTTTTTTCCGTGGAGGTAGAGAAGGCTTCTCACGCCCTAGCATTTACCACCAAGTAACAAGGACACTTCCCATAGATAGCAGACAAATTGGAAATCTATGCCTATGCCTATGTACCTATTTGTCCTTTCACTTGTCCATATAGTTATGAAAAGTGAAATCTTAGGTTGAGAATCTTTCATTAAGTAGGCTGTCCAAATAACACTTGATGGGTTGATCTCAACTAAAATGCACATGGGAAGTTCAGACAGTAAAGTAAAGTCCCTGATGGACAAAATCGAAAGTGATGATTAATTTTTGTTTACTGATTTCATTCTCTAGCTAACTTCCAATGGACATAATAATTGTTCTGTGGGATTTTCAAGCTCAATGTTAATATGGCAAAAAGTACTATTCTAAATTGGTTTCACTTATCAACAAGAAAATGACATTTCTCCATCCATTGGCTGTAATTAAAATAAATAACAAACGTTTAACTCATCCTAAATGAACGCTAAAAAATAAGTTCACTTTTTTAGCCCAAAAAATAACTTCACTTTTATTTATGTGAGACAAAAAACTTAGGGGAATAATATTCATAAACTCACCAAAACTTAAGCAAACCTCATGATTTAAAAACTTATAGATGTATTTATAAAATATTAATCAACAAGTATAGGGTCTTCACATTGACAATATTATTGAAATCCATACCCTTATGAGCCGAGATGAATCAATCAGGGTGCATGTTTCCTATATTAGAATATATTAAAAAGTCTTGTATTGATTAATTGAAAAATGAATTAAAGGTATATAACTTTAAGGGAAGTTAAACTATGTGATAAAAAGACAAACCTAATATATATAGGTAATCCTGGAATATTTAATCGCTTCCAACTGATCCTAAACTTTGTTTAAATTTTTTTTTTCAAAGAATGTTAAAATTAATCCTAGTCCCTCACATTTTATGTAATTTGCAATCCAACCAAAAAAAAAAAATGCAAAACACTGGATCTGTCCTGGTATAAATTGCATCTACATCCTAACCCATGAAATCAGCTTTTTTGTAACAGGCAAAGAAGTAAATTAAAAAAAATAAAAATCACCAAAAAAATCAATAATTTGATCCCCACACATAACTTGATTTAACACTCATTTCTTAAATTTTAAATTAGTATTACAGTTCAATTCTTATAATTTAACTATTTAAAATATTGATTATACATTTCATAAAATAAAACACGAAGGACTAAAGTTATTTTTTTGAACATTAGGGAGCAATGTTTTAAATAATTAAAATTAAATTCAAATGAAAAATTTTTAAGATCATCTAAAACTCTAAACTCGCTTTTGGTATTATGTTCTCTTTCAACTTTTAAAAATGATATAAAATTACCTCTATCATTAATAAATATTAATTTTAGTCAGTAGTTGATAAAAAAATTATATAAAATGACCTCAAAATTACATATTCTTATTCAATTTTTGAGTCATCTTCTCTAATTTTTTAAATTATTTTTGTAATTTTTTTAATTCATTAAATGTTAAAGTTAACTTATGTTAATTGTGAGAGTAAATATTATACTATTTTTAAAAGTTGAAGAGGAATATTGTATTAAAAATAAATTTAAAATCTTATATGCTTTTGAATTTATAATTTAAGAGTAAAATTTCCTTTGAACCCATTAAAATTATAAGATTGAGTCATTGGGAGTTAATACATGAATTAAATTATACCTAGAAAAGTTGATGTTATGAGTTTAAATATTTAAAACTATAATAAGCACCAAATGTCCCTTTAACTCAATTTATTAGTTCTAGCAAAGGTTATAGTGAAATGTGATAAACCCACGTGGTGAAGCTCTTGGTTGGTTGGAAGCAGAAAGGATGAAAAGGGTTTGATTTGATGAGATGGAACACAGAGACAGTTTCTAAAATAGACAGAAACAAGTGTGTCCCGCTCTTGAGATAGTCTTTGTGATATTTGAAGATTGAAGCAATGTGAGATTGAAGTTCATTCATAGATGAAAGCTAATGACAGCCAGGACTTGTAGCTTATTAGGTTGCTGGAGTCCATTTCTCCTAAATCTGCGCCACATGACTTGCTCTCGTCCCAAAGTCCAACCACTTCTTTCATTTAATACAATGTGGGCTCCTTCTCTCTTAAACTCTTCGTTTAAGTTATCCCCTAGTCAAGAAAAGGTGACACCATTTGGAGTTTTCTTTTGTTTTATTTTTTTTTCTTTTATATTCCCTCCTATTATATTCATAAATCATTTTTAATATATTTTTAAAATTAAAAACATATTAAAACATATTAATTTTTTAAAAAATTTAATAAGTCGCTAACTTTTATCTTTACTCCTGTGATCTTGTTTATAGGGCAAAAAAGAAAGAAAAAATTTAATCCTATTTATAAAGCACTTAATAATTTTTAATAATTCTTTTTACATTTTTACCCTTATTAAATGCTTTGAATAAAAATATAATAATGAGATTTAAGAATATTAGTTAAGGATAAAAGTGAAAATTATTAAATTTTAAGATAAAGTTAATAAAATTTAAGATTTTCTTTAATTTTAATAAAACATGCTAGAAATGATTTATAAATATAATCAAAAGGAGTATTACATATACATATCTCACCGATGTATTTTCTCTCCCTAACGTTTAATGAAAGTAAAAAAAAAATTGTGATAAAAAATTAGTGGCACACCACAAAAGTGTGACTAAAAAATTTTTATTCTCCCTAGCTTATAAACAGGATCAAGAGAGTAAGTTCTTAAATGATACTACTGCCTTTCGTCATTAATAGAAGACAAACGTTAAAAGCTTTTTTAATCCTTAATATAAGGCAAAATTAAAGTAGTTAAATGTTTTTTTTAATTTTACCCCTTATTTATTTATTGTGATTTGAATTCCTAAACAATAATTTAATATAGTTATTAATTAGTTAATTATAAAGAAGGGTAAAATTACAAAGTTATATGTTTTTTTAACAATTTCAAGGATGTAATTATTATTTCTTAATAAGTGTAAAATTAGTTAATTTTGCCTTATATTAAAGATAAGAGAAAGTACTTCCTGGTTTTGTTTTTATGAAAAACGAATAATTAATTCTCATGGATTAAGGAGGAATGCAGTTAAAGTTCGTATGATTCAATAAATATGTGGCAAATGCAAATGCAAATTTATTTACCACAATGTTTTCATTTAATAATTAAAATGGTGGGTTTTAATAATTGATTTTATTAATAAATATTTGATGTTTTTTTATAAATAGGATCACGAGAATCCTCCAAAAAACTTCTTCTTCTTCTTCTTTTTTTAATACAACCGAAAAATTTCTTATAAAAAAGTCATGAGACATCAGTGATGCGAAGGTTGAAAAAGATGGGTAAAACTTAAAAGCTAAAGAAAGATAAAGATTGGCATTCGTGCAATACAGCATTCTTTGTCTAATCACAAATGCTTTGATGGTTCAAAGGAAGAAAAATATGGTCAAGAATCTACAATTTATACACAATTAATCACCCCATTACTAAGATCACATATTAAGAATAAAACCTCAAATCATTTGAACACTTTGCAAAACACTCATTCCTATATTTATATAATATAACTATCAGAATCATCTTAATAATGACAATAAAGTCTTAAAATTGTAAATTTATGCAATTAAATCCTAACAAAATTTTATAAAAAATAAATTATAAATATTGATTCAAACAATTATAAAACAAAAATTCTAACTGCAAACTGAGAATTATATTTAAAATTTAAATGTTTTACTTACAATTAAAAATTTGAATTTATAATTATGTAAATCAATATTTATAACTAATTTAAAAAAAATTGTCAAGGACCTTATAGCAATAAATTCATTATTTTGGGGATTTTAATGTCAGCCTCCATCATCTCTCTTATTTTTTTATTTTGGGTCCCAAGGGTTAAGAAGCTAAGGCATTGTCCAAGTTTGTTGGCTCTCTTGTTTTCATTTTTTCTTTTTTAATTAGAAGGACAGACATGAATGGCTTAAGTTACAAGCCAGATTGAACCCAAAACCCTCCACTTATAAGAAAATTTACATGCTACTAGCTTACAAAGCCGGCAGTATCGTTGGCTCTCTTTACCTAGAAAGAAAACGCAAGAAATTAAAAGCCAGAGATACTGTGATCAAAGGTTAAAGCAACAACAGGACATTCTGTGATTTTCATTTTCCTTCATTAAATAGAGTACATGTAATTAAACAAGAAAAGAGAAAAAGGCTCTCAAAGCATACTCTACATGGAGCACACCGACATCAGCAATTCTCAGATACATAGCTCACACACAAATAGGATGAATAGGCATAATAAAATTATAAAAACTCACAAAAGTTGATATTTGTTCTGTGATGTCAGCTGATACACTTGTTTTTGAAATTTTATAGGCTTCTTACGCTTATCTCAGTGCATCTAATGGATGTATGAATTTCTCAACATGCAATGCAGTTCCTTTGTAATGGTAAATAACAATGATGGACAATGCCCCCCAGACAAAATGCTTCATCATTCTCTTCTAGAACTTCAATTACAAGGAGTTATAGTAAAACTTGGACAAAACTAACAAGCTTGAAATCCTTGAACATGACCAAAACATAAAGCTTCACAAATGAACTGGATTCACAATTCATTCGCAGATTATTACATTATTCCTAGAATTTCTCAATCAGAAGAAGCAGACAACCTATCTAAAGCATCAAGAACAAGCCTCATTGTCGGTCTCTTCTCAGGGCTGCTATGGACACAAGCCATTGCAATCTTCAAAGCTGCAATAATCTCCTCTTCCTTGTCTGCATCTTCTGGCAGATATGGGTCTATTACATCTGAGAGTGGCTTCTTCTCCTCAATGCAGAACTGAATCCATTGGACAAGGTCCATTTCTGAGCTTCCCACATGGACAATGGGCAACCTTCCTGTGATCATCTCTATCAAAATCACACCATATGAATAAACGTCCCATTTCTGTGATGGCTTCACCACTTTCAATGCTTCTGGAGCCTGATAGCCGGTTCCCAAAACATTAGCTGAGACTTCTGATGCAGTTAAGCTCTTTTGCCTTTCATGGGGTTTCTCGGCAGCAACTCGATTGGATTGCAAGGTTGGAGAACCTCCAGCAATATTTGCAAGTCTTCCAAGTCCAAAATCAGATATGTGGGGTTCCATGTTATGCCCAAGCAGTATGTTACTTGGCTTTAGGTCTCCATGAACATATTTTTTGGGGCTAAACTCGTGCAGGTAGACCAATCCTTTTGCAATGCCTTTCATGATTTTTAGGCGAACCGACCAAGAGAGAGGCGTGAATGCAATTAGTCCAGCCTTCCCTGATGACATTGAATGAAACCAAACAATCAAATTGTTAGATAATATAGCAGCTCAAGCTTTTGAACTCACCTGGCTTTTGACATAAACGAGGAACAGTTCAAGATTTCAAATAGAAAAGATGAAACAATCTATCAACTTACCATGAATTGCTGTAGCAAGGTTTCCATTGGGTATATAGTCATAGATGAGAAGTTTCTCATCAACAGACCAGTAATAAGCTCTCAGGGTAACAATGTTAGGATGCCTTAATCTCCCTATTGCTTCCACTTCAGTCTGGAATTCTTTAAACCTTTGAGAACCACCTTCGCCTAATCTTCTCACAGCTAAGGTAAGCCCATCTTCAAGCACCACCTTGTATACAATGCCTATTCCACTCTTTCCCAAAACAAAAGCTGAAGCCTTGAGAAGCTCATCCAAATCAAATGCCACTTGGGCATCCAATGGGACAAGATCATATTGCTCAACATTCTCAGATAAGGTCTCAGATTCATCCTTTCTGAAGCAAAAACACTCTTTCCTACTTCTATCTCCCTTCTCACCAGATTCATCATTATCCTTAAACCCACAAACCCTTGAGTAGCAGTAAGAGAACAACAGACCTAAGAGGCAAATTCCAATTACATCACCCACAACAATGCCTACAATAGCACCTTTACTTAACCCTTTGGTTTTCTCATTTCTGCCATAAGGATTATCAGAATCCCCAGGAGGGTTGTTGTCTGGCAGAAATGGTAATGAGGAAGAAGGGCTAGCACCAGGAGTTTCTGAAGAACACGGCTTCTTCAAAGGAGGTCCACAGAGACCAGAGTTGCCTATAAAAGCTGTTGGTCCTCTGTTCATCAAAGCACCATTTTGTGGTATCGGACCACTCAAATTGTTGAAAGTAAGATCAATATAAACCTTCTCAGGCAATTTACCAAGGCTGGGTGGGATTAAGCCAGAAAAATTATTATGAGATAAATCTACAGTGCCTTGGAGGCTAGATAGATTCCCCATATCACTAGGAATTGAACCATTGAAGTGATTGAAAGAAAGGTCAAGTTTTTCCAGAGAGAACAAATCAGAACCAAATCGATCCGGAAGGGGACCAGTGAAATTGTTGTGACTCAGAACAAGGGTTCTCAGTCTCTTGCATTGGACAATTACTGCAGGTAAAGACCCATTGAAGAAATTTTGTGATAAATCTAAGAATTGAAGGTACCTGAGCTTCCCAATCTCCTGGGGAACAGGCCCAGAAAAGGAATTACCATAAAGGACCAAACTTTGCAGTCCCTGGGCTGCGAATAGCTCTGGAGGCAACTTCCCAAAGAGCTTATTGTTCCTGAAATTTACATGGCGAAGCTTAGAAAGAGATCCCAGAGAAGAAGGAAGGATGCCGTAAAGCTTCCTCTTCGGAATACCGATCCCAATAACACTCTGTTCCTTGCATGTAACCCCATTCCACGAACATGGGTTTTCGTCGGAAAAATTCCAGTTACTCATAGACCCTTCTGGGTCTGTGATAGACTGCTTGAGAGCCAAAAGGACAGAGCCCTCGGCATTTAGAGAAGTCACAGGTGAAAGATGACTACAGAGAAGGAGAAGAAACAACAAAACCAAAGGAAGCATCTCCAACTTAGTGACCGTTGGAGGAGCAAACCCAGAAAACAAAGGAAAACAAAGATGGAAGATCAAGAACAGTGGAGATTCCCCTTTATTTCCGCAGCAGAAAACAAGACAAAGTGAAAGCAAAAGGAGCTGAAGAAAGACGGATAATGAAAGTGTTAACGAATAGTGGCGAGGACGAAATAAAAGCGTTGAACGGGGAAAAAGTTAAGCTTACCAAGACGAAAACCTCGGGGGGATACATAATGATAGTATTATTAGACAAATGAAAACGGCAAAGAAGGTTGGTGAGAGTGAGAGAGACGAGAAACTGAGACCCGTCCACAAGCATCTGACTGAAAATCTCGCGATAATTTGGGCGTGGTCCATAGTCCAGAGAAGAAGAAGGAATAGCACAGCCTAGGCAGGCTCGTGATGAGTGAAAGACGCTTCTGCTCTTTTCTCTAGCCAAAAGAATAAAGTACACTTCTTTCAATTATTTTTCATAGCTCTCATCTAAAGTACCATATTAGCTGTAGAATGAGATATTTAGATAATTAATAATTATCACAACTTGTCAATAAATTAATTTTTTTTTGTTTTGTGGTGTCATTTTTAACAAGAACATTTAATCGGTCGTACCTTCACAAATCACAATGTCATTTCCTCAAATAATCTTTTTGAAATTTGCACCTGGAAGGAAAACATAGTTAAATATGCATACACACAGCATAACTAATACTAATCTTTTATCAACTATGCACATGATCTTGATTTGTTTGACCAGTGACTCTGAAATTATATATACTACATTAACCAAATATTTTAATTTTATTTCTACAAATTTAAATATCTAAGGCAAGAAGATGAAAATATTTTGCACCATTTCTTATAATTTTTAAAGTAATAGAACTATTACTAACTTTTAATTGTTTTAGTAAGAAACAAATTGAAATGCAACTTATACATTTGGAATTAAAATTATGTATAATTTGTGGAGATTATTATACTCCTCCTCCATTTGATTATATGTATAAGTCACTTTTAAGTATTTCATGGAAAGAAAAAAAATAGTTAAATTTTTATATTTTCTTAAAATAAATAAAATCATCATTTTATCCTTATTAAATGTGTCAACATTTTGTCTTTATAGTATAATTAGAACATTTTATTTGCTCATAAAAGATAGTGCAAAGGTGAAATTAAAATAAACTAATAAATAATTCATTTTTTTATATAAAATGACTTGTAAAATAACAATAAATAATTTTTAGATTGTGATTTGTAGATCGTACATACACAATGAACAGTGATGATTGTAGTCTTCTGCCTCTGAACCGTTAGGGAGACACAATCATAACTATGTCCACTTTTTGCTTTGCATTTCTTTAATTACCATTCTCCACATCTCGCCCTGCAATTGTCAGTTTAATAAACGAAAGAAAAAATTACATATAAATCTCATAAAACTGATTAATTTATAAATAAATTTTACAAAAATTAAAAATTATCACTAAATTTAGTGGCATTTGAGTGTAATTAAAAATTTAGATAAAAAATATATTTTCATTAAACATATATACATTACATTACTTAAATAATTTATAATTTTAATTTTTTAATTAATTAAATGAATTTAATTCAACATTTAAAAAATTATAAGGACATGCAAATTATTTTTTAAAATATATATAATATTTCATTGAGAAAATATAACTTAAATTTTTATACTTTGTTCGAGTTTTGTTATAAATTTTTATATTTTATTTTTCTTATAATGAAAAAACTTAAAATATTAAAAAATATAAATATAAATATTTTAAATATTAAAAAAATATAAAAATTTATAATAAGATTTAAATAAAATACAGTAACTTAAAATCATGTTTTTTCTATTTTATTATATGGTTTGTTAGTTCAAGATGGTTGGAGAGAGGTTGGGAGATCGGAGATATCACGTTTGGTGAGAAACTGGGGAGAGATGGGTGAGGTGGTGATTAGCCGTTCGAGGGGCACTCAAGCCCAAAGCAGGGACCGCGGGGGCTATGGGGAAAATATAATATTTGGAGGGTCTACATGTAAATTTAAGAAAATTGTCGGCCTAGGTGTCTTCTTCTTCCGACGTGGTCCAACTCGTAGCCACCTGTCGCGCGTGCTCTTTCTTTCATTCCCCTTTCCGCCTTTTTCTTTGTATACAGTTTCTCTCCGCTTCCTTTTTTTTTTTTTTTTTGTTAAGAAAAAAAAATATAAAACAAACGAAAAAGAAAAAGAAAGAGGAAGAATTACATATCAGTCTCACTTAATAAAATTAATTATTCTCAAGTATATTGACAATTAAAACTTAAGAGAATGACAATACAATGAGTGAGATCTTAACGTAATTCTCTTAAGAAAATTATTGTTTATTGTTTTCATTTTTCATGTACGTGAACTATTTTCCTTTAAATTAAAAAATAAAAATTTAAAAAAATTAATAAATTCATTTATAAAATTTTGATTCGGTCAAAACTCAATTTTTAATATTGAAAAAGAATTATTTTTTAACTTTAATTTGATACAATTTAATCTTTATAGTTTTAATTTATTTAAAATTTAGTATCTGAACTCTTATGTGATATAACTCAATTCATATAATTTTAAATATTTAAAATATGTTTTTTATATTTTAGAAATAAAATTATAAGGAATAAAATTATTTCTTGACTTGAGGACTAATGTTTTATATGATTCATTTTATAATACTTGAGTTGCATTGAATTAAAATTTGGAGATTAGGATTCATTGTTTCAATCAAATAAAAATTATGGGAATGTGTTTCAGTCAAAACTATAGATACTAAATTCCATTGAATTAAAATTTATGTTTAATATAAAATTTCAATCCTAAATTACATATTCAGAGCTGATTTGAATCTTATATTCATAAAGATACATTTTAAACCTTAAACAATTAAAATTAGTGTATCTTTGTCTTCACGATTAATTTGAAACTAACAATCATTACTTTTTAAGGGGAATGACATTAGGGGCCTTAAAAATAGAGTTTATTTCACTTAAGATCTAAATGAATCTAAAATTGCTCCACAGGCCTTGAGGCCCTAAGTGCAATATTTCTTCAAAGCAAAAATACTATGTTGCCCTTAATGGACAGAAATAAAATTGAACACAAAGAAAGAATGACAAACGCTCGAGAATGCGTATTCAGTTGGAGAATGGAAAGGTTTCTTATTTCTAATGGGAAGAGTAACTTTCGAGGTGTGTAGATTTCAAAATCTCTCCATCTTAAATGGTGCTTTGATGATTTCAAGATCTCAGCTAGAGATTTTTAGGTTTCTCATGTTCTTGCTGTAGAAATGAGCTGAGATTTTTATTGTTCTTGTTGTAAAAATGAGAGGCATCCATTATTACTGCATAAATCATTCAAGGGTAGAAATAATGTAAGGTTTGTCATTGTTACATGTCAGTTGTTGGTGAAGTGGTGATGTAACATCCTAAATTTTCTCATTAGTAATTATTAGTATTTTCAATGGTAATTTAGTCAATTTAGAAAAATTATTATTTAGTAAGGTTTATAGAGACTAATATGGTTTTTAGATCCTTGGACAGCCTTAGAAGAGAGCTAAGTCGAGGTTCAAGTGAGCAATGGCACGGAAGGGAGTTTAAAATTTTATGGGGTATTCTGTGTCATGGGCCACGATAAGCATGTTGACGCGCTGCGGCACACGTGCAAAATCAGCACTTATTAGATCAGGAATCAAACTTGAAAAATAGAAGAGAAAAAGAGAGATAATGAGAGAGCAATGGAGAAGAGCTTATGATCAACTAGGGCACAATCCCGAGGCTACTTTGTGGGCATTTAGAGCTTGATTCACTATTGGGTAAGTTGTACATTCCCTCTTCTCCCTCTTTTATGCAAAAATCTGAACATTTGGGGTAATGAGGGCTTTAATTTTGGTTCCCTTGGATTTAGACCGAACCCATTAGTTTATTTAAGATATTGAAAAATTAAATCAAGCTTCTAACCTTAAGTTTATGAGTTTTGTGATGATTGAGAATTTTTGGTAAGGGTTTGGATGAACCTTAAATATAATTTGAGAATTTTAAGACAATGTGAGACATTGATTAGCGAATTTGATGTGTTGGAATGCTTAATAGGATGATTAGAGCGTGTGAGAATGGTTGATATTGTTAGAAAAGAAAGTTTAGTATTTTAGACACTTAGAACCTAGAGGATTCGGAGTTATCCGAAGTGATAATTGACGATTGTCACTTATTGGTGTAGATTGAGCACTTGCTCGGGCCATATCATGTGTATAGAACGTGTGGAGCTAACGTTGAGTCACGGTAACCTTTTTTGTGTGACAAAGGGTTAAGGTAACTATATAGTTTATTATGTTTATTAACTATTATAACTGTGTAGAAGTAATTACAAATGATAAGGTTATGGTTTTGAAGAGTTTTGTGCATAATTTGACATTGTAAATGATTTTTTGCATGAAAAATTGATTTGTAAATGGTTATTGATTCTAATTGAAATGTTTATACTATGTATATAAGTTTGCGATGTGAAAATGTGATGAAAAGTAGTGAAAATTGTGAAAGAACATGATCATATGGGGTGGGAGTTCACTCGAGATATGTGAGGATATGTGTATAGAGATATGTGAGTGAAAAATTCATATGATCGGACTGACACCATGGGACATCCGGTACAGCATTATATAGGACTGCTACCATGAGACATCCGGACAGTCTAACAACTCCCTAGTACCCATTAGGATGCGGTTAGGAGTCAACAACGCCTCTATCACAAGTATGTAAAAAGGAAAAAACCATAGTCCATAAACGGGTTAGATTACCTTTGGTCGGGTATTTCTACCACCAAAAGTATGCTCAGATCAACAAGTGGTTGATACAGGAGAGCCTATGGTTTCATGTCGGGGAGCATTGAAGGTTTACTGTTTAGATGATCATGCTAGTGTGAAACTATGTTTTTTGTTATGAAAAGATACACTTATCTCATAATTATGGTATACTTGTTATTATTATAGTTTTGATACTTTTTCATGATTATTTGTGGTAATAAATATTTGATGAACTATATTGGTTACTAAGATATTTATCTCACCCCGTGGTTAAATTTTATAGGTGAGGGCTCCGGTAAGAGCAAGGGGAAGGAAGGTGCATTTGAAAAGTGAAGAGCATTATGTATAGCTCTTCCCTTTCCTCTTTTTGGGTATTGTAACGAATATTGACACTAAATATTGCCAACTTAGGAACATGACATTATTTGAATATTACTTTTGTTGAATCTTGTGATAAGTGTGTAAATCTTGGACTAAGATTGTTGTTGTGGATTAAGTGTGTGCTTGGCTAATTTATACTTACATGTGATATATATGTCAAGTGTTTTGAGTGCCAAAATGACCAATTAATTTGTATGTTGAATTTTATTCACCCCATTGTGTTATTTTCCAATGAGGGTTTGGTGGTTATTTTGAGTGTGATTGATTAATTGTGTGGTATGAATAAATTATTATGTGGTGTGTAGTCCATTTGAGATGGTCAAAGTGTTTCTGGGGCTATTGGCATTGTGTAATGTGAGTTGGATACCATAATATGTGTTTTGTTATAAAATAAACCATTTTAGTTTGGGTGTTCATCTTTTAAATAGATGATTATTTAAATGTGAGACCAGTTTCATTAACTATAGGGCTCAAAGAGCTTCGTGTGGATACTTGAACCGTTCAAATCAAATGTTAGATGGCGAAACGACACGCTCCGAAAGTTCAGAGAGAAGCTATGACAGCAATCTACTATCATGATAGTAGGTGCGTGCTGCGGCGTGTGATTGTTACGCCATGACACAAGAGGCCCTTGAGGAATTCATCTCTCTGTGCCATCCACTATGGCGGACACAGCTTGTGCTACGGCAAACAAACCAGATAAGGGCAAAGTGACTTGTTTTAGTTTGTTTTGAAGTGAACTAATTTTCATGCTTCCGTATTTGCTCTTAATCAATTTTTAACCATGGTTTGAGCTCAAATAATATTTTAAAAAGGTTTTTTTGAGATCTCAATGTTTTTAAACTAATTATTTTCAAACCCTTGAATTGTGGTAGCTTTAGTAGGGGATTTTATTAAATCATAGTTATTACAACGATGTGTGAGTAGTGTCCTGGTAATGTTGAGGCGGACATTACAAGTGACGGAGATGATCTTCACTCTTTTTAGCATGTAGTAGTTCATTTAATGGAAGCATTTAATGAGAGTTTTACATGAAGTAGTAGGGTGCATATGAGGTGGATTTTTTGTTGTACAAAGTTAAATGTGATATTGTTAAAATTGAAATTTTATTTGTAATTCTACTGCTGGTATGAGGCAAAGGTTACTAAACCATTTTGACCATGAAAATTTTAGAGTGGATTAGTTGTTGCACAATAATGATGGTTGACATGTTTATATTAGAGTTTTACACATGGATTAAATAAAATATGATTCAATATGAAGAAAATCTTTTGTAAAAAATGTTAGAGTATTTGTTATGCAAAAATAAACTTTGAGTTGTTTTTGTTGAACGTTCAGATGTGCATTATGTTAAGCCTAGCCTAATGCTAAATTGGAATCACATGACGTTCAGGTAAGAATATATGAACTTTATGCTGTGCATAGTAGATATTATGTTGTGTCATGTTTGCCTACCTTGAGCATTCTTTTTATTAAGCCTAGCCTAATAATAAACTGGAATAACATGGATTTTCATGTGAGAATATATAAACCTTGTATTATGCATAGTGGATATTGTGTTATACATTATTTGTGTATTTGTGCAATTTGTTGAGGAAGCCTAACCTATTGATATAAGTTAAAGGTTGCTGAACCATTAAGTTGGTTCAGGTGAAAATATATGAACTTTGTGTTGTACATAGTAGATATTATGTTGTGCCATATTTGCCTAACTTAAGCATTCCATTTGGTAAACTTAGCTTAATGATAGATTAAAATAACATGGACTTTCAGGTAAGAATATATGAATATTGTGTTGTCTATAGTAGATATTGTGTTATACATTACTTGTCTACTTGTGCAATTTGTTAAGGAAGCCTAACCTACTGATAGAAATTAAAGATTGTTGAACCATTAAGTTAGTTGTGAAAGTTTTAGAGTAGATTAGTTGTTGTAGAATATATATGATTGACTTATTGATATTGAATTTTGACATGTGAATTGAATACAACATGACACCCAATGTGAAGAAAATCTGCCATCAAAGACATTAGATTATCTATTGTGCAAAAATAAACTTTGAGTTGTTTGTGTTGAACTTTGTATTGTGTAAAATAAAAGTTGAGCTTTTGTATGCGAACATTTATTAGATTAATTTATTCATTGTAGGTTAATATAAGATATGGAAAGTAGTTTTAGATCTCAATTCCAAGATAAGAAGATTTATCATGTTCAAGATATGGAAGGCGGACACAGTCACAAGACATGCAAGAATCCTAACCCAGCATGAGAAATAGTCACATTATACTTCTTTGGTGTACCTAGGCAGCTATAAATATGCGTATGGAAGCATTTTCAATTAATATTTTTTGGACAATTGAGAATGATATATATTTTTTGTTTGTATGTAGAGAAACAATTGTTAAATGTTTTGGATATAGTGGGTAACTTTTTGTGTATATCAGAATTGAAATATGATGTCAAATTTCATGTGAGTACTTGTTTTAGTACCTAGGCTAGTACCAACATGAAATTCTTGTCTGATGTAATTGTCCTTATTAATATTGAAAATGCATGGATTTTCCATTGTGCATGCATAGACATCGTCTTATGCATAGTGGGTATTTTACCGTGCATGGTCTTCCTAACTTGTCATTTTCTTCAGACTAGGCTAGTAAAATACTAAAAATGCATGGACTTTTCATTGTGCATGTGTGGACATCATCTTGTGCATGGTAGATATTTTGTCGTGCATAGTTTGCTTAACTTGTCATTTTCACCAGGCTAGGCTAGTGAAATACTGAAAATGCATGGACTTTTCGTTTTTTATGCGTGGATATTGTCTTGTGTGTTGTGGGTGTTCTGTCATATATGGTTTGCGTAGCCATTTCAGTTAAAACCCAAGGCTGCTGAATTACTCAAAATTCATGGACTTTTCATGCATAGTTGATGTTGTCTTGTACATAATGGAAAGGCTGAGACTTGTAGATTTCATTTCCTTTTCGTGTAAATATATACATAATTTCAATTACAAATAAAAACTATTTTTAAATTATAAAAAAATCTTAAAATATGTACATAATCTAAGTAGGAGAACCTAATTCCATAATCTTATAATTTTTCTTCTCATTTGCATGTTCCTATAAGTGCAAGTAGACGTTCACGGATGGTATTGTTGGGATGCTCCATTAGCCAACATAACATGTCACACCTCATGGCTGATAGTTCTTGTGTTGTGTATCTAGACATGGTAAACAAAGGATGGTCAACATTGACGATATTATTCCAGAATTTGAGCCACGTAATGAGATGAATTCCACAATCATCACTACATAATAAAGGCAATAGAGTGAGATATGAATGAATATTTTGTTCAGCAACCTTTAGCTTTTATCAGTAAGTTAGGCTTCCTTAATGAATAGCACAAGTAGGAAAATAATATATAACACAATATTCACTATAGGCACCATAATATTCATATATTCTCTTATGAAAGTCCATGTTATTCCAGTTTATCATTAGGCTAAGCTTAACAAATGGAATGCTCAAGTTAGGCAAATATGGCACAACATAATATCCACCATGCACAACACAAAATTCATATATTCTCACCTGAACCAACTTAATGGTTCATCAGCCTTTAGCTTATATCAGTAGGTTAGGCTTCCTCAACAAATTTCACAAGTAGGCAAATAATGTATAACACAATATCCACTATGCTCAATATAAAGTTCATATATTCTCACTTGAAAGTCCATGTTATTCCAATTTATCATTAGGCTAGGCTTAACATAATACACATCTCAACATTCAATAAAGACAACTCAAAGTTTATTTTTGCACAACAAATACTCCAACATTTTTTACAAAAAATTTTCTTCATATTGGATCATATTTTATTCAGTTCACGTGTAAAATTTTAATATAAACAAGTCAACCATCATTATTGTGTAACAACCAATCCACTCTAAAACTTTCATGGCCAAAATGATTCAGCAACTTTTACCTCATATCAGTAGTAGAATCACAAATAAAATTCCAATTTCAACAATATCACATTTAACTTTCTACAACAAAAAGTCCATCTCATATACACCCTACTAACTCATGTAAAACCCTTATTAAATGCTTCTATTAAATGAATTACTACATATTAAATGAGTGAAGATCATCTCCGTTGCCACTTCACTAGCAACTGACATGCAGCAATGACAAACCTTAAATTATTTCTACCCTTAAATGATTTATGCAGTAACAACAGATGCCTCTCATTTCTACAGCAAGAATAGTAAAAATCTCAACTCATTTCTACAGCAAGAAATGAGAAATCTGAAAACTTACAGCTGAGATCTTGAAATCATCAAAACATCGTTTAAGATGGATAGATTTTGAAATCTACACATCTCAAAAGTTACTCCTCCCCATTAGAGATAAAAACCTTCCCATTCTCTAGTTGAATACCAATTCTCGAGCATTTGTTGTAACATCCTGATTTTTTTTAGATAAAAAAAAATTGTTGTGAAATTTAAGTTTTTATTTAAAAAAAATAAATAATAATAATAGAAATTTATATTATTTGAGATTAAATCAAAAATAATAATATGGTTAGAAATTTAATTATGAATTAAAAACTTAGATTATAAAATTATATAAGAAATATTTTGTTAAGATATAATTAAAAAAATTATTATGTGTGTGTGAGTTTAAAAAAAAGAAAAGAAAGTAAAAAAAAAAGAAAGGGGGGTGTAGAAGTCCCACATCTGGGATGAGGAAAGAATTCCTCATGTATAAAAGAAAGCGAGAACGTGCAGGGAAGGAAGAAAAAAAAAGTTTATGCAATTGTGAAAATTGCAACTAAGGGCCCAAAATGTAATTTAGAGAAAATTGCAAGTAATGGCCCAAAGGTTTGAATAATTAAATTTAGACCTATAGTTTTTTTTAATATAATTTTGGGACCCACAATCTCATTTTTATATTATTTTTCTCTCTTCCTCTCACGTTGCTCGGCGTCTTCTTGCAAGGGGAGATTATTTTCTTTTTCTTCAGGTATGTTCTAACTTTCCTGTTTAGATTAGCATTTAAAAATTTATTTAATTAAAAAATTAATTTTATAGTTATTTTCTAAATAATATTAGCTTTCTAGTGATATGATTATTTTGTAGGATAGAGTAAATATTCTGATTAGGATTTTTCTATATGATAGTTAATCTGATGATATGATGGATTAAAAATATAGGTTAAAACTCTTAGGGATATAATAAATATTATAGAATATTTTTTTTAAGGTTGAAACTCATGTTTAAGAATTTTTGAGTTAAAATCTAGATCTATATGGTTGAATTTATGTGGAATCTGAGATGTAGGGATAAACCTATGATTATTAAATATTTATTTAAGTATGAATAGGTATTTTGAGATTATAGAAAGGTGATTTGAGGCTTTAGGATAATTCTAAAATTTTTAATTTATTTTTGAACGAATTTTTAGAATATAGAAGGATGAAATTGTGATACGAGAAGTGATTTGAGGATAAAAAAAATAGTTTAATAGGGTACGAGAATTTTAGAAAAAGAATTTGGGAAGTTAAATGAGGCATAAATCTTAAATTAGTATTAATATGGATTATAGATATAAGACTTTCTAACTCTTTAAATTAGAGTTATTTATTTTAATGTAAAATTAATATATAGTATTGTGAAATAATTATGTAGATTATATTGACAAAGATAGTGGTGAAAAAGGAGTTGTGAAGGGGAACTTGTTATTCAAGACACAAGGTAACCATTATTAATGTGTTGTGATGAGTGTGTTTGTGAATGGTTATGTGTTGACTTGTTGTTTCGAAAAACTATGAATTATTGAAAATAAATACTGTTATATACTTGTTTGAAATTATTGCCAAGTGGGTCAAAAATTTATTTTTATTTATCATGATGAGATATCATTGTTCGGATATATTTCTGTTTGGATATTTGAATGATGCATGACTTGTCAGGGTATTTTAATGTATGGTGTTAATGGGAATTTCTGTTCGGTTAATTATTACCACGTGGTAAGCCCTCATTGGACCCAATGAGTGGCGTGTCGCTTGGTCCAACTCACCTTTAGCCGGGTGATTTGGCGTCCGAGCATGGCGAAAGGAGGATATAAGGTGTAGTCATGCAAATTAAATACTTGTTCGGTTTGTTTGAAAATATTGTTCGGTTAAATGTTTTGTGTGCCCACTTAGCAATCGCATGATTAGTTACAACCGCATGCATCATTACATATTAATTTTTGGTTACTGGGACTTTTAAGTCTCATTCCCCATGGTTAATATTTTTACAGGATCGAGTCCGGCCGAGAAAGCACCGGAGGTGTAACTATGGTGTATGAGACACCATCTTTTACGTTGCCTCTTATTTTGGATTATACAATGTATCTTGTGCCAACTTAGGACATATCTTCTTTGTGAAACATGTAAACTCTAATCCTTTTTATTAAAAGTATTTATATGACCAAGAGGGTTATGTCTGTCCCTCTTGATTTATGATCTGATTTGAATATCATGCCATGAGGATTATGTTTGTCCCTCATGGTTTTAATTGCCTTTTTGGATATTTTAAGACTTGCGTTATGTCTTGGATGTATTATGGTAAGAAAATTTTCTACCATGATAATGGTTTTAATAATTTGTGAAAAATCGGTCTGTAAGTTTTGAGGGTGTTACATTTGTCATTCTTTCTTTGCGTTCAATTTGATTTCTGTCCATTAAGGGTAAAATAGTATTTTTGCTCTGAAGAAATATTGTACTTAGGGCTTCAAGGCTTGCAGAGCAATTTCAAATTCATTTAGGCCCTAAGTGAAATAAATTTTATTTTTAGGGCCCTTAATGTCATTCCCCTTACTTTTTAACCATAGTAGGGCCCCCACTATTAATTCCTTATCTGGTGTATGTTTAAAAAGTAATGGCCGTTAGTTTCAAATTAACGGTGGGGGCGAAGATGCACCAATTTTAATTTTCAAGGTTCAAAATATATCAACTATGAGTATATGGGTCAAATTGCTTATGTATTTATAATTCAGAGTCTAAATTGTATATTCATCTTAAAATTTAAATATTAAATTATAATTTACTCAAAATTATAAAAATAAAATATGATTGGTTTATTAATTTTTTGGGAACTCGATTCAGACAGACCTTTGTAGTATTATCTCATGTTATTTCTAAGATTCAAGATAAGATTCTTTTTAGAATTATGAGGAAAAGGAGACCCTTTTTAGAGGCTTTTTTTGGTCTTTAAAAGAGTTTGTATAAAATTTACGTGGTGTTTACTCCATCTGCTCTGTTTTATAAGATTTTTTTTTTCCAAAAACAGTGTTTGAATTTAAAAGTGAGCAATATTAAAAAGATAAGCCTAATAATGGAAGAGTTGTGTGGAGCCCGCGGAACCAAATAGTTAACCCAGAAAATATAAACTAAATAATACTCCTTCCGCGTTAAATTATAAAATATTTTTAAATAAAATTTTATATATCAATAAAATTTATTAAATACACATTATAATTATACTTTTTTAAAATAAAAATATAAATTTTAAAAAATATTTTTTATTTAATATTTTATTGATGAAAGAATATTAAAGAGAGAAAATATATGAAAAGTGTAATATTAAAAAAGTATCATTAATGAAGCATTATTTATATCAAAATGTTTTATAGTTTTGAACATTGAATCTTTTTTAAAAGTGTCTTATAATTTAAAATGAAGAGAGTATTCTATTATTTATATAAATCATGAGCAATAGTTGGTCACAAGCCTCATTCATGCCCAAAAAATGTTTAATTAATTTTTTTAAAAACAAATGGCGTCTAATTAATTTTATTATTCAAGAAAATGAGGTAAGTGGGATCTACAGTAAGGGAAAGCAGGAACAATGGAGCCCAACAGGCCAATATCCATTAAATTTAATGGCTGCGCAAAAGCCTAAGGCATGCTTTTCCCTTTACAGCCACAACACGCAGCATCGTATTGTTTAAACTTAAAAGCTTAGACATTTCATTATTCATGCCATGTATGAGGCCAATGCATTGTAATATAAACTTTTTTGGTTGAATGGTTCTTGTGATCCTTATTTAGTTACATTTTTTTTTAAAAAAAATTGGTTTCATTATTATAAAATTTTATAATTATATCTTCTAGATATAAATTTTAACTTACCGAGGCAAAGCCCCAATCAAACAAGACCAAAAAAAAACATGACGGGGGTGTAGAAATGTTTGATACAATAGAACATGAAAAACCATTACTTGATAAGGAATTAACATTTAACTTATAAGATTGTGTGATCAAATTCTACTATCATGAATGTTGTTATCAAGCAATCTGTTTTTATCTCTATAAACACTCCTTAAGTCTAGAGGTATATCTTGATACTAGTGAATCCCTAAAACCAACCCCCCCAAACTTTTTTCTAAAAAACTAGAGCATGAAATCAAGAGGAGGCAAATCAAGAAAATGCAATCTTCAACTTAATTGACTTGAAAGGTTTTATTTTTTGGGTGAAAAATGCTATGGTGTACAGTAGGGCTATTTGCAATGCTCAAAAGGCCCATCAGCCCAAGCCATTTGAGCACATCAGGCTAGGCACCAAGTAGATATTAAACCTTGTTTTGCCTGACCCAACCAAAACATATGCCACTTTTTATAAAAAAAATTTATAAATAATATTTATTTCATGATATTATTTTTTGATTGAAAGTTATTATGACCTCTATTATTTTTATGATCTTTTTGGATATTTCTTATCATTACTATTTTTTTAAATCATTTTCAAAATTTAAACATTTTCAACAAAATATTATATAAAATAATTGGTAGTTGTTGACCATATGTAATTTTAAAAAAATAATTTTGATTTTAATATTAGTTTAATAACGAATATATTTTAAATAATAATAATTATTTTTTTCAAAAAATATTTATATATTTTTCAAAAAACATGTTAAAATTTTTTGGGCCAAAATTGTCTCGGACTACACATCAAGCTAGGGAATCGGGATGCCCAACCTTGCCTTTCCTGTACACAGCCCTAGAACTGTATGAGTGTAAACCAGCTTACGTTAATTGGCTCTTCAGACCAATCTTTGAACAGCATTACTGTATTAACTGTAGTAAGCTAGCAAATAAGCATATCTATTAGCGCCTCTGAGCATCTAGTCAAGATTATCGACCCAATTTTGCATGAAATAATCACATATTTATCTAATTATACTCGGTTGTATCTTGAATTTTAGATCACAAAGGTAATTGAATATTTAGTGCTAGTTGCATGTTTTGTTGTCCAAAAATCAATTTATCAAAAGTTAATTTAACAAAAATCAATTTAATAAAAATCGGTCACTCTAATAAAATTTCTTTTTGGATATATTTTTTAAAAAAACAGTTTGTAAATAAAAAAAGTTATATATATTGGACAAAAATTACATAAACAATTCAATATACATTATGTATCTAAAATTATGAAAAAAATTAATAAATATAGATAAAATGAAAAATATTATATTTTTAGATAAAATTAATAACTAAGTCTCTTTTTCTCAATTTAGAGTTATTAAAATGATATATATATATATATATATATAAATCTCTGTGGCTCAGCAAGATTTGATGGTGCGAGCAGCCGAGCACTTGATTAATTCCCACCCTAAAAGCTTGGGGATTTAGATCCTCCCAAAAGTCATTTTCCGCAATGTCCCTCGGCGTTTCAATCTTAGCTCTTTAATAAATATCCACTGTCTCATTTTTTGTCACATTGTCTTACATAAAAATATTTTTATTTTAAAAAATAATTCTTTCAACTTATTTTAAAAAATTTTTATATAAATTTTTTTAAATAAATTAGGCTAGAGTTTGAATAAACCGGATCATAAGTATTTGCTTGCATTTTGATTTATTTTATAAATTTTTTAAATAGAGTTTTATTTAATAGATCATAACAAAGTTTGGATAAGTTAGATTATAAATACCTACTCATAGTTTGACCTACTTTGTAGATTTTTTAAATGAATTTTTATTAAATAAGTTAAGTTAGAGTTTGAATAAACTGAACTATAAATCCCTTTTCAAAAATCTGTTGGATAATTTTTTAGAACAAGTTTTGAAAATAAAAAATAAAATAATAAATCAATTTAATGAAAAAATTTATTTTTTAAAATAAAATTATTTTTAATGAAAATAAGACATTAAATATTTATTGAATGGCTGATATTAGGACAAAGAGGGATGCTAAGGCAAATGGCTTTTGAGAAGATCTAGATCCAAAAGCTTGGTCTTTTGAGTTTGTTTAGAATTTAGATGTTGCCAATTTGGCTCAAGTTTTTGAGCTAAGCAATAATTTTAGAGAGAATAATAAAAAATTTTAAAATAATTTATTAATTCAAGTCATGTTTTAAATGTCAAATTTTAAAAATTTATAATTTAATTTTTTAATTTTATAATTTTAGTGTGATGATAACTTCTACTTTAAATTTTACTATAAAAATAATTTTTTTATTCTTCAATTATATTAAAATTTAAAAAATAAATTATAAATTTATCAAAAAGTAATTCTAAAATTAAAAGATTAATTATTCCTTTTACACCTCCTCAACATTCTCCCAATATTCTAATCTGCCATCGTTTAACGGCAACATAGCGATTTTGTCTTACATCTTCAGCGGAGAGATCATCGAACGCTGAAGGGAGACTTGGGGAGGCAAATGACGGACGCTTGTATCCGAACCGTTGTCGAAGCCATCCACTCGAGCCCATTTCAGGCTGTCATCTATCTCTCCGGTGGAGCTTCTATGGTCCTCTCTCTATCTCTGTGACTCTGTTAAAATGCGTACTTGTGATAGACAATGTTGACCCGGTTGTAATCGGAGCCATATTGAACCTGATCAGGTATTAGGTTCGTTGCTTTCAGTTCCTGGTGCTTCAAATACAGTGCTTGAAGCTGTGATTCCTTACTCCAGGATGTCCACGATCCAGTTGCTTGGCAAGGTCTATATTTGAATTGTTCTTCTGACCGATCCAATTTATGTTTCTTAGATGTTCAACATTGTTATTGTTGTCTTCATTCTTCCAGATTCCACCTCAGTTTTGTAGTCAACAGATTGCTGAAGAAATGGCTTTGTTGGCTTACAATCGTGCTCTTAAGCTCTCCAGACCAGGTCAACTAATCAAAATAAAACTTATTCTCTTGGGTTCAGTTTTTTGGTCCAGTAAACATTTGATAGTTGGTTTTGACAACATGTTGCTATTCCAATAAGTTTCTTCTTTATCATTGTCAAGTGATACGGCAAAATTTCTGTCATGTGAACTGGATGATTTGGACATGTTTGTAAATATGTACATGCTTTGCCTCATCAGGATCCCCTGTTCTTGGTGTCGGTTTCACTGGTTCTTTGGCTACTACGCGTCCAAAACTTGGGGAGCACAGGTAATATATAATTTAAGTTATCTGCAGAACTGCTTAATGTGCCTGATGCTATTTAGCCTAGGCAAAGCTTGTAATGGTTTTTCTTCTATGCCTAACTCTTAAAGGAGTAACTTGTTGATTAGAAATTGGCATTAATATTAGTTGCCCACTCGTGGGTTCATTGCCACTGGTGGTTCAATTCTTTGGTGGCATAAGTTGTTAGAACTTTATCCAACTAGGGTAATCCATCTGGGGACAGTCTTTAATTTTTTTATGGCAATTAGTCTACAAGTTACTCTTGCAAAACTTGGCGGGCAGATTATTAAAAAGGACAAGTATATATTTGAGTGAGGGTAGAGGTTAGGTAAAAAATAGGTTAGGTGCTAATAAATCATTTTGTGCGAGGATATTTTTTTACTTCGAGAAAATAACTTCTGCTTCACACGAGAGGTTAAAATTATTTGTTGCATCATGACATGCTGCTCTTAATTCTTGGCTTTCAGTGTGGATCTTGTAATTTACTTTTCCTTAGCTGCAACAGTGAGCATGTTGACCATTTATGATGGTACTCCAAAATCTTGACTCAACACAAACTTATCAATTGCGCTTTGAAAAAGTGCATTACCACTATTTTAACTTGGATTTACTTATACAATGCAAATATATGTTGTAAGGATGTTTTACCTTGTAAATTGGTCTCATTTTCTTTAAAGAGGTCCTTTCCATATCATGCTTTCACTTCCTCTTGCTAAATACAGCTCCTGATTGTATGATTTTTAGGCCTTGTAGCCGCTAAACTTCTTCGTTTATGTTCATTTGTAGATTTTATATGTCAACAAGAACATCTAACCGTTTATGGATGTCAACAGTGACCTTGACCAAGGTACTGATGGACCTGAATGTTCTATATGTTCATTATTTTGATCATTAACCAGGAATATAATTAACACATGTCATACTATTTATATACATATTTAAATTTATTAGTTTTCCTGACTGTTCCAATTTAGGGATTGCGTACCCGAGAAGAAGAAGAAAGAGTCTCTAGCCATCTTTTACTCAAGGTGAGTAGCTTGCGTGAAGGGAGGTTGTCCATATATTAGTCTTCCATTTAGGTGCACTTATCACTTATGAGCTACTTTATTCTATTTACTTAATTCTATAACTTTTTCTTTTTTCATATTATGCAATACAAACAGTGGAGTTCTCATATGATATGATTGGAAATATTTGGCAACAAAATCTCCCTTTACTATTTTGTGAAAAACCTTAGTTTAGTCCTTAGTTTTATTTTTATTTTTTATCCTTTTATCTCTGTTTTTTGTCTCCTTTTTCTTTCACCTTCACCTCTTCTCTGTTCTGGTTGTAGGCAATTGCAAACGCATGCAAAGTTCCAGCAACATCTATCTCTGAGTTGACTGAATCTGATGTATCTGATGAATGCGAACAGCAATTCAGTGAAGATCAAGAGTTAGAACAACTAATAAATGGCCAAACATGCTTTAAAATTTATCCATTTTGTAGTGGTATGACCAAATTTTTTAGAAGAATAAGAGAGTTCAAATTACAATTAAATTTGACACTTGAATGATATTCTTTCTCGTTTGTTTGCAGAAGCCTATACATCAGCAGAGAGGAAAATAATTCTACCTGGTTCTTTTAACCCTTTACATGATGGGCATCTCAAGCTTATGGAAGTTGCCACTCGGTAAACAAGCTCATTCGTGGTCAATGTTATTTGTCTAATTTTGTACTGATTTTAATTATCTATCATCCTTATTTCTGTAGTTCACTTGTGTTATTTTGATATGCTTATTTTAATATGTGCCTTACAAAAGTTAGCATTATAATATACTTTTAGAAATTCATATTTGCTCATATAACTTGGCATTAGTAGTTGAATAATTTAAATTATTTAATTTCATTAGTAGATTGCAAATAATGGAGTAAAGAAACACATTTAACCTTGAAGCATTACAATAAGCTATTCTTTTTAAATATAAGTTAACAATTTTGTCAATGTTATAATTTTTAGATATCTATCTAGTAAGGTAGTGATGGTGTAAAGTTAACAATATGATAATGTCATGATCTTGAACTTACTGAATCATATGTTCTTTTGAAAATTTGTTTAGGACTGCTTATTAATGTCAGTCCGTTCAAACTTCTTTGTATCTGTTGGTAATTTCAGTCTTAGATTTCACTCATTAAGAGCTCATCTATGCAGCATTTGTGGCGGCGGCTATCCATGCTTTGAAATATCTGCAGTTAATGCAGATAAACCTCCATTATCAGTGTCTGAAATAAGGAATCGTGTCAAGCAGTTTGAAAAAGTTGGTGAGCTTTTTCAACTTATTCTTCCTGAAGATTCTTGATTCTAACTGTTGCTTAGATCTAAAGACATTTTGCTGATAAAATATCTGTCCATGTGCTAAGAAATGATGGGCTATGATATGGTAGAAGATAGAGAAGAGAGAAGAAACAGAATAGAAGGAGAGGAAAATAGGAAATGTGGACAGGGGATGAGAGAGGAAAGAGAGAAACAGAAAATTGAGAGGCAGAAAATATATTTCTGGGATTTTATCGTCAAGCATAATCTAACTCATATAGAACCCCTTATATATGCTCCTTCTAACAGAACCCAACTAACTAAACTATTTATTCTTTACATATCAATACTCCCCCCTTGAAAACCCTTGACCTCAGGTTTTATGCAATGAAACCTTAACTGATGCTATAGCTTTGAAACGTCAAAGCCATCTATCTTGTTTATCCCGAAGACCCCTTTGCATCACCAGGACTTTTGTGAACTCGTAACCCCTGCCCAGTATCAGCTGGAACCAGTTCTTCAGATTCAGGAGAAATTTCAATAAGCTGCATCTGCATCTGCTTATCTAGAAAACACCTGTGACCTCTGAAAAAGGGTGAGTGGCAATAGAAACAGAGATTCTTGACGTGAAACTCATCAACATCTGCTGGGCTAAGTCTTTGTGATTCTCGCATTAGTTGGCGAAGAAGAAGATCGAACTGATGAAGAAATAGAGGAAACAGGACCTCTTTTTGAAGAAACAGGGTGGGATGCAGCCGAATTTTGTCCTTAATGAAATGGGACCTACCATCTCCAGCTGTACCTTTTGTTTCCTTCTACCTTTCAGATGATTGTGACATATGTGGAGGAGGACCCAACAAACCAGCCCAAGATGATCTATCTCTCATATTTTTGTCAACACCTTTGTACTCAGTGTACACCTTTGTCAAATGAATCTCCTGCATCCTTGCAAGAAGTTGAGCATCGTGGATGGCAGATGGCTTTAGTAAACGAACAGGTCCAACAAACCCTTCTTCTGAGCTTCAAGATAGGTCTGCACCAGATAATCCTCTATTAAGTCAAGTTTACATTTGATTTCATCAAAGGAGTCATTGTGGTTGCCAAGACTCCCATTCTGTTGAAGTCTCATTAGTTTGGCCGTGGGTGCCTCATAGGTAGGCCCGAAATGCTTCTTGATAGCCTCCACATATTCTGCCCATCCTATTGCTCTCCCCTGACAAGTATGTTCAAGAGCTTGATGCCATTGAAACGCTTTTCATCTAGATGGATGCTGGCCATCATAACCTTCCATGCTTCAAGCGTGTCTTCAATCTGAAAATAGCATTTGCATTTCCGAATCCAACCAAGAACATTTTTTCTTTGAAATCTAGGAAACTCCACTTAGTGAATTGTGTAGGAGGTTGGTACTCTCTTTCTGGTCTTGGTCGATGGTGTCCTACTTCTCTTTTAGAGGTTGTCTCAGAAAAGGTGTGAACAAGTTGAGCGATCTATGCTGTGGGTGCTTGAATCTGGGTTTCAATAGTATGTAATCTTGCATCAGTTTTTTTGGCCATGTTCTGTAACACAGTCTGGGAACCAGTTATGGGCATATAAAGTAGGAAAAACCGGGCTCTGATGCCACTGATATAGTAGAAGATAGAGGAAAGAGAAGCAATGGAATAGAAAACAAAGGAAAATAGGGAATGTAGATGAGGGATGAGAGAGAAAAGGGCGACAGAAAATAAAGAGATGGAAAATATGGGTCTGTTTGGTTTCTGTTATCATTTTTTGTTTTCAAAAACTGTTTTATAATACAGTTTTTAAAATTGTTTTTCAAAACAAAATAAAATGAAAATCCGTTTAGTTATATAAATTAAAAAACAGTTTCAGGATTAAAAAGTGGACTGCTAGTCGATTAATAATAGAAATTGGTCAAAGTAACTATAATTTTCAATAATCAAATGTAATGTATTTTAAAAATAAGAAAAATAAAACAAAAATAACTTGAAATTGTTTCTTTTTAAAAAAAAACAAAAAATGAAAACAGTTTTGGAAATAAATAAATGAAAAAAACTCATCCAAACAAGTTTTTAAAATTTTCTGTTTTCAAAAACAAAAAACAGTTTTTAAAAACAGAAAACAAACAGGCCCTATATTCCGGGAATTTTATCATTAAGCATAATCTGACTCACGTACAGAACCCCTTATATAGGCTCCTTCATCCCTTTATTCTAACAGAACCTAACTAACTGACCCCTCAACTAACTAAACCATTTATTCTTTACGGACTGTATTTCTTCTTTTTTGTCTAAGGACAGATTCTTGCACTTGGTTTACCATACAATATTGGTAGCAAGCTGCTTAAGTTGTGTTTGCTTGATTACTGACTCTCTGTTTATTCAAAATAGCCTAGTTAGCTTTTGTTTATACAACATCTGATGCAAATGCCACACAGAGAGAGGAGATAACTAATGATGTAAAACTGTTTCCAGAGATAACTAATGGTGTAAAATTTAGTGAATTAGGGGTTATGTGTACTGTTAATGTCAGAAGTTCAGAATAAGTTCATTTGGTGATGTGCAGAGATCTTTTATTGCGCTACAACATATTCTCTTAAAGATATTATTCTACTTGGAAAAAAAAAATTCCACTTTTATGGTTTGGCTTTTGCCTATCAATCTGTAGTGACACCTGAGCTTAACTCTATCGAGTGTGTTGTTTTGTACTGTTTACCATATGATTTAAAGTTCTAATGTTATTGTCTACTTCATTGGCAGGAAAGTCAGTAATTATATCCAATCAACCTTTTTTTCATAAGAAGGCTGAGCTTTTTCCAGGAAGTGCGTTTGTAATTGGTGCTGACACGGCAGTGAGGCTTATTAATGTATGAAATTACATACTGCTAGAATAAAATTTGCGCCAAACTTGACAACTTCATGTCCGATCCTAAGCACTTCTGCCATGTGGTTTTTTTAATTGATTATGCTTGGCTGGAACAAAATTTTGTGAGACATTGAGTGACATAAAATTTGGCCTAGTCAAAAATTGATCAAGGTTAACGGCTGTGTCAAACATGTGTTTGTGCTTCAACTATGAAATAGTGTAAACTCAAGGGAACCAAGCAGAGATGAAAGAGGGCTAGGCCAGTGGTGAGTTGACTCTGGTGAAGGATTAGTAGTCTCCAGGTTAACTTCGCAAAAGATGTAGGAGAGACTGCAGTTTTAGACTGAGAAAGCAGGTGCAAACATGCAAGGGAGTTTTTCCAACAGATGTTGACTAGTTTTGAACATTGATCCTAGTGGCAGACGTGATACTTTAATTAGGGTAATCCAAAGGTAATAAGATGTAATATTATACTAGTCTTGACAGTTAACATATTTTTAAGGTGTTTTCGATGGCCTCTTAAAGACAGTATAAGTTTCATTTAGCACCATAAGTATCCCTATAAGATTATAAAACGGTGAAGACTAGAGGAAACGAATAGAAATTTGGAAGAAGGATAGAGGAAACAGATAAAGTAAGAGCAGAGAACAGGAGATATCTCATTTTTGTTTCCCTTTTTTTTTTTGCTCTACCATCAACGTTGTGTTAGTGTCTGAAGGAGTTATGAATTGGCCAAATTATAGTTTATTACCCTAAATTTCATGTCTATAATATGTTAGTTATGTAGAACAAGTGTGCCTTTTGTTAATAAATTTAATTAGCTGATCACTTCATGTTCTTTATGATATGTAGCCTAAATACTATGATGGGGATTACAACAAGATGTTGAAGGTACTCAATGGTTGCAAGGAAACAGGATGCACCTTTCTTGTGGGTGGTCGGAATGTAGATGGTGCTTTCAAGGTGCTTCTGCATAATAATTTAGTACTACCTCCGTTTCAAATGCAAGGCATTTTTGGAAAGGTCGATGTTTAAATATTAAAGGCATGTTATGAAATTTTAAAGACTCAATATCTTTTTACCTAAAATTTCAATAGAAGTATATCAAAATTACTTGCCTCCCATTAAAAGCATGTAATTAATGATTGGTATTTTGTAAAATGCCTCCCATATTGAAACATGTACTGTCTGAAAAATGCGTTATATTTGAAACGGAGGGAGCAATAGTTTTAATTTTTAATATTGGCTTTCTTATTTGTTTTTTGTTCTGTGTTAGTGAGAACGTTGTCTGATGCTGTAGGTACTTGAGGATTTGGATGTTCCTGAGGAACTAAAAGACATGTTCATCTCTATTCCTGCTGAACAGTTCCGAATGGATATATCTTCCACTGAGATAAGGAAAAGAAGTGGAATGTGAATACCTTAATTGTTTAGAGTCTCTGTATGCTCATATTGGTTACAAGATTTCTAGCTCAAAAATAATCACGCATCTGTACACAAGGTATATATTATATATTTTTGTATACAGATAAAACTGAGTCAGTGTTCAGAACACTAGCATTTACTCTTTTGAAAAATGAGAAGAAAATCAGAAACAAGAATAGAAGATGCAGCCTAGAGTTCAAAAGAAAAACTTATTCAAGTAATTTATTGTTGTTGCGTTCCTAGTATTAAATTATATCGTCAGAAAACTGGAAAAATCTTGGTCGTACAGGTTTCTAGAATCTCTTCAGTGGAGGAGAGATACTAAGATGATTCCCTTTACTAGGTTTTGGTGAATAGTTGATTGTAGGAGCCACCGAATATAAATGCATGGTGCATTTGAATTCCTTGGCAATTTACCTTTTTGTGGAGTGATGATAATTTTTTCTAATTGAAAAGTATTTGTTGAATTTCTTAGACTGTATCTGCCCCCTTTTTTCACTTAAAAAGTGAGGTCTGTTTGGATTTTTGTCAGTAGTTTATGATATATGAATTGTAATATTTCATTAAACTCTAATCACTAAAAAAAAAAAAAAACAAAATCTTAAACTCAAGATTAAATATTTTGAAATGTCAAAACTTAAATTTTATAGATTTAGTTTTACCCAAATATTTTATTGAAATATATCTAAAATTTATTGAATGACTTCATGACATCGTTGCCATTTACATAGTTACATCAATTTATTTGCAGATCAACCAGATTTCAGAAATTCTTTTTCATAGTTATCCCTGGAATTTCTTTTATTGTAAAGATAACCTAGGAATCTTGCTGAGAAATTTAGAATCCAGTTTCCTGAACAATCTGTTTAAATCTCTGTTCCCTTTGCTTGCTAGATAAGTTACTTCACATTCATACTGCTCATACATAACTGGTAGGGTCATCATGCAGAGAGAGACTGCATAAGAGCACATAGCAGATCAATTAGGGTTATGTAAGAAGGTTAGTGACTTTGCCATGATATAGAATGCACATTTGTTTGTTATCTTACTGATGTATAACAGATTCAGGGCTGTGAAACAAGTCCCAATAGCTGACAAGATCCAGAGACCAGTGATTGTCTGAAATTGAAGCACTAGATGTTATTTAAGAAGTCATTGGAGAGAATGAATATACTTGTTCAAGAAATTGAAAAGAGTTTCTAAATACCATAAATAAGAGTTTCAGGTCTTTCCCAGTTGAAATCTCACAAAGTGTCTTCATGAACCAGTTGAATCTCTTGAATAGGTATCTCCAGGTGGATTCTGATATTCCAACTTCATAAATACATGGAGGACTCCTGCAATACAAACTACTTAATGTGCAGTCTGGAGATTATAGAAGGATAGGATTTCAATTTTTTTTTCTTTTTTAAGAAAGAAGTTGCTATGACTTATGAGGTGTTTTAAATAAAAAAAAGTGCATGTTTGGTACAAGAAAATGAAGAATATATTTAGAAAGAAAATGAGATGGATGCATTTATCATTTTCTATCTATCAAATATTGCATGGCAGTGTTATTTTTAACGGACAAGCACATTATTGACTCCAAACTTATAATGTTATTGAAGAACTTAGTTAAAAAAAAAAAATTAAATTGCACTATTGCGACAGTTTTTTCCATAGAACATTTCTCATGCAATTATCTCATAGTTAGTGTTGTCAAGTTAGATCCAAGTATTATGGTTTCAATTGAAAGTAGGTTTTCTAGTATAATTCTCTTCAATTCATGAGGTTTGAACTTTCAACTTCATTAAAAAAGAATTAAGCTTGTTCTACTTAACCTAACAACTATTTTTTTTAACAGAAATGTCTTTTCTGACCCCAAAAAAAACACAGCTTTTACATATGAACACTAGGAGGATGAGATTTACATTACCAAGTGATAAATCTTGCAGTATTATACCAGAGGAAGAAGAAGAGCAAATTGAAAATGAGGAAGTAACAGAGTAAAGTGATGAAATGGAATTCCACCACTTCAAGGAGAAACCAAATGGTGGATAACCCAACCAAGATAGAAGCTGATAGCTTCTTATTCCTCCACATCAATATATCAGCAACTGCAAAATCAGTTCAACAGCATCAAATTCAAAAGTCTCGCTTTTACAATAAGTGTTGCGTTCTTAGATTATTAGACTCTAAAATGATAATAAATACTTCAAATGCAGAAGACATTTTTCCAGCCATTGTCAGCCTTTTCTAATATAGAGATGTTTTTAAACTCTCAGAATCTCTCAATGAATGATACTGTAATTTGAGTGTACTGCACCAAATGGTTTAGAGAAATCGAACCTGTGAACCTCTACTTATAAAAAAGAAAAAAAAATTAATCATTTAATTTTTATGCTTTTAATTCAATTGTAACTTAATTTTTAAATTTTAACTTGTTACAATTCAGTTCCTATAGTTTAATTAAGTTATAATTCAATTTTTAAATTTTAAATAGATAAAAACTATTGGGACTAAGTTATAACAACTAAAGTTTATTAACTGAGTTATATCGAGTTAAAGTTAATAAACTAATTCTTAATTTAATCAAAATTATAAGAATTGAATAATTAATTTTTTCTAAAAAGAAAGAGACATTCTCTAGTAGAAGATGCAATCCTACAAAAAAAAATTGGTAAAATTGCATAAATGAGACTAGTGTAATGATATTTTACATTGTAAACTTGTGCAATTCAAGAGAGTTTATTTCCTTTCTAGGAGAATTACATTGAAATCTTGTACAAAAAATTAATTACTACAAGGTTTAGTGACAACTAAACTAAGGAGATTGATAATTCATTATGTTGTCAATATCCTTAGTTCAGTTGTTACTGAATCTTATAATAATTATTTTTTTTTGTGAGATCTCAATGTAATTCTCCTTTTCTTTTTCCTCCTCTCCAAATTAAGCTGAAAAACCTATGCATTTGGATTGTGGCAGAAAATAGAAAACAAAAGCGAGGGGGGACAGAAAAAGGTTGAAATTAGAAAATATCTGACCCTTTCCTCCGCCAAGAATGGCATGAAATGGCCTTTGACGGCCAAACAACCTTGCTTGACGTGAAGCTTCATAAGAACCACTTGCCATTGCTGCAAAATAAGAATCTCTGAAACTTAGTTGAAGATTATGCTTCTCACTTATCCAAATTTATTACTGATAATTCTGATTAATGGGCCTTCATAAGGACCCTATAAATAGTTATATGTCCAACAAAAGATGGTAAATCTAAAGCTTTGACACAAAGAAACAAACTCTACATAAGGAGGGAAAGGAATGACTTGCCTATGGCCTTCAAGTCTTATTTTCACGTGTTCCTGATACATTTACCCACATTTAGGACTCTCTAATTCAATTATTTGGAATTATTAAATTATGTTACTCAGGTATGTCTTGTGCTTGTTGATTGATTGAGGTGTGCCAGGTATCACAATTATTTTTTCAAGTGAGGGAAAAAAATAGAAAAGAAAAATGCATGTAATTTTTTTTATTCATGAATTCTTGAAAGTTAAAATTTTTTTTCCCTTTTGAATGTGCACTTGGTGCCTAGAGTCCTTTTATACTAAACTCATCACACACACCATCTACTATTTATATTAATCTTTCCCAATTCAAACTCGCAACCTCTCATTTGAAGGTGCCTTGGTACTACATTTTTTTTTTTGGATTTCTCACAAGTATCCTCCTCTAATTTTTTTTTAAAAATATTATTGGATACTAAATGTGGATGTATATTCCAATGAATATTAAAACTTTGATTAGCTAAATTGTGAGAAATTAATCATTTTCACTATATCTAATACCTGTTGGTTGATCAATATAGTTAACCAACAAGAGTATCACTTGACCAATATACATTGGCCATATATTGAGATTCCTCAATTCCATATGTTTGATTTATGGTCGAGATTTATAGTCTTAATAGTTTGTATAACTAAATTTAAATTTTTTTTTAAGCAAAAGTTTAGGTGAGTTAGGTTTTGATGGCTCACCAGGATCAATGCATGCATTTCAAAAATATTTATAAAGATATAGTTGTTCATTAACAAGGTTCTCACATCAGCAATAATATTTAAGTCCACATCCTTGATTATGTGCATAATTTTTATTAATTAGACCAACTTTGTTGTAACTAGATTTAGTTATGACCTCTGATAAACTGGACGAGTGACACTGATAACCGAATTAATTAGGTGAATCACCGAATTTAATGTCTAATCTCGTGGTGGAATACTCACGTCTCCGTGCATAAGGGAAACCGATTTGGTTATATGGTCTCTGACGTGTATTTTATACCATTGATAAAAATTGATTTGTCAGGGAATGTCAAGTACTTATAAATTATAAATAAATATTAATTTTTATATATTTTATTGTTAATACAGAAAATCAATGTAATGATTTCTTGACATTTTCTTCTATAATATTTTGATGGCAGCACATGCTTTTCTTTTTAATCTAAATACCCCAAATCAAGATAATTAACTACTAATTTTGACATTATATAATTGACGAGGGATGATTCTTCAGGACAACAGAGAAAAAGAATTCAAAGGTTCACCCCATCATTATTTAATAATAAACAGTACAATGATTTATTTCAGGCTTCATATGAATAGTGAACACATAGGTCCACCGTAATTAAAGTTATGAAACTGATACTGCAAAAGTGACTTTTAATGTTACACACTGCTTACTCTATTTAAGAATATAAAATATTATTTAAAAATTTAAATATTAAAAAAATTTAAAATATTTATAGTATTTTGAGGTGTAATCAACATATTTTTACCAAAAGTGCCCCTAATAAATTACTTTATGTTTTTTTGGTAAATTAAGTCACTTTATATTTATTTTAAAGCTAAACACCCTACTAAATAAGAATAAATATGAAAAGATAGTATTAATTATAAAAAGACTAATTATTTTATTGGAAGAATGATTTAATTAAAAATACCTTATATTTTTTAATAAAGAGAATAATTTTTTCTTACTATTGAATTGTCTTGGTAGAATTCACAAATCACCTAGTTTGATGTGATAATTTGTTGCTTGAGTGTGGACGTAGGGTGAAAATAGGCCAAACAGCCTGTCAGAGCCTTATAGTCCAATTTAATTTAAGTTTGGCTGGGCTTATTTACTAAATAGGTTAAATCAAGTTCATGCTTTTGATTAAACCTGTTTAGATAAATAGGTCAGACATATTTTTACAAGGTTTGGCCAATAAGTCTTATAGATCAGTTTTTTTACAAATGTAATATTATATAATGTTTTATATTTATATATATTCTCTTCGTTTAAAAATACAAGACATTTTTTAAGAAATTGAATGTTTAAAAATGTAAGCCATTTTTAGTTTTTTGAGATGTAATTATTATTTTTTTTTTCAAAAGTCTCTCTATTGATAAATGACTTTATATTTATTTTAGAGTATTTAATAGGGATAAATATGAAAAGATAGGGTTAGTTTGAAAGTAGATAACTACTTTATTGGGGGTGAAATTTGATTAATAATATCTTATATTTTTTAACGAAGAGAGTAATATGTAATGTATGAAAGATAATATACATATATATATATATAAAATAATTAACTTAGGAATTAAGAAATAATTGGCTTCACCCCTTTCTTGGACCTTTTCCTTCTTGTTCTCCCTCTAAGTCAATTATTTCTTAATAGATTATCTTTCATACATTACATGTTTAATGTGCTGTTGTATTGTATTATAATGATAAATCATCTTACTTGTTATTTGGTAAATCATGTTGTATATAAGTGAGCCTTAATAGTCCAAAAGTTTACGTGAAACCTTTAAAACTTATTATATAAGCCGATTTAAAAGTTATACTTTTAAATAAGTTTTTAAGTCAAATTAAATTTTAGGTAAGTTCAGATCTAAATTATATTAAAAAAAACTACATAAATTTTAGCTTTTTAGGTAAGGTCTGAGTTTCTAACTTATTATATAAGTTCAAGCTTATTTGATTGAAGCTTGACTTGATAGCTTATTACCAACAAAATTTAGTTCAATTAATAAGAATTTGATTTATAATTCACAAAATCATACTATCAAATCTTATAGTTGATGTGAAGAATTTGTTGATAGATAATTTATGAATACTTTTGTAAGTATTTTTTTAACCTGAAAATATATCCTAACTTTGATAAGTCTCTGAAAACCCAAATCAGCATAATTTTTTTTTTTTAAATGATATGTCAACTCCAACCATAATCGTAAGTGAGATGGAAGTGTCACGACATTATTCTGTCTTGTGGTAGTTGGTTTGGTGATCAGGGTAGGAATTAATATTGGGTGACTTCAGACATGACTATCAATTAATGCTACCCCTCTCCCATCTTTATGATGTTGTTTTATATCTCCTGCGATTTAAGATGATTTGCAAAATGACACCCATCCCAAATTATAAAAAATTGTTAAACAAAATCTCACATTTAATAAATTTCATTAAATATATTTAATAATTTTATTTTTTTAAATATAAATATAAATTTTTAAAAATATTCTTCATTTAATAACTTTAAATCTATAATTAATTAATATTAAATAGAGAAAGAGAAATGATGATATTGAAATAAACTTATTTAATGAAATCTTAATCCTTTTAAAATATTTTATATTTTGAAATGATAAATCTTCCTTAAATGTGTCTTATAATTTAGAAGGAGGAAATATTAATTTATTGATAAAATTTATTTTAAAATTATTTTTTTATTATTTTTCTTCTTAAATATTTCTCTCTCTCCCGTATTGGATAAAGAGTATAGTATTTGGATGTTCATATTTCTTTTTTTAAAAAAAATTAAAATTTTAAACTATATTTAATTGACTTTATTGATATTTATAATTTTATAAAAAAAAAAAGTCTTATAAAATAGAGAGGAGGGAGTGTAATTTTTTTTTTTTCATATTACACCTCATAAAATTCCAAACTAATATTAATAACATTTTCCCCATTTTATCTTTGGAGTATTATTTAATAACTATATTTGGATATGACAATTTTCTAAATTGCACTCCTCCATTTCATTATATTTGTTTTTAAGGTTATTGTGCACATATTAAAAAATATAACAAATATATAAAAATTTGACATACTTCATCATATTTAACCATCATTTAATGCTTAAATTACTGCAAAGGTAAGAGAGAAAGTGTTGTTAATATTGCTTTGAATTTAAAAAACAAATAAAAACATGTATCATGAACCATTTTTCCCCCGAAAAAAAAAAAGACAATTATAGAGTTCCGGGAGTAATAATGTTTTTAGAAACGTTAAAACAAGATAGATTTGGTAAAATATGTCATTTTTATATATTTATTGTATTTTTTAATCTGTGTAATGGAGGGAAGGAGCACTTTTGGCTTGAATTTTTATTTGATCATACTTCCATTCTTCAGCCAGCAATATCCCCAAGTTGAGGACCAGCCAGCAATCACAAGTCACTGATGGAACAAAGTGCAATATGCCGAGAAGCAAGCTCTCAAACTACATAAGTAGAACTTCAATATCGTATGCACTGAAATAATCACACTCACCTGAGTAACTACAGCATCGGAATGAGAATCTTAAGATGCAAATGCTAATAAAACTCATCATGCTGTTGAAAAAGTACATACATATCATAATCTATAAAACCAGAGTTGAGAAATATGAACAACCATAATACTAATATATATATCGTTTCAAGCAGTAGCCCATAATAACACATTATACATTCTTCCATTACTACATGAACAACTCAGGATTGGAAATCCTTGTCCCAAACCCTTGTTTTTAGACAAAAATAGTCAAATAGAGCCACCAAAATTGCTTAAAGCCAACCAACCCAAATATATTTCAGGCCTTTTCAAACTCACTACCTTGTTGGTTATGGTTGAAATTGGAAGTGGCCAATCCAACACCTTCGTGCCGGTGCTTCTCCCAGCCACCAGTATCAGCCCTGGAGTGAGCCCAGTAGTATGAAATGGAA
The DNA here is from genome assembly GCF_029017545.1 of Prosopis cineraria. Taxonomy (NCBI): domain Eukaryota; kingdom Viridiplantae; phylum Streptophyta; class Magnoliopsida; order Fabales; family Fabaceae; genus Prosopis; species Prosopis cineraria. Next base: position 29,640,982 of record NW_026555336.1, read on the forward strand.
GCCAACAAAGACAACAATGTCAGAGCAGCACCAGCTGCAAACACTCCTTTGCGGAGTGTGGCACAAGATAGGTCGTTTTGGCCAAAGAACCCTCGGTACTTTGTGTGGTATGCGTTCCTAGCTGATCCTGCTACCAAACATGCTTCTGCTCCCAGAAATGTAATCCTGATATTTACATTCAAAAGATCATCTCAATTTTCATATCCCATTTCTATTCAACACTGTTTTAACATTTATAACAAAAGTTTTAACTCCTTCAACTGTAAATTGCAACCCCAAGTGAGTTGAGTGATACCCATTCACTAGTTTGAAAGAACCCACTTGTTTATATTTTCCCCTCTAGATAAACCAAATGAAACTACCCTTCAGCTTTCTATACCCATAGTTGACAAAGATATAGCAATTGGTGGCTTTCAATTATAATCATAATATATCAGTACTAAGCTTAGTTGACTGAGATACCAATATTGGTGGCTTTCAATTATAATCATAATATATCAGTACTAAGCTTGGTTGACTCAGATACTAATCTTTGTCCCCATCCCTTTGTTTTTATAAGCGCAAATCACATGACTTGACAGAGTTCGGTCTACTAGCTTCAAGTACTCATCCTCTAGGCTAGTTTCTCTTTGTTGGAATAAACCAATTGAAATTTCCCTTCAGCTTCTATAGCTCGCTATAATGATAACGATTAACATTAGACGTTTATAAATAAATAAATAAATTAAAAGACTGTAAAAGGACAAATAGATACTTTCGACTTTCGTAACAGCATACGGGTTAACAAAAAGAATTCGCTCAAATCGCGTAGCGTAAGGTAAATCGACCCCCTTTTTCCATTACTGTATTACGCTATTGGACCCTAATCGATTCTAATCAGTGATAGAGAAGCGTAGATGTTGATTAGTTATACATATGGCACTAGCGGAAATGAAAGATAGAGAGAGATACATTGGATTTTGAAGGGTGGAAAAGGATTGAAGAATATGGAGATGAAAATTAATGAGATTTACCAAGAGAAAATGAAGAAGAAGATGGCGCAAGTGGTGGAGCAACCAGTGACAAGCCCTTTGCCGAAACAGAGGCATCTGGTGACACCGTGAACCACCACCTGGCTGACCAGCAACAGAGCAAAGGCCGCCAGACCGTACACCGTCGACGCATCGGTGTCGTAAACGCAGAACGTTCGGTCATCGTACTCATCGGGCTGGATTCTAGCCTGTAAAACGATGAAGACTAACAGTAGTTAGGTTCCCTATAAAGCGCATCCGTAAGAAAGGACAGAGAGGGAGGAGGTGTACCGTGCTACGACGGCGTTCGGCGCCGACGGCTAGAACAAAAGCGATGAGGTGGAGGGAGGCGACGGTGGCCAGAATTGGGACGGAAACGGCCATGATTTCCTCTCGCTCTCTGTCTGCTTCTCCACTCTCTGTCTCTCTCTGTCTCTGTCTCTCTCTCTCTCTCTTCTCACTTCAGTTTACTGTGTAGTCTGTGTCGATGTTGCGGCCAAAGTGATGATATTTTGGTCACTTCACGTTCACACGCTATTTTATTTTCCAGCTTTTCATGGAATAAAATATGATAATCCAAGTCACTTTTGTTGCTTTCCTTCCTTTATTTTTCTTTATTTTTCCTTTTTTATCAAGTCATTTCATTTGACAAAAACGGGGAAGATATTTATTTATATTAAAATCTATTTTAAAACTTTAAGTTATTTTCAATTATTTTATAATTAACTGGTCAAAAAATAATATATAATTAATTAGAGCGTTTGTTTCAATTATTTAATTTTACCTACTGTAAACATAAAAAAATAAAAATTATGTGAATAATGAATGTCATAGTTTATTTTTTGGTTAAGATGAATTTCATAGTCTAAAATAGGAAGAATGATAAGTGTCACAATATTTAATGATAATTAAATCTTTAATAATTTTTTATAAAAATAAATTAAAAAATCAATTTAGATTATTCTAAATTCAAGAGTTTCAATTAAAAATAAGTATTTAATCATTAAATAACTATTAAATTATAACAAACTTTTTTATAATTGTTTGAATTAATATTTACTCCCTTCATTCAAAAATATAAGGCAATTTTAATCGAATCTGACCCCTAATAAAGTAGTTACTTACTTTTAAACTAACTCTATTTTTTCATATTTACCCTCATTAAACACTTTATAATAAATATAAAGTCACTATCAATATGAGCATTTTGAAAAAAGGCAGTGATTATACTTCGAAAGATTAAAAATACTTTATATTTTTTAACATTCAATTCCGCAAAAAAATGCCTTACATTTTTGAACTAAGGAAATATAATTTACTTTATAATTTTTTTAAAATTAACTTTCATTTGTTTTATAATTTTTTTTAAAATTAACTGTCATTCTCCCATTAAAATATGATTTTAATAATTAAATTTGGTTTTTAAACAATTAATATTTTTCTTTTAAGCTCTAAAAAATAAATCTAAAATTTAATGCCACGTTTGGTATAATGGAAATGATTTTGATGGAAATGAAAATGAATATGGAAGTAGATATGGAAATGGATATGAGGTTTAAAAATATGTTTGATTTGTTTATGGAATTGAGATATTATTTTATTCAATATTAATCTTAAAAATAAGAAAAGATTAAAATACCCTCATTTTAAAAAAATATGGCCCATCATAGATCAAAAATTTTGTCATCCAAAAAAAAAAAAAAAAAGCTCCTACCCAAATTTGGGAGGGAACCACCATGAAGCACCTTTATTGGACTTTCGCCGGCAAAGAAGAAGACCAAAAGATGTTATTGTGCTAAAGAAGTTCAGGGACTAGCTCGAAGAAGATTGTCACTGGAACCATGTTGCTGGCTTCATCATCCTTTCTCTTTCATCGCATAGGTGGCCTTCATCATCACCATTGTCATGAAAAAGAAGACCTGCTGTCAATAGGAGGGATCGTGAAATTGCTGGAGCTTGCTGGTTCATCCTTATGATTTGCAGAGAAGGCTGCCGTTATTCAGTTCAATGGATGAGAAGACAAAGAGACAGGTGGAATCAATGAGGGAGGAGGTCGTTGACGTTGGTGAAGGGAATAGCACGAGTGATGGCAGTTGAGGAGCAGAGGTCGGAGATCGAATGTCGAAGGTTAGTCTTCATTATGCTGAGTCGTCGTCATTCAAGAGAGAAGGTGAGAATGGAAGAGAGAGAGGAAGCGTTAAAAAAAAAGGAAATTTAGAATTACAAAACTGAGTTTTTTTGATAAAATTTAATTCCATCAAAATATATGAAAATGATTTTCATGTGAAAGCCAAATCCAACTTCATTTTAATCAACCAAACATAAAAAAAATTCAATTTCAATTTCGTATTCATTTTTACCCTCTCCATTTTATCATACCAAACAGTCCTAAAACTTCAAATTCAAAGTTAAATCGAGGAAGCAACTTTATGTCCAGCCGCTTGTTAAGTCATATCATAGACCTCATCATAAAAGCCACAGTCCCTTCAATGCCGCGCATCTCTCCATAAACAAATAAAAAAGTTAAAATCGTATGATGATAATGTAATTAATTTATTTTTTATAAATTAACCCCTTCATTTAGTTAGGCACTATAATGTCAGACATTCAATTTAGACATTCTAAAAAAAATTTTGGGGCCAAAACATTATTTTTAAATTATTCAAACTTAAAAAAATTAAATTAATTGTTGAACAAATAAATTATACTTTATTATAATTATGTTCTACGAAGTTGGATGTTTTGACAAAACTAATCAACGTGTGTTCGGTGGAAAAGGCTCTTGTTCATAAGATGGGAAATTAATATTTAAATTTTGAATGAAAGAAGTATTCATATTTAGTGTGTAAATATATCTCAAACAAAATTATTTCAAATAAAGAGATACATCATGCATTCATACATGTGAATATTAAATAAAAAAATTTTGAAAAAAATTATATTTAATACTAGTACCGATAGAATAAGAAATTTTTTTGTATGGAAAACAAGAATAAGAAATTTTTAATTTTTAGATAATACTCCATTTGTTTCAAATTATAAAGTATTTTTAAAGAAATTTTTTTATTTTAAAATATAAGACACTTTAGGTATATTAAAGTTTTATTAAATGTATCAATTTTAATATTATCCTTTTTCTCTTATAATTATTTTTCATCTTTTCTCTTTTTAATATATTAAATAATGAATATTTTTAAAAGTTTGTATCTTTATTTTGAAAGGATAATGTTGTTAAATGTATTTAATAAAATTTATTAATATATAAAATTTTATTTAAAAATATTTTATAATTTGAAACTGCAAAAATATAGATAATAATTTATTTTTTTGTTTTTTTAAATTCAAATTCTACTTGAATCTTTTTTGCAATATGAAATTATTTTTAAACTTCTATTATTTCGAATCCAACACTAATCTTTTTCATAATTTGATCGGCCCACCTATAGTGAAAGGACAGGACCACATTTATTGATTGAGATTGAGCTGTGACCATTGATGTCGATTGGGATCAGGACTAGGTTTGCGCCATTTACCAAGACTAGGCCAAGGTCGTTGCAATTAATCGAGACTGAACTGTCGATGATGATAGGGCCAGACTGCTTGTGATGATCAAGACCAAACGCCCAACTTTTACTAGGATTAAACAGTCGATTGCCACTAAGACCAGACGTCTTTTGCTAACTAGGACCAAATGATTGACTTCCACTAAGATTGGGCTGCTAGCAATGATAACGACCAAATAACTGCCTGCTACTAGGATTGGTAGGAACAGACTTTCAATGGTTCAATCCCTATATAAGTCACTGATCTTGATTAGGGGTTAGAGTCAAACATTTGATCTTGGTCTTTGGTGACAGTCCAATTTTGATCAGCACAATCAATTTGGTCTTGGTGGTAATTAGTCCTTCGATCCCGGCCGTCACAAGTGGTCTAGTCCTAATCATCACCATCGATCTTGTCCCATTTGTGCTAGCGGTTTAATTCTAGTGAAAGTCGGTCTATTAGAGGAAAAAACTAAATAGATTTCAAATTATATAGTGAACCAATTGGTTTGGTTTTTACTCAAAACCGAACGCGTGAACACTCTTAGTTGGTATGTGAAAATTCAAACTATGAATCCAAAATCATGATTTTTTTAAAAAATATTCAAACACTCATATTAGATGCTAAAATTAATTATAAACTCAAAATTATAGTTTTTTTTTAAAAAATATCCAAACACTCATATTACATGCTAAAATCAATTATGAATATAAAATCTTAGTTTTCTAAAAAATATTCAAATACTCCTATACATGTCAAAATTGATTATAAACTTAAAACAATTGTTATTTCATAAGCTATACCTACTATTACTAATCCTTTGATTTTATTTATAGGTCATTTTCTACAAACTTTTCATGATCTTTTAGAAGTTATTTTGCAAAGTATACTAAGCCATTGATATTTTTTTTAGTAATGTTTTTGATGTCAATAAGCATATTTATAGTATCAAGTGGGTGTGACATGGATGGTAGAAGTTGAGTCTATCAAACACTATTCTAGGGTTCGTTTCTTGAAAATGTGTATATAAATCATTGCTTGAGATATGAGAATATATACCTTGATTGATACTTAAATTTTTTGAGAAATTAATCCCATAGCTACCAATTATGGAGATATCACAGGAAAAAAAAAAAGCATATTTTATAGTTGTCAGAGGTATTGAAAGAGATTAATAATGTTCGGATAAAAATTTATTGTAACTAATTCATTAAGGATAATGTTGGAATGATGAAAAACTCAGATGTTAAATTTCTCCCAAAAAGTTCATTTCAAACATTCATCCCAAAATGACTCAAATGTACCTTTGCTCAACATTAAAAAATAGGAGCATTTTCAACTGAATGTGATAGGTGGACATTAATGAAAGAGTTAAAACATATTATCTTCCCATGATACCCCTCTCAACATCATAGCCATACAAGACCAGAGTCAAAAAAATGGGATAAAGCCTGTAAAAAAAAAAAAAAAAAATAAACGGCCGGCAAATCCAACCCAATTTTCTCTTTCCTTTCCATTTGAATTTACCTTTCTCTCCCTTCACACTGCTCTTCTGCTTCAGATCGATCGAGTGGGAGTTCTAATTTTGAAACATCCCTTGTTTTCTGCACTCTTGACGTGAGAAGCTGATGGTATGCCTTGAGAAAACGAGAAATTTGAAAATTATATATATTGGTGGCTATTGTTAGAAGAATATCAATGGAATTTGTATCCTTGTAGTTTGGTAATGGTTTTAGTTGATTATGATAATAGGCGCTACTTAAATTATTTAATTGTAATTTTTTAGGATAAAGTTCCAACATGGAGATTGGAGAATTAATATTCAAATTCTCATTGAATGAAGTATTTATATTTAATGTATGGCTATGCCTAAAACGTGAGTATTTCAAATAGGAGGATATATCATACATTTATACATGTGAACAATAAATTAAAAAATGTTGAAAAATTATATTTAATACTAGTACAGATAGAATAAGAAATTTTAAACTTTTAGATAGTACTATTAATAATTTTTTTTTTCCATTACTACACGTATTCACGGAATGTTCCGGGGCAAGGAGTGTGTAAAGTGGGTCAATGATGCGTGGGGATTAGGGTTTCAAAATAATAATAATAATAATAATAATAATAGTTTTTTGATTTGGCAGATAGAGATTGCCAGATTGGTGCCAAATTTTGTTTTGCCCTTTGAACAGGTAAGCTGAGCTGGCCCTAGAGTCAGAAATAAGGGTCGGGCTTGACGGACCGCCCGTTTAAGCCCTTTTTAATAAAGATTTGGGCTTAAAAATTTGACATTTTTTAGAGTAATTGGGCTTCGAAGCCTGACCCTTTTAAGCCCTAGAAAAACGGGCTCGGGCTCGGATGGCCCGTGAAGCCCGTTTTACTATTTATAAAGTATTGTTTTCATCTCTTTCTAGATAATGTGCAAACATTAATTTGTATTTTGTACCAGCAATTGGTTGAATTGTTTTATGCCATTTTATAGTAATTTTTATATTTTATCTTGTAATATATGTATAGATATATATTTGATAATAAAACAATTTAATTAATAATTATTATAGGTGATGATGAAGAAGCTGCAGAAATAATTAATATTAAGCCTCCGCCTCCATCTTTCACAAATGGACCTATATCTAAGGGTTTTAATATTTTATTTATGGATGATAATGAGGGAGATCTTGATTAGGATTGATGATGATGTTTGCCTTCATCTTATTTGGATTTTTAAAATTTTTATTCATTTTTTAGATTATGTGAGACTTTGGTTTGATATATGTTGAATTTTAAAATATTCTAAATAAATTTAAATGTTAAATTTTATTTTATTTTATTTTATTCTTATCCGGGCTTACGGGCCCGACCTTGAGCCCTATGAATAAAGGTCGGACTTCAATTTTAGGATTAAATTGGGATAATCGGACTTTAGAATCTAAGTCTATAAGGATCGAGCCCATATAAACTAGGCCCGCTCGTTTACCAACTCTAGCTAGCCCTCATTAGATTCACAGGAGATCACAGGATTATGATTCAATGCTTGCGGATGCAACCAAGTATGGTGAGTCTTTGCCCCCGTGTACAACACCATACAATATTATGCCAGCCTTAGTTTGAAATGTTGGTAAGAGGGCGCTCAAAGCCAATTTAAATGATTTACACCTGACCAAATTGAACTGATTAAATTAACATGAATAGATCAACCCCGATTATAAATGAAGGTTGGTTTTTTTTTTTTTTATAAAATCGATTGGTTTAGGTTTTTATTTTTAAAAACTTGAATCAAACTAAATCAAATTTTATTATATTTATTATATATATTTTTATAAATTTATCTATTTTTTTATTTTTTCAAGTTTAGTTATTTGTAAATCATTTGTAAAAATATGTGACAATTAGCTAAATGTTATCTATAATTGTTTGTAATAATTTTTTAATATTACAATCAAGTGTTAAAGATAATGTATTAATTTTTAATAGTTAAACATGCTAATTAATTGCTAAAAAAATATTCTTTTGTGCTCAACTGATTTTTCATTGCAAATAATAATTAACAGTTAAAAATTATAAATGAACTTGAATATATATATATATATATATTGATGATTTTCTTATCAAAAAAATATTGGTGATTTTGAAGAATATCTCATAAAAAATTTTAAATGTGATCCAAACCTAAACTAAATTGAACCAAACCACTTAAAAACTTAACCAAACTGATTAGAGAAAAAACTAAATAAGTCCATGAAAGAAAAACTAGATAGATCCCACACTATAATGAATTGATTAGTTTGGTTTGGTTTGGTTTTTTTTCAAAATTGAATTTGTGAACATCTTTAGTTGGTATGATAAAATTCATACTATGAACCAAAATCATGGTTTTTAAAAAAAATATCCAAACACTCATATTAGATGCTAAAATCAATTATTAATTCAATGTCATAGTTTTTTTTAAAATATCCAAACACTCATATTACATATTAAAATCAATTATAAATCTAAAATTTTAGGCTCTGTTTGGTTTTTGTTCTCATTTTTTATTTTTAAAAACTATTTTATATTATAGTTTTTAAAATTATTTTTCAAAACAAAATAAAATGAGAATTTGTTTAGTTATATCAATTAAAAAAATTTTTAGAACTTAAAAATTGATTGATAATAATTATTATTGGCAGTTAATGATAGTGATTAATAACAAAAATTAGTTAAGGTAACTATTATTTTCAATAATGAAATGTAGTATATTTTAAAAACAAGAAAAATAAAACAAAAAAATTGATTTTGTTTTTTTTTAAAAACAAAAAATGAAAATAGTTTTGAAAATAATTAAATGAAAAACACTTATCCAAACAAAGTTTTAAATTTTTCTATTTTCAAAAATAAAAATATTTTTTAAAAATAGAAAATAAATAGGTCCTTAATTTTCTTAAAAATATCCAAATACTCCCATATATGTCAAAGTTGATTATAAACTTAAAAAAATTATTGTGATTAATAACTTAAAACAATTGCTATCTCATAAGCTATACCTACTATTGCCACTCCTTTGATTTTATTTATAAATTATTTTCTAAAAGTTTTTCGTGATCTTTTATAAGTTATTTTACAAAATATACTAAGCCATTATTTGTTTTTAAAGTAATGTGTTTGATATCAACAAGCATATGTATGTACCAAGTGGGTGTAACATATAGTAACGGTCCAGATCTCTCTCTTAAGTGTCATTTCAAGGTTAATTTCCCAAAAACGTGCATAGAAAGTTTCGCTTAGGAGAAAACAACCCTTTAAAGAACGTTTAGATTTCTTGAGGGGTTAATTTCATGATTATCAATTATGGGAATACCCAGGAAAATCAAAATAGAAGAAGCATATTCATAGTTGTGAGAGGAATTAAAAGAGATTATTAATGTTGGGATAAAATTTAGTGTAACTAGTTCATTAAGGATAATATTGAAATGATGGAGGGTCAGTTTGGTTTTCATTTATGCCGATCAGAAAGTCCTTTTCAAACTCAAATGTTATTTGGTTTGGAATTTCTTCCAAAAAGTCTACTTCAAAAGTCCATCATAAAATGAATCAAGCGTACTTTTGCACAACGTTAAAAATAGGAGTTTTTTCAATTGAACATGACAAGTGAACATTAAATAAAGAGTTAAAATATATTATGTTTCATGATATCCCTCTCAACACCACAGTCAAATGAGATAGAGAGACGATAATATGGGTTAAGTTAAAAAAAAAAATGGTTAGGAAAATTAAACCCAACTTTTCTTCTCCCTTCTCTTCCTTGCCATCTGAAATTCTCTTCTCCATTCACACTAGCCTTCAGCTTAAGCGCAAGTGGGAGTTCTCATTTCGAAACATTCCTTGTTTTCGTACTCTTAATGTAAGTAGCTGATGATGTCTTGAGAATACTAGAATTTTGAAAATAATCTTTTGTTTGTTAATATATATTGGAGGCTGTTTTTAAAAGAACATCAGTTTGGAATTTGTAGCCTTGTAGTTTGATCATGGCTTTAGTTGATTATAATAATAGGCTCTACCGAAATTATTTAATTGTAATTTTCCGCGATAGTGTTCCAACTTTGGTAGAAATTCGGTGCTAGGAGCCATTTGCTAGTGCTGATTTTTTCAAACTTTATATTATTTTTTATTTTTATTATTTAATATATATCAAATTTTATGTTATTTAAAATTTTTATCACATATATTTTTCAAAATTTTAAAATATATTATATTTATGAAAAATATTTAGATAGACTGGGTGTATCACATTATTTATAGTCTCTTCAATTAAAATACTCCAAGTAATCTACAAAAAATATTATATGATATTTTTAAATTAATTTTATTTTTATAACAAAATACAAATTTGATTTATTACCTTTTCTCTCTCTACTATAATTAATATCAGAATCATTTTATATTTAATATAATCTAAATGTTATGTTTTTTATTGGACAGACCATAAATGATGTGATACACCTAATTTACCTAAGTATTTGTCTATATTTGTATAATAAACTTACAAATCATAAAAATCAATGTCATTTTTAGTAAATATATATTTAAAAGTACTTTTAATTATATATAATCCAAGCAACTTTTAATTTATTAAATTAACTTATAAAATAATTTATATAAATATAAATTTTATTAAAATAACTAATTTTATCAAATGAATTTTTAACAAATAGAAAATTGAATGGGTAGAGAGTAATTTTAAAAATATAAAATTCATTTATATAATAGCATTGCAGAGGGAGTGTAATACTTCTTCCAATTCTTACAATAAAGATCTATTAACATTTTTATATAGATTAAAATATTTAGTTAAAATTGGTTAACACTTTAAAATTTAAAAAATACTTTAATAATATTTATTAATTAGATAAAGTTATCTAATCAGTTGGGAGGTTATTATCAATGCAAAGAATATTTTAAAAAATTAATGTTTTGGTAAACAAATAAAAACTTGTTATAAAAATAATTGGAAAAGTGTTATAATAAGGACAATAAAAAGTAAAAGACATTTATTATAATAAATTGAAAAAATGATAATACAATCCCATCAAAATATATAAATGATAATACGATTCCTCAAAATGTCATAATCCCTTTAAAGTCTCCCGATACCTTTCTAATATTAATAATTTTAGGTTAAATGATTAAATTATCCTTTATTTAAAATAAAAAAATGAATTCACGTAAAAAGTTATGATTATTTAAACAAAATTTTGATTTTTTTTTCAAAACTAAGATTTCAATGATAAAAGATATTTCACATAAAAAGTTGTGATTTTTTATTCAATTTTTATAATTTACAAAATAAAAGTTGTGATTACTTAAACAACAATTATGATTAATTATTTTCAAAACTTGAACTCAATAATAAAAGAAATTTTATGTGAAAAGTTGTAATTTTTTTGTTTAATTTTTGCTATTTACAGAACTAAAGTTTTGATTGTTGAAATAAAAGTTATGATTAATAATAGTTATTTTTAAAATTTATTTATCAATTATAAAAAAAATTTCATATGAAAAGTTGTGATTTCTTGTTTAATTTTTATAATTCAAAAAATAAAAGTTGTAATTGGTTAAACAAAAATTGTGATAATGAAAATGGAGCCACACCTATTATTTTTATTTTAAACAATGGACAATTTAATTATTTAACCTAAAATTATTAATGTTTGAAAGGCATTCAAGGACTTTAGAGGAATTTATGCATTTCAATGAACTTGATTGTCATTTATATATTTTGGTGGGATTTATTGTCATTTTCCCTCATGAATTTTACATATTATATTTTACGCCAAAAATTTTTCATTTTATTTTGAATCAGACTGAGTGACGTGTATGTGTACCAACCAAATATAAATTATCCTATCGAAAACTTGTGCACAGTAAAAACTTTTAGTTTTATATACTTTATTTTGATGTTTTAATTATTGTTGACAAATTTTCAATTGTTTTTAACCTATATATACACTCTAAAAAAAAATTCAATCACTATTATAAACTGCAACCAATTTTCTTTCGATTTGTCTTCTTACTTTTCCTATGCATTAAGCGCACAATTTGATCTACACGGGAGAAAACGGGAGGTGAATAGAACCCAATTATGTAGATATTTTCTTGCACAAAATATCTTCTGTTGTTTTTTATGCAAAATTGTGCAGAAGAGAACAAAAAGATTGGGTCCCATTTTTTTCTCATCAGAAATGCCCTCATATTATTGCGTAAAAACACACCATAAATGAAGTGTCCAAGAACGAGCAAAAAGGAAACGGAAAGCCAGAAAAGTACAGCAGAAAAACCAAGCAAAAGAAAAGCATAAAAACACGTTATCACAAAAACACACAAAAACCAAGAAAAAGAAAAGCCTGATCAACCTATGCCAGAACTGCATGGCGGAGAGATAGCATCAATCGGATTTTCCATAGCTTTCATGGCATCAGAGATTGGACAAGACGATCAAGAGGTGATGGTGAATCCACCCACCCTATCGGGTGGACTCCCTTAATTGCATTAGCTGCTAATAAATCAGCGGCATGGTTATCCCTTTGAGGAGTGAAGATAAGAATTAAAAGCCACTCCAATCATTGAGACCATAAGAGTAAGGATTTCATTAATGAGGTTATGACATCTCCAATCATATTGGTGTGGACAATCATCATTAATGCAGCTCACAAGCATCAAAGAATCAGATTCAAGATCGTATTATCATTTCCAAGATCATTAGCCAGCATCAAAGCCCTTCTCAAAGCAAGAGCCTGGGTCATGAATGTAGATATTGATTTGACTTTGTCAACAAAAGCCAATTTAAAGTTTCTTAACCAATCACGACAGATAATGGTAATAGCTGTATCATCATTCTTCATTATATGCTCCATCAGAATTAACTTTAAAGATACCTTCAGGAGGACAAACCCATCCCCGAATAAATAGCAGGTGGAGATGCAAAAGAAATAGGAGAATCACTAGACTCACTCATTTCCACACAACTATTCCAGAATTCATTATGAAGTAGTTTGGCTTGCTCAATAATTTCAGGGGGATTCGGCTTAATAGAGTTAAAAAGCATGTTATTCCTAGCTTTTCAAACTAGCCATAGAAGCCAAGATATCAAAGAGATGCCATAATCAGATAAATTTCCAGTAGACATAATAGGAATCTACCAAACTTCAAAGCTAGAGAAACTGAGTCTATCAAATTTCAAACATAGATTGTAACCAAACGAAACATGAGACCCATGGACAAAAGAAAAATAAATGCTCAGTTGTTTCCTCCTCCTGATGGCAAAGAGGACACACCTTAGAGTGCCAACGCCTTCTACTGACAAGGCTTCATTGGTGGCTATAGCTTTGGTGCCATAGGAACTGGTTCTCCCTTGGGATAGTCTTGATTTTCCAAATCTAAGTCCATGTTGAGGAAGGAATAACAAAAGACGTGCTTGGCCGGACTATGGATCTATTCTGCACATTGCAGGCTTCTTTGTAACCAAGTTTAACTGTATAAACACCATTATGTGCAGCAGTCCACACAAATTTATCTTCCATAGTACATGAAGGTATTGGGAGCTGAAGAATAGCACTAATGGTGCTGTCATTAAAAAGATATCTAATTGGGGCAAGATCCCATGCACCATGAGAAATTAAATATGAGACTCTCCCTTTTTTTACAATATCCAGATCGCACTCTCGGGGCATGGTAGGAAAAACAACATTTGGAACTAGAGCTGCACAAAAGATTGGACGGGACTGGACTTTAGCCTAACCCGGAGTCTAGTCCTTTTCATGAAAAGGACTGGCTTAGGTAACCCGTAGTCTGGTCTGGTCTTGTGAAAACTCAAAAATTAACAAGACTGAACTTGGTCCATAGAATTGGGAGACTGGTCCTGTTAGTCCAATACTCACTTGGCTTTTTTTTTTCTTTTTTTTTTCTCTATGATGACCAATAAATTATTTCAACTTAACAAACTCAATTAAGATAATAAAAACACTTATAATCATAATAAATCCATAATAATTTCTAAAACCAAGAAAATAATATTTTAGTTACAGTCCAAACTCCAAGTGATTTAAATACATAACTTCAATAAAAAATCAGAGGAAGGACCGAAAATAGACTAGAGGAAAAAAATCAGCAAGAACAAAAGTAATAAAAATCAGCCCACAGACATGTTTCTTCAAAGTTCGAACAGATCAAGATCAGAGTGTAAAGTGCAAGGCAGGGGCTAGGGCTTTGGCGCACTGAAGAAATTGAGAATGAGAGCAAAGTTGAGTGAGTGACTGAGACGCTAAGTGCTGTTGAGTAAGAGTGTTGAGGTTTTTTTTTTCGATCAGAGTGCAAAGTGCAAGGCAGGATTAAGACTTTTTTTCTAAGGCTTATTAATTAATAATTTATAAATTAATTTTAATTATATTAAAATAATTATATAGGACTAAACCAAACCACTTAGTCTAGATACTTGGTCTCTAGTCTTGTCTTACCCGAAAAATCAGTCCTGTCTTTTTGGTCTTTTTGGTCCTATGAGACCAACATTTTACAGGACTGGACAGGACTGGATGTTCATGGGTCGGACCGGACCGAACGAGACCACGAGACTTTTACACAGCCCTATTTGGAACCCATGGATCCCTCCAAATGTGTATTGAATGATCATCTCCCAAACTCCACAACATGTTTTTCTTAAGAAAATCTTTGCCTTTAGCAATGCTAGACCAACACCAAGACATTTTATAACTTTTTTTGGCTTTCATAAAATTCATCTTTTGCGAGGGAAATTCCTTTTAATACCCTCACCAAGAGTGCATTAGGATTTGGGAAGAGTCACCATGCAGTTTTTGATAAAAGAGACTAATTCATTTCATCAAAATCTCTTAATCCCATGCCTCTATTAGCTTTTAGCTTTTGCAACCTTCATCATACTGTTAAAGAAGTCACTAAAGCCCAGTGCAGAGCCCAATTTACGTAGTCCGACTTTAGTGCTTCTATTGCATGTATCTTACTGTTAGGATATTATAATATTTTATCTTGTATATTTTTGTTACTGTATTTACGTAATACTGTTTCAACAGATTTTGTATTTCTCTATATATGTACCCCACTTGCACAACTAATAGAATCAACTTGTTCATTCACTTTTTGCTCAGTTTTTCTATTTGGTATCAAAGCTTCTCACAGCACTTGCCATAATGAGCTTCTCGTCATCATCCACCGCATCTCCCTCATCTGGTTACACTATAACGAGTTCTCTAATTCTCAAAGCCACTTTACTGTCGTCTCCTTCCAATGGTTTTGTCAAGCTGAACAAACACAACTTCATGCTTTGGAAAACTACTGTGTTACCTATCATCTATGGCCATCATCAACGGCACCAAACCTTGTCCGCTGATTTGTGTCAAAGATGGTGACTCACTTAAAGACAATCCAAATTATGATGAATGGATTTCAACAGATCAACTATTGATGGGTTGGTTGTTCACTACAATGCAACCAGATATTGCCCTTCAATTCATGGAGTGCAAAACGTTTGCAGAACTGTGGCGAGAAATCAAGGCACTGGTGGGATCTCAATCACATGATATAGTCACACTTCTTCGTAGCGAGCTTCAACGGACTTAAAAGGGGTCACTCAAAATGGATGAGTACTTGCTCAAGATGAAAAGCATTTCTGACAACCTATCTCTGGTCGGTCATCCCATTTCTATTTTCGATTTAGTCTTACACAAACTTGCAAGTTTGGATGGTGAATACAACCCAATTTTTTATCAACTACTTGACAAGACCGACTTAACATGGGTTCAGCTTCAAGCCGCTCTTCTTATATTTGAGACTCATCTCAAACAGCTTCAAATTTTGAGCAATTTGAACTTAAGTTCTCTTACAGTCAATCTTGCCACCAATTTGCTCCCTAATGTAACAACTTCTTTAACTCCCGTGGTCGAGGACATCACTCACAAGGTTAAGAAACCTTTGGTAAGGGGAACAAACAAGGTTTGTTGCCATCTATGCTAGAAAGATGGTTATTCTATGAAAACTTGTTATCATCATTATGATCGCTCTTATAACGAACCTTCTTCAGAGGACAAAGACAACCCTCCCTATCACTCTGCATTTGTTGCTATAGAAGACACAGTTAATGACCCTAACTGGTACTTTGATAGTGGTGCCACAACTCACGTTACTAATGATATGAATCAGCTTGATGATGCTACTCACTATGTAGGTAAGGTTGGCTTATACGTTGGTGACGGATATCCACTTTACATTAAACATATTTGAAATAATAAATTGCATATTTTTTATAGACAAAGTTTACAACTTAATGGCATTTTGCACTCTCCTGATATTAAGAAGTTAATAAGTGTTAGTAGAATGACTGAAGATAATAATGTTTTTATTGAGTCTTACTCCAAGTTTTGTTGTGTGAAGGACGTGAAGACAGGGACAATCCTCCACTAAGGGAAGCATGAAGAAAATTGGATGTATAAAGCTTTGAATTTATCATCAAATAATACTTCAATTTGTTATCCTATTTCTTCAAAAAATAAGCTTTCAAGTGATGAACTTGTGGCATGGCATCGTATTCTAGGCCATCCATCCTTTGGTATTTTGTTCAAATTTTGCGTTCCTGTAATTTTGAAGTTTCTAGTAATGATAAATGTTTATTTTGTGAGGCTTGAAATTTTGAAAAGATGCACAATCTTCCTTTTGATACTTCTACTTTGCACTCAAATTCTCCTCTTGAATTAATACACATAGATGTTTAGGGACCGTCACCCATTGTTTCAACTAATGGGTTTAAATATTATGTGCATTTTGTTAATGACTATAGTCGGAACACATGGATATATCCCTTAAAATGCAAAAGTGAAGTCAAAGTTGTTTTCATTCAATTTAAGAACTTGGTTGAGAACTTATTTGAAACAAAAATTAAAGTCCTGCAAAGTGATGGTGGAGGAGAATTTCAAAGTCTTGCAAATTTTCTTACTGATTGTGGAATTCAGGTTAGGTTATCTTGCCCATACACCTCTGCTCAGAATGATAGAGCTAAACATAAACACAAACACATTGTTGAATTGGGCTTGACCATGTTAGCACAAGCTCAAATGCCTCTTCAATATTGGTGGGAATCCTTTCACACTACTGTATGCCTTATTAATCTAACTCCCACTCTTATACTTATAGAGAAATCTCCATATCATAAACTTTTCAATAAAGAGCCTAATTATAGCAAACGCAAAACTTTTGGGTGTGCATGTTATCCTTGCTTGAGACCATATAACCAACACAAACTTCAATTTCGCTTAGAAAAATGTGTTCATAAAGGATTTAAATGTCTCAACTCAAATGGAAGGATGTTTATTTCTCATCACGTGGCATTCAATGAACGTGATTTTTCCTTTTTTACAGGTTTTCTTCGTGTGGCTCAACCTATTGTTTAACAGCAAGAAACTACAGCTACTGTGTTTTTATTTTGCCTCAAATATGTTCTATCACCTATTAACATTGGGCAACTTGATCCATTTGACTCAGCATCTGCATCAGATCCTTCTGCTTCACATAATGATCATGATAACCCCATTAGGCCAACTCAAGACGAGCCCATCTCTCCTGTAAGTGCAAATCTAACTTTTAATTTGAGCTCATCCTCCTCTTTAGATCCATCTTCTGAGTTTAACAACGCAAAACCATCACATTTGGGTCATCCCATGACAACACGATCTAAGAAAGGAATCTTTAAGCCTCGTTATCCTTTCGTGTGCCCTGTTGTTGCAAAAAGTATTGATGATATTGAACTAGCTACTACCTCATAGGCTCTTAAATCTACTAGATAGACTCATGCTAGGCAAATGGAGTATGATGCTTTGATTTGAAACAATACCTGGGAGTTGGTCCCACCATCGTCCAATACCAAAATTGTTGACTGTCATTGGGTTTTCAAAATGAAGTATAAAGCAAATGGTTCTATTGATCGATCCAAGGTAAGACTTGTTGCCAAGGGGTTCCAACAAGATGCTAGAGTCAATTTTGGATCAACCTTTAGCCCTGTAGCTAAGATCACCACCATTCGTGTTGTTCTTGCAATTGTAGCATCCTTCAACTGGCATGTTAAAATAACTTGATATTAATAATGCCTTCTTGAACGGTTATATCATGGAAGATGTGTTCATGAGACAACCCAAGGGATTCACTGACTCTGCATGTCCTCACTTTGTTTGCAAATTACGTAAGGCTTTATATGGTCTTTGACAAGCTCCAAGAGCTTGGTTTGAGTGACTTCAAAATACACTACTCGGTTAGGGTTTCTTCAACGCAAGGAGTGATCACTCTTTGTTTATTTTACATAGTGACAAGTCTATCATCATGCTTCTCATATATGTAGATGACACACTCCTCATTGGTAATAATTTTAGACACTTGGCTTCATTCATTGCTAAAGTAAATGCTATTTTTTCACTTAAAGATCTTGGTGATCTTTATTACTTTTTGGGTTTTGAGATTCATTGTGATCCTATTGGGTTCTACTTAAACCAAGCCAAGTACACGATTGACTTGCTACAACGCTTCAACATGCTTTACACTGCACCGTGTTCTACTCCCATGGCAGTTGGTAAAGCCCTTTTAGCTAGCATTGGTGATCCTTTGCATGAGCCAACCAAGTTTTGACAAGCAATCGGAGCTTTACAATACCTAACTAACACTACCTAACTAACACTAGACTAGATATCACATACTCAGTCAATTAATTAAGCTAATTCCTTACCAAACCAACAACAGCACATTGGCAAGCTATCAAGCGTATCTTCCGTTACTAGAAAGGCACTGTATTAGTTGGCCTCAAGATTTGTCCTACTAAGTGTTTAAAAGTCTCAACTTATTCAGATGCAAATTAGGTTGCCTGTCCTATAGATCATAGGTCCATTTTAGGCTATCTCGTGTATATTAGAGGAGCCTTAATATCTGGGGCTTTTAAGAAGCAAAGCGTAGTTGCCTGTTCTAGCACTAAGTCAAAGTGTAGAGCTTTAGCTAACACTGCTGCAGAGATGAAATGGCTAATGGCATTATTATTTGAACTCAAAGCACTAGTTCCACGAGCTTCCATTGTTTGGTGTGATAGCTTAAGTGCTACTACACTTGCAGAGAGCCTTGTAGCTCATGCACGTACTAAATACATTGAAATTGATGTCCACTTCATTCGTGATCAAGTCTATAATCATACTCTTGAGATTCGTTATGTCCCTTCTGCTGAACAAACCATGGATCTCTTGACTAAGCCTCTAGGAGCTTCATCCTTCATCTACTTACACAACAAACTCGAAGTTCCTCATCCACCCTCTTGTCTAAGGGGGGCTATTAAAGAAGTCACTAAAGCCCAATGTAGAGCCCAGTTTATGTAGTTCGAGTTTAGTTCTTCTATTGCATGTATCTTACTGTTAGGATATTATAATATTTTATCTTGTATATTTTCATTACTGTATTTATGTAATACTGTTTCAACAGATTTTGTATTTCTTTATATATGTATCCCACTTGCATAGCTAATAGAACAACTCGTTCATTCACTTTTCGCTCAATTTTTCTATTCACACAACCCAATGAGTCTTTCAACCTTTATCTAAACCTTCCCACAAAGTATATATGTTAATAGAAGGAAAGTTAAATATATATATATATATATATATCAACATAATATAAATATTTCAAAGTATATATTTATGTTCAATTTTATAAATATATAACAAAAATAAATATAGACCTTTGTTTTTTAAGTCTTACTTATCAATTTTTCATGATATAAGAATTATTAATTATCATCTCTATGATGAACTTTTATTAATTTCATTCTCAATATCAACTATCATTAAATTGGTAAAAATTTCATCTTTCCCATAGACATTGAACAATTTAAATACATCATTGAGTTATAAAATTATGTTCAATTTATGAAACTCTATTACTTACTTATTAAATTTATTTAGTTCTTTCAATTGATAATTATAGTAAATAAATATATCAACACAGTAGTAATACTTAATTGTCAATAATTCTTTATGTCAAAGAGATTTAATTATATCATGATAAAAATCATTCATATAATAAATTTTAATAGCTTAATTATAACAGAGAAAATTAATTTTTTTTTCTAAAAAAAGATATCTTAACCATAACCTTTTAACTCTTGAATAAATGAATTTATGATAGATATCAATCACATATCATTTAATATGTCTTGAAATTTTTGTTGCAATACTTGACAAAGTTTTTTAATAATAATTCTCATAATTTCTTTTTTCAAATATAAAATGAAAGCAAAACAAATAGCATCAATGCTTTAAACTACTGAAGCAATTGAACTATACATAATACATGCAAAAAAGATTACATATAAAATTGAAATGTGAATTTCATCTAATATCTTAAAGTTTCTATAATGTGCCAATTTAAGGGCAGGAAATATATAATTTCCACATTTTACTAAGAAAAAATTTAAAAGTTATGGGAGGCCATAACCTTTCCTGGTCCCTCCCTATCTCTCTACCCTTGCTTCCCACCAGAAATTAGAGACAAGTTTGTTCAACTCCTTTCAAGCCTGCAAAGTAAACTTAAAGCAATTCATGGGATAAACGGGAATAGCATTAAGAACTGCCTTAATCATGGTTTCATGACCTACATAAGACAATGTCTTCTTACTCCACCTTGAATTTTCTTCCTAACTCTTTCTTTTACACAAGCAAGAGCTTGATGCTTAGTCTGTCCCCAAAAATTAGAAATGCCAACATAGGGTCCCTGGTCATCTGCTTCTCGAATACCTAGAGTTTGGCAGACACAGGCTCTCTAATTCCTCAGGGTATTATTGGAAAAGAAAATACCTAATTTATCGAAGTTGGTTTCCTGACCTGAAGCTTCACAATATACCCTCAGAATACGAGCAAGTTTATTATTACAATTATTGACATTTGTATTCATGAAGAAGAAAGCACCATCAGCAAAGAAAAAAAAAAAAAATTCTGCACAGTTATTGCTGAGCTTGATGCCTTTAATCTCTCTCTCTGATTCTGGTATTTAATAATCATGCAAGAGAGAATTTCCACTACAATAATAAACAGATTGGGTCAAATTAGTAATCAAGAAATTTATACCACTAACATTGATAATGGTTTTTATCAGATGATGACTCAGTAAACATTTATTCTATATAAGTGGAAGCTGATGTTATTTCATCATTAATTTGAACACAGTCTTGGACTTTTTTTTTTTTGGGTAAATGAAAGCAAACTCTTCATTACATAGCCTTAGACTTTTTTAAAAAATAGAAATTAAATGACAAATAGTTCAATTAGAGTTAAAAAAGTGAAAAAAAAAACAAAAAAGAAAAGAAAAGAAAAGCAGGAAACTAAAACAAAAGTAAAAAGATGAAAGGAATATGCATTTGCTCGAATGAGAATCGATTTTAAGCTTTATGCGTAAACCACATTGAAGTTGATGCGTAAGGAATGAATATCCCTCATTATCACCAAGCTAAAACTTCCAGCTGAGAGTTCGTTCATAAAAAAAAAAAAAAAAACATGTCAGCCAACATTATAGGATGAGATCTTGCAAACAAAGTTGTCTAGGATCATAAGTGACAGATATAACCCAGAGCATAGTAGATCAAAGACAAAGTCTCAAAGTTGTTGAGATAAGATAGTCTTGGACTTTTTTAAATACTCACAAGTCTAGAGTTTAGTGTTGGGAAGGAAACCAAATTTTATATATTTCGGTTAAAAAATAGAAGATATTTTTAATTAAATTTTATCTTCAATAAATTTATCAATGGTTTTCAAATTAACACAATTTTTTTATATTTATCCTTATTTAATAAGATGTTTTACTAAAATATGATATAAATTGATTCATTTATTAAGGGTTTTTTTAAAAACACATTAATTACCTTTTAAAACACTAAAAATGTCTTAGATTTTTTTAATATCCAACTTCTTAAAAAAAATTTATATTTTTTATTGGAGGAAGTACATAAATATAAAACATTTTATTTAATTGTCGTTTTATCTCCTGTCTCAAGCCTTTGAAATAAATTCTTTGACGGTGATAAATTGACAATTGTTATTTCACGCACTGTCACTCTATAATATTTCTCGAATATTTCTTGCTATGTCATTTTTTTTTTGGGGTTTAAACTTTAAATTGAACTCTTATAATTTGATTTTTTAAAATTCATAAAAAATTTTATTTAACACTCTGACCAAAAAATTGATTTAATAAAATGTTCATATTTCTATTAGTTTTTATATTAATCCTATATGGATAAAAATTATTTAGAAGATATAATTTAAATTTTTTGTCTTACTGTTACCTTGAGATAGTTAGAGAATATAAGGGTCTGTTTGATTTTTGTTCCTATTTTTTATTTTTAAAAACAGTTTGTGATACAGTGTTTAAATTTGTTTTTCAAAACAAACCAAAATAAAAATATGTTTAGTTATATTAATTTAAAAATAGCTTTAAAATTAAAAAATAAACTAATAACGATGGTTATATGTGGTTAATGTGGTGATTTATGATAGAAATTGATTAAAATAACTGTAATTTTTAATAATCAAATGTAATATATTTTAAAAATAAAAAAATAAAATGAAAAAAATTTGAGATTGTTTCTATTTTTTAAAAAAACAGAAAGAACAGAAACAACTAAATCAAAAACACTTAACCAAACAACTTTTTAAATTTTTTTATTTTTAAAAATAAAAAATTAAAAAAAAAATAAAAACAAACAGGCCCTAATATTCTCCTGTTCTTTTAGTTTTTTATTTTAGTATTTTTATGAAAATTTTGAAGAGATATTGTTGCAAAATTTAAAAATAGAGACATGTTCGGCTGTGTGTAAATTAAGTTTTAGTTTTAAAGATGATATAACTAATTTTAAAATTATATAATCATTTAACAAAAAATGTAAAAGTGCTTAATTCTATTTTTAATGAGGAAAAAATTCAATGATTTTATCATTCAAGAATTAACGGATTTAACACGTCAAACTATAAGTTGATAATAAAAAAAGGGTCAAATTATACAAGTTCAATTCAAATAAAATAAACTATAAAAACTTAATTTAAAATTTAAGAAAACTAGGAGTATTTTCAAGTTATTTGAGTAATTTAAATCTGATAGAGCATAAAATTGATGACAAACAATTAAAACAAAGAAAGTTAAAAAAAAAAAAAACAGTTAACGAAAGAATTCAAATAGTTGTTGAATTTGAGTATTGTGTAAAATGTGGTTACTGGGAAAGTTTTGCTCACTGGTAATCTAAACTAGAGTGAGTCAGGGTTCAACAGACTAATTAGTCAATGAGTGTATATATATATATATATATATATTTGTTTAGAAAGGACAAGACTCTATTAGGATCTATTAGTACAAATGCAAATTGCGAATTAGACTAATGCCTAAAGCATTATTGTCTTGTAAAAGCTTCTTCAAATTGTCTAATGGATGATCAAGGTCGTGTACTTCCATATATGAAAATGGAAAATAAGGCCAAAACTTTTGCACATTTATTTCCTTCTTGGTAAATATGTTCAATCTCAACTTCCTTTCCGTAGAAAAGAATGGATCTGTCCAATCAAGCAATTGTTAGTATTCACAAATGTGATATTTGTTGATAAAAATGCAAAGCTAGCATATAGTCGACATCTAGCTTAGCCTTCTTAAAGCCCCACTCTCAAGCCTTAGTTAAGCCATCAACCATAACTCAAAATTTCTGCTTGTAAGGGTATATACTCCAATGTTGTGATAATACCCACGATGTCAAGAGCTATCAACATTGCAAAGTAAACATTTCACAACTGCTTGATCATTACTACTTTTGATTGCACCATTGTAGTTAAGAGTTACCCAACTCAAAGGTGGTTCTTTTTAGCTAATATTGTGAGTAGATTTGGTTGGTCCACTCTCATGAACTTGTTGGAGAGCATCCTTCTTGATGGACAATTACTTATAAAGTTATGAGTAAATTGATAATAAATTTTTAAAAATTGAGTCTTTGTTAATAGATTGCATGAAAACTTGTATTAAAAAAATAGCTAGGATATGTTATAACTTTTTGAATTTGACTGACAAATATCGGAGGAAGACTCCTATATGATAAAGTATTTTTACAAGTGCTTCTCCAATATTTATAAACGAAATTGAGAAATTTTAAATTTATTATCCATCATGTTTGCTCAAGTTTTGCATGAGATTTATTAATAATTAATATTTTTTTTTTGAAATTATAAGACAAGCCTAAGTTTAGAAAGTCCTAAGAAAAAACAACCAACACAGATTAAACATTTCTATCCACATGATAGAACCCAAGACAGCCCTTGGGCTGTGTTCAATTTTAAGAAATCTATTAGTAATCACATTTTTAATTTAGGACTTCTTTATAATTTTCACTTTAAAGAATTTTGAGAAAATATTACTCTAGATCTCTATGCTTGTAATCGTCCCGTTAATTTTTTTCATAGTCTTTTTATCCTTTCTGTCTAAAATATTAATTCCTTTATTTTAAAAAAATAGTTAGAATGACTCCGTGCTAGCCAAATTGATATTAATTTTGTTGAGTTTCAAAGCTCCAATGCTTTTTTGATGATCTTCTCCCTCCTGGGGAATTTTCATCTTAAGAAAATGAGATTTATTTTTCATTTTTAATCAAATAGTTTTATAATTTTTTCAAGTTAGCATGTTTTTCCTGTCGTCTCTGATGGGTTTAAAAATGTTAAATACAACTTAACAAAATTAACACCCTTAAGTATCATATTATTATCTTTCTAAGTTTTTTTTTTAAATATAGAAACTAACATTTTGAGCAGAGAAAATAAAAAGGATAGGAAATCAAAAAATGATCTATAAAAATTAAAAACAGAAGAGGATTATAATATTACGGCATGGAGATGAAGTGTATTTTTTTTAAAGAATTATTTTTGGATCAATAAACTCTATTTAAAAAAAATTAAAAAATATTTTTAATCCTCTAAATTTATATAAAATTTTAATTTAATCATTTAATTTTATAAAAATTCTTTTAATCTTTCAATTTTAATATTTTTATTTTTAAATAATTATTTTTTATGTCAATCATTATTATTTTAAAAAAATTAAATTTAATATGTTAATATTTAATAATATTTTATTAATATTTAAAACTTCAATGTTAAGATAAAATTAACCATGTTCGAATTAAAATATTAAAAAAATATTTTATAAAATTAAAAAATTAAAATAAAATATTATTTAAAATGAAAGGACTGGATATATTCAGATATATTTTAAAAAATAATATAAACAATTAAAAATTTAAAAGATAATACTCCCAAGTCACTGATGACTTTACTGTCAGTGAGACCCGCTTAATTAGAATGATGGAACGATTAGTCAAAATAACTAGCTGGGCCACCGTCGGCAGGTCGGAGCATATCCAGTCGACCAGTCCGTCAATTTCCTTCCCAGTTATTGCGACTTCTTCGTTTTTTTCCCCCATATGATGATAAAAAAAAAAGGAAAAATAACAGAAAATGTCCCCAAAATATATCAATGACCTCGAGGTCCCACTGATAATTTTTCACAGGATTTTTGGGATTTTTTTGACATTAGTATCTTTTATAAAATGATTATAATATCTTTAATTTAAAATAAAAATAGATCGATAATTAAAAAATTTGTAAAGTGGAATTTACTTTTTGAAATTTGAATAAAAATTGGGAGGAAAGATATTGTTAAAGGGATTCTCGGTCAGAGTACTGCATGTCATAAAAGTATTTGCTTTGCAAGACTGCACTAATGTATATTAGTCATATATCTGCTTTGCTTTTCACATTATATTTCTTTGGAAGCAGATCCCGAGGTACAGAATTATCTGCACAAAACCTTTTTAACCATCTCATGCTTTGAAATGTTCATATTTCTTCTTCCAGGCGAAGTACAGCTAAACAATATTGAACGGCTTTTTTATGTTTGGATTTGTGGAGCAAGATTCAGCAGTGGAAACATAGCGGGCAGTGTACTTCAGAATACATATCTGTATTGATTGAATATCAGTGCAAAGTCACGGTGATTAAATTATTTCAAAAAAGTTGGTGTCATGTTGTCTTATTTTTTTCCCCACCCTGTTGTCTATGTTAAATCGCTGTGTTTTATTCAGTAAAAGTCAATTGGCTTTCTCTGTCAGTGTAATTTAGCGCAGAGTTGTAGAAGCAGGGAGAAAGTGACATATTAAAAGAGCAGAGCATGCGAAGTTTGACCCTAAATATAAAGAAATTTAAATATTTCACATCTTTCTTTGTAATTTTTGTTATTTTCCTCTTATGGGTAAGCTCCACTTTCCATTATTACCAAACTAAACCAATTATTATCATGTTATAATAATTGCATTTATTATTTTATTGTTTATCTTTATATGTGCTTAGCCTTTAACAGAGTAGATGAGTTGCTGTTACAACTTACACAATCCTCAAGCTTTCAAAAAAAGGTTGCCTCCAAGCAACAGTGAAAGCAACAATGGTAACCACACTTGGGGAATAATGTGTTTACGGGTTCAATTCCCCAAAGCTCAGTTGCATTAAATAGGCTCAAGAAATTGAATCTTTCTAGGAACAATTTTACTTGGGTTTTTACTTGCTTTTGGTGAATCATCCAAATTTCTTGTGGAAGGTTTTGGAATAATCCAGGCTTGTGTGGGTTACCTTTAAGAGCTTGTAGTGGACTGTAACAGTGATTTTAGTTTCTTTGCTCATTTGGTATGTGCACAATAAGAGGAGGAAGGGTTTGGGAGATAGTGAACATGAATTATTGAAGGAAGATGAAGATGATATAAAGAAAATGGCGATAACAATGGTGCTAGGCATTGTTTGTAAATCCAGACCAATCTAATTGAGTTGACTCGTTAACTGATGAATTGGTCACCTAGTTGATCTGATTGATTAAGAAAACCAGTCACTTATAACCTAACTTCAACCTAGATAAACCTGACTAACCTGATGGGTTAATGAGTTGACTTGGGTCAGATTTTATTATTTTTATTTTTCTTTGTTTTTCCTTTCTTCTTCTAAATATTAAACCATAAATCAAATATAAATTTTTTAATTAATAATTTTAATGCTATTGTGTTTTGTTATTGGCAAAAACTTATAATTATTATTTTTATAAGACATGTATAAGATTTTATGGATAAATTTTTTCATTTACTCAAGAATTAAAGACTTTTATCTACATATTATTGTCTTTTATATGAATATTTTTATATATTTAATCAAATTATATTATTTTAACCATGATCAGTTTGATTTCAGATTGATTTTTTATTAGACCACTAACCCTTAAGCTACTATTTCAATTAGTTTAATGATCCGTCTAATTTTTAGTACCTTAATGCTAGGTAATAGTCAAGGAAAGCTTGTATTCCAAGGGATTGGGAATTTGTCATTAGTTATTTGTGCTGAATGAGACGAGGCAAATTATAGAGAACACGTGTTATGAGATTTTAGAATATTGAATTTACCATATATTGTAAAATATTCTTGATTGAAATTCCTTAAACATCTCCTCTTCTTTTTTTTCTTAGTTCCTTTGCAGAATCCTCTGGACATATGGATCAGAGTAGATTCATGAAAGTCTCATACTGAGTGAGAGCGACTTGCCTTGCTTAGTAGATTTGAGTTGTCTTTGTTAGACATGTATTCGGTATTCAATAATGTGAACATAGATGGGGTTCTCCAATCCAATGATAATGAAGTTTCACTTTTTATTAGACATGCATTCAATCATATATACAAAAAATTAGTTCAACATAATAAAATGGGCCCACCGCCCATATTTGATTCAAGCCTAGCTACAGGAGAAACTTCCTATTAAAATATTTCTTCATTCTCTTCTATAACAAGCTTATTCTTTTCAAATAATAAAAAACATTGGGAAACCCTTCTGGTTGTTTCTGTATAGGTGTCTAAAAAATATTCATTATTAAAAAAAAATTTTCATACTCAAATAATTCAAGACTTTGAATAATTCAAGTTTTTGTGTAGGCCTGTTGAAATTACTATGTTTTAAGATAGATTTATGGGTGATACATAAGTACATAGAAAATTACTTATGGGTGGTAAAAGATCAATGTAGAGAAAAAGAAATGGCGCACAAAAAAAAATTAGATTATTTTTTGTATTTTTTTCAAATTTATTAATATATATTTTTTAGAAAATAAATAATGAGTAAGTTAGAATAATTATATTTTTATCCAATAAATTATTGTTTCAAATTTTAATGTTGAAAAAAATGTGATGTTTTCATTTAATAAATTGTGTTCTTTTAATGATGAATGATAGGTGTAAATGAAAAATGATTGATATGAAAAGTTTATCGTGTTATTACTTGATAATGCAGCCACTCAAAGTTGGTGCGAATGCATAGACGCTTAGCTAAGAATGGAAACACATGGTTGAAAATTTCAACCACTGTGCTTGATTGATATTTCAACAAATTGGATCCCAGATTCTGTCTTACCAAGGTTGAAAATTCAATGTGTGTGTGTGTGTTGCAATTGGAATGTCCTTTTCTAGCTATATATAATGGATGGTTTATCATCTTCTCGGCTTTGTCTTTCACTAAACAAGAAAAAAATCTTGGACTAGACATAAAAAGTTCTTCAATTTCCCGTCACCAAAAAATGACAAAGCAGGCCTTTGGTTAAATGAGCATTGAGCCATTACATTTTTCTTCTACTGTTCCATGTTGTTAAAGAAATAGACATAATTTCTCTTGGCCTATGTTATGCTGTTGGTCAAACAATTGGAGGCCCATTCCCTTATGTTGTTACACTATGTCAACTATAAAGCAAAAGCATTTGTATTCGTCTTCAAAACATGTTTTTTTTTTTTTTTAGCAGAACAATCCAATTTTATTAATCACAAAAAAAGTTAATACACACACTAATCCCCTGTAAAGACAAAAAGTAGAGCCCCTAACAATACAACTTAAGGAAAGGAAATAAAGCAGTAAAACTAGATACAGACTATCAAACACAAACTAAGCAAGAAAACAAGCAAGCAAAACAAAAACCAGTCATCCAATACCCTTCTTGACAGCAGCATTAGTGCAGAAGCCATGCTGATCCTTGAGCAAGATAGAAGCAAGAGAAGATGGTGGCTTAGAAAGCCATCCTTGCGGAACCATACTCCTCATAACACCAGATGCAAGCCAATCTACTGCACCATTTCCACCACGAGCCACAACAGCCATGGAACAATCAACATCAGCATCATACAACTTCAAACACTTCAAAAGAATATCAGTACAAAACCACTCACAACCAGCCAAACTATTATTCCTCAACTTCTCATATAAAACCAAGCAATCCATTTCAATAATCACCTTTCCATCAGTAAACAGATCCCTCATCATCAAAGCCTCCAAGAGAGCTAAACATTCTGCCATAAAGGGTGAATTTGCAGCTACAAGTTTCCCCATACCCCCAACAA
The DNA here is from genome assembly GCF_029017545.1 of Prosopis cineraria. Taxonomy (NCBI): domain Eukaryota; kingdom Viridiplantae; phylum Streptophyta; class Magnoliopsida; order Fabales; family Fabaceae; genus Prosopis; species Prosopis cineraria. Next base: position 29,670,554 of record NW_026555336.1, read on the forward strand.
ACCTTCCATCATGGTCTCTACCAATCACCCCAACAGCTGCTAACTTCCTTGACACGTCAAAAGCACCATCTATATTCAGTTTCACAATCCCAGTATCAGGTTTTCTCCAAAACATAGCTTGATCATAGTCCTTATCCACATATGTAGGATTACCACTTGACAGATTCTTTTTATTCTTAATGTCCCGTACCATCCAAACTTCATTAGCTAATCTAATAGCTTTTATTAAACAAGTCACAGCATTAACATCTATTTTTCCATAGATAAAATCACACCTGCTCTTCCATACTTGCCAATAGATACAAAACATGTTATTTAATAAGCTAATGAAAGTCATATTTTAGCTAACATATACAAGTTGAATGATCGGGATAGGTAAAGAAAAAAAAAAGATACCACCCTTGTAATCTTGTAATTTCCAATTTATACTGTTAATTACTAAAAGAGTTGGTCATTCGGATGGGCCGGGCTTAGTCGAGTCGGGCTCAATTCGGATCAAGCTTATTTGGATTAAGTTTGGAGTATCCTATCCTCTTTAAAAATCTCATGTAGCCAAACCTGACTCTAACTTTTTTCGGGCTAACTCATCGGGCTTGGCCAAAATTACTAACTCGATATACATATGAAGCTGTAAATTCAAGTGGTTGGGCTCAATTTGAGTTGGGTTTATTCAGATCAAGTTTAAAGTATTCTACCATCTTAAAAAGGCTCAGATAGCCAAACTCGACCTTAACATTTTTCTGATTGGTTTGGGCTAGCCCATCGAACTTGGCCCGAATTACCGGCTCTAATTACCAACTTCACAAATGAAGGGAGAAGGTAAGCAAATGTTTGTTTAGCTAAAAGATATTCATGCATTAGTAGGGTGAGTATCCATGAAGCTATGGAACAACAGAGTATAAGCATATCAAAAGCAGGCTTTGTCATTGATGTTGCCAAACCTATCAAAGGAAGGTAAGCAAATATATATTAAGATTTTTTTTTACCAGTAGCAAATATATACCAAGTTGAAGTGGAATTGTGCTAGATGAGCATAAATATGATTTTAGTGTAGATAAATATGCTATACATAAACTACAGGAGATGTTGAGTGGCATGGGAATTTCAGTTTTCACACTACCTCCCCGGTTCATCTAGCAGGAGTTGTAGTTTGATTTAAGTTCTTGGTCATCATGTATAAACTATTAACACTGAGTAATAACTTGGTGTTTTTCTTCTATAAAAATAATAATAATTCTCCTTTTACGTAACTTTGATGTAGAACTAATTCATTAATAATGTACTAAGACCTTAATTATAATCTCATAATGCACTGTAGAGGAAAGTAAATGCTAGCTACATTCAAAATGAAACTAATAGTATGAGTATAATAAAAATAAAAAGTTCTTAAATTATATGGTGAAGCCACTATATTTAAATTAAAAATGCATGCACAATATAGATGAAGGCATTGTATTTAAAAAAGAAAATTGTAGAATGAAATATCACAAATAGATGTCTAATAGTTTTAATTTCTTTGCATAAAAGATAACTAAACAACAAATCCTATTATTAATAGATTTTTATAAAAATTAATTACTATATTTGATCAATATTTATGCTTAATTTTCTAGTGCGTTGCACGGTAAAGCAGAAGATGGATATGTGGCATTTTCAAGGGTAAGAATGGTGGATGGGCTGCAAATTTCGTCGCATGATCACATCAGTACAAGAACAACCTCAAATGTTATTTGGAAAGAGATCTTTAGGTACTTGGGCTAATGAGATTCTATATATTTGTTTTGATTGTCTTCCTTTTTATGCTTGATTTCATAATGTTGTAGTAGTGGATTAGCCTTTTTTTATTGGTAATGGAATTTCTTTGTATCAGGAATGCATTCTATTATATGATAAAATAATGATATCTCGACTAATATAGAAGTAGTATCAATAAAAATAAATATAAAGTGTACCATTCAATTACATATAGTTTTTGGCCCCCTTGTATTTTAATATTAAAAAAAAAGAATTGGATCAATGATTAAAAAATTTGTAGAGTAAAATTTGTCATTTGCTATTTTATTTTAATCATTGCTAAAAGAAAAGTAGTTATTATTTAAACTAAAATAGTCATATATATTTACAACATTTGGATTCCAATAATTAAAAATTTTTGTAGAAAGTAAGTTGTAATTACTTATCCCATTTTAATTATTGCTAGAAGAAACGTCAATATCACATGCGCACACGCAAGTAATCTCCCAATCACACATGGGCACGTGCACACACACAAGGATCAAATGATAAATTTGTCTTAAAAATTTTGTGTTAGGTGCAATTAGTATTTTTAATTTTTTATTAGCATAATGATATCTTGAAATTGAAAAAAAATAGTGTAATATCGCCTTATATTAATGTTTGACAAATGTCAACAGTTAGATGAATAATTCTAACCAAGATTAAAAGGAACTTTTATCTTGAATTTTTTTTTTTGGGAAGAAGCAATATGCATCCTAAACTTTCAATTAATGTAATAATTTTAGGTTTTTAATGTTCAAATCAAAAGAAGAATTCAACAACCTGCTATTAATATTAAACATGGTTTACATTTCTAGATTTTGACTAAAAGCTTGCTGAAAGTTGACTAAGAACAAAACTAATTCTACCCATTCCACAAACTGGCCCTAGAACAAAGTTCAAACTTGTCATTATTTTACCCATGAGCAGGTCCATACATGAATACATGAGTAGACTGGGGTTGCACGAGCTTAACCATGAGCAAATAAAGACTTGTTCAAACTTTTTGATAAACAACAACATATACTAACCTAAGGACTGGGAATCAACAAATCAAAGCAACTTTGATTGAATATTTATGGATTGTGATAGCAAGGCTACTTTACCTCTTACAATATTCACATGCCTATTTAAGTTTTCAGAAAAGGATTATACTTGCAGCTCCATGAGAATTAAGGCACCCTCACAACTTATCCACTATAAGGTGCAAAATAGCTCCAATCTTGTTAGAATGCATAATTTTTGTAATAGTCACTCTCTTTTTGAAACTATCAAGAAAGTTAAAGATTTTGTCATGAAAGACTAGACCATTACCTTTAATCACATGTTCAGGAAAACTGATAGATGCACTAACATGCTTGATCACCAGGCTTCCCAAGAAAATTTAGATCTTGCTATTTTTAATCATCTGCTTTCAGGATGCATGCAGATGCCTTGTGGAAATTGACATGACTTGATTTTTGTTTTCCTCTTGCATAGAATCTAGAGTGGCCTTGTATTAAAAAAGAAAAGAAAAGAAAGTTTAAAATACCAATTTCTCTTTCATACAAACTTTCACAATAAAATTACTCTTTAACTCTCATAATTATTCTACTAATAATCAATATTGGTTAAACGTTACTATAGGACAATATTGTATCATTTTTTAAACTTCTAGTTGCATCGTGTTAATCAAAATTTAAGAATATCAGTTACATCTAACAAAAAACTTTTAAGGTAAATTTTTCCTTTGATCCCATATAAATTTGATGTTGTGGTGCTATTTGAGACTAGAGTAAGTGGTGTAAGGGCCAAGATTGTTATAAGAAGCTTAGGATTCAAATACTAGGAGCTAGTGGAGGCACGGGCATTTGCTGGTGGTATTTTAGTGTTGTGGAACTGGATAGATTTGGGTTTTGTAATGCTAAAGAAACATGAACAATTTGTTTATGGTTATTTTCTGCAAGGTAATAATGTTAAATGATACTTCACTGCTGTCTATGCTAATCCTCAAGAGGAAACTAGATAGGATTTGTGGGTACAGTTAAAACATATTAGTGACAACATGGAGGAGGCTTGGATACTTGCAGGGGATTTTAATGTGATTGCTACCCCTACTGAACAAAGAGGTGTGTGAGTTAATGTTAGAAGTTGTAAAGCTAGATAAATAGTTGTCATTTAATCGATATTTTAGCATAGGGTCCTTTATACACATAGAAGGGTTAGAAGTGGAGGGGACATGATAGATTATACAAGAGGTTAGACAGGAGTCTTATAATAAGTTATGGCAAGAGTTATTTCCTGATGATATGGTTTAAGTGTTAGCACGGTTTTGCTCATACCATTATCCCCTCTTCATTGATACATGCCCTTTGAGGGGATGGAGGGGTAGGCAACCTTTTCGATTTGAGGCAGCTTGGTTATCTCATAACCAATTTTGTGAGTTCTTAAAAAGCAATTGGTGTCAGTCAATGGAGACACCAAAAGCATTAATTAAGGTCAAAGGTGGTTTGTGAGTATGGAATAGAGAAGTTTTTAAGGTGATCGAGGAAAGGAAGAAACGATTGAAGCAACAATTACCTGAATTACAAGAAAATTGGATGGGATTGATGATATAATATTGCAAGGGCATGAAATTGACCTTCTGATTCAACTAAATGAGGTTTTAATGCAAGAAGAGATGAAGTGGTACCAAAAATCAAGAGGTATGTAGATAGAGTAGGGAGATCGAAATACAAAGTACTACCATACAAAAACCTTGATTTGAAGAAGAAGAAACAAAGTGTGTATGCTAAAAAATTAGATGGGCAAGTGGGTGTCAGATAATTAGAAGATTGGACGAATCATCAAAGATTTCTTTCAAAGTTTATTTCAAGAACATGATACAAACAAAAATTGGCAACTCACCAAGCAGGGATGGGGTCATGTGAACCCAAGGGAAATAGAGAGAATTGGTAGACCTCTTTCTAGGGAAGAAATCAAGAGAGCATTTGATACTATAGGAGCTCTGAAGGTACTAGGTGAGGATGGTTTTCTTGCCCTGTTTTACCAAAAAAAACTGGGATATTGTTGGTCCTAGTGTTATAAATTACATTTTAAAAATTTGGGATAATCCTAATATGTTGTTTGAGATTAATAAGACTTCATTAGTGATGATCCCAAAAGTGGATAATCCTGAGATGGTGGCACAGTTTAGACCAATTGCCTTATGTAACGTCATCTATAAAAGTATTATTAAGATTTTAGTTAATAGATTTGAAGGGGTTTTAAATAAGTTGATATATCCTTTTCAAGCTAGTTTTATACCAAGGAGAAACATACAAGATAATATTATTATTGCAAAAGAGCTTGCTCATATAATGAACAGGATGCAAACGAAGAAAGGCTATATGGCTATTAAAATGGATTTGGAGAAAGCATATGATACGATGAGTTGGAAGTTCATTGTTAGGGTGTTGAATGAGATTGGGGTGCCTAATCATATTGTTGACCTAATTAGTCATTGTTTGTCTACTGTTCGTATGTCTGTTTTGTGGAATGGAGAAAAAGGAGAATGGTTTCAACCTACTAGGGGTGTGAGATAAGGTGATCCATTATCACCATATCTATTTGTGCTGGCACTAGAGAAACTCTCATATTATTTCTGATGCTGTAAATGAGGGAAAATGGAATCCATTAAAGGTAGGAAGAAATAGTACCCCAATCTTTCATTTGCTTTTTGCTGATGATTTACTTTTGTTCTGTGAAGCTGAGTGAACCAGCTAATCAAAATGTTAGAGTGCCCAGATTTGTTTGGGGGAATTTCTAGTCAAAAAGTGAATAAAGAAAAGACTAATATCTATTTCTCAAAAAATGTTTCCAGATTGAAGCGGAATAAGCTGTGCTAGATCTGTGGTTTCCAAGCAAAAGAAGAGCTAGGAAGATATTTAAGAGCTTACATCACACAAGGAAGAGCTTCAAGAAACAAATTCCAATTTTTAATTAACAAGGTGCAGAATAGACTTAGTAGATGCAAAAAGCAATGTTTATCCCTTGCTGACTCTTATGTAATTGGTCTCCTCTCAGATGCCAATTTTCACTATGTAACATGCTCAAATTCCTGCTGGTGTGTGTAATGAAATTGAGAAGTTACAAAAAGAGTTTATTTGGGGCTCATCAGAAGAGAAGAGAAAACTCCATGCTATTAACAAGGATGTGATTTGTCTACCTAAGGAGTTTAGGGGTTATGGTATTAAAGATATGAAAAGAATGAATGCTGCACTCATGGCCAAAGTGGAATGGAATATGGTGGTAAGACTTGAAAATTTATGCTCTACTGTGCTGATTGAGAAGTATGGAAGAGATGCTGATCTAACGAAAGAATGTTTTATTAGAAATTCTAATTCTGTATTTTGGAAATTTTTAGCTAGTGTCTGGCCAAAAATTATAGATATGATAGTTTGGGAATGCAGGGATGGTAGTAGGATCAATTTTTAGCATGATGTGTGGTTGCACGATAAGACTAAGTTGTATGACTTATGTCATAGAAAACCTAAAGGCAAATTATTAGAGTGTTATGTGAGGGATCTGACAAATGAATGAGGTGAGTGGGAGTTATTGTATCTCAATGACTACCTAAAAGATGAGATGCTATTAAAGTTGAGGGCTACCCTATGTCCTCGTGCTGATGGTAGAGTTGATTGCATTAGGTGGAAGGGCTTTGCTTCCAATGTCTACTGTGTTGCTAATATGTATAGGTATATGTCTAACTTGGCCAATTTACATGCTGATACTTTTTGGAGGAAAACATGGAGGTGGCACAGACCTAGGATAATACAAGTTTTTCTTTGGCTTGTTAATCATAATAGATTACTTACTTCTAATAGAAGGGCAAGGTTATTGGGGAATTCTCCTATTTGTTGTAGATGTAAGTTAGCTAATGAATCAATTTTCCATGCTATTAGAGATTGTACAGTGTCTAAATGTGTTTGCTTGTCTTTATGTTGTGAAGAAGTAGATGATAATTTTTTTCAATTGGATTGTGAGGACTGGCTCAGAATCAATTTGGGAGGAAGGGGTGAGTGGAATATTATGTTTGCTGTTACATGTTGGTTTCAATGGAGCTAGAGGAATAGGTGTCTATTTGAGAAAGGGTTTAGTTTCCCTAATCACCCGGCTAGTATTATTAAACATTATGTTTGGGAATTGTCCAACTTATCAACCAATACCACTATTTTGAACAACTCTACTTCAAGGTTTTTTATTTTTGGGAGAAGCCTCCAGCTGGCTGGTTTAAAATGAATTTTGATGGGGCTTCAAAAGGGATATCAACATTAGCAGGTTGTGGACGATTATTAAGGGATGAGTTACATAAATGGGCTGGAGGTTATGTTAAAAACTTGGGTGTTTGTTCAATATTTGATGTAGAACTTTGGGGTGTTTTATGGGATTTAAAGTTAGCAAGGAAATTAGGGATGCTAAAGCTAATTATAGATTGTGACTACCTTTGTAATAAGCATTTTGAAAAGCGTGTGGGAAGGAGCTGATATTTGCAAGTCCTTACTTTGGCCGATATAGATAGAAATGGCAAATGATTGGGATTTTTAATTTTTACATATTTGTAGAGAACAATCAGTGTGTTGATTGGCTTGCTAATTATAGTTTTACTTTTGATTTTGAGGCTGTTGATTTGTTTGAGCCTCCTAGTGACTTGTTACAATTATTGTACAATGATGAACTAGGTACTACTTACACAAGGAAATTTTGTTGATTGAATAATAATGGGCTTTGCCCATGCATTTACCCCAAAAAAAAAAAGTAATCTCCCAATTACACATTAGATAGCTGACTAAATTAATTTTGACATTTGAGAGTTCTTAATTGTTGATTAGTTATATACTTAAATATATGAAACAATGTTTGCAATTTAAAAAAAAACTAAAATATAAAAGTTTGCGGCAGTTTAAAGTTGAAATCACGTCATGAAGAGAACTTTTTTGACCTGAACGACAAGATTAGGATTGAACTATTGACTTCATACAAAAATTCCACCGCATGATGGGGGCATTGGTTCCGTAATTTAAAGAATCCATAATAAAAATATTATTACCTACACGTTAAATTATAAAATATTTTTAAAAGATTTAACATCTTAAAAATATAAAATAGTTTAACAAAAATAATATTTTATTAATAATATTTTTTTAACAATGCCATTTTCATATATTCTTTTTTTAATATTTTTTTATAAATAAAAAATTAAATGAAAAGTATTCTTAAAAGTTTATATTTTTATTAAAAAATAAGTTTATAAAATATATTTAATAAATTTTTTCTAGTATGTATCAATTTTATTTAAAAATATTTTATAATTTAAGACAAATGAAGTACAATAAAGGCTTAGATAACAAATTAAATTGGTTAACATCGTTGCTCTCTTGTGTAACGTTAATTTTACGTTTGCCTTGGTATTTTACGTTGGGGTCAAATTAATTTTTGTTTCGAATCTTGTTAAAAGATGCGTTTATTCATTTAGTATCTAATCATGACTTAAATAAAATTTTACCTTTAATAAAAAACAATTGTAAGTAATTAAAAATTATTTTATTATTTCGTCCTAAGTTCTAACTAATTCAAATTGAAATATTATCAAATCTATGTAAAAACTTTTGGATATTGTAAAATCTTTATCTATTGTAATTCCCGTGGAAATGGTGCTGTAGTTCTACGGTATCATTTGACATTTTTCTTTTCTTTTTTTTTTTTATATAGCGAGAAATGGAAGTTGTAGAGTCTACACCAAAAAAAATGTGGATATGTGCCATGTGGGGTAATAATAAAAAAATTTAATATGTGCTCCTCTTTAAATCATAATATGGTATTTTTCTAAAAACTCACTTAATCTAAAAAGTAAGACATTAGGTATATTTTATATATATTTTTAATTATATCTTTTTTTTACACTCCCTTTTATCTTTATTATAGGATGTCTTTTAGATAAATTTGTTGATTTTTAATATGAGACACTTAATAAGATATTAATTACATTTTTTACTATTATTTATATTTAAACTCATTTGCTATGAGAGAAGATCATGTAATATAAATTTAAAAATATTTATTTAAAATTTTATAATATTATTTCTCTATCTTTTTTTAATCGAAGTTATTAAAATATCTCTTCCATTCTATTCCTATCCATTTCTCTAAAATCAAGGATAAAATTAATGTCCCATGCATCCCATGTGTGGAATATCTAGTTTAATAAGTAATTCAAAAAGAATTATTTACATTAAGAATATTAGTCACTAACTGAATCTATTCATTTTGTAAACCATTTATATTAAATCTCATTATTATCCGAATTGATTTTTAAAGTGTAATTAAGGCATCATTAACTGGTGTTTTACTGTCCAATGTTCGTAAGTTCTAGCGCTTGCATTAAGTTTCAATACACCAAGCTTGAGTCTTTCAGGCTCTTCTCTTCTCCTTAATTTGTTCCACTATTTTGCTTGAGTTATTTTTGTTTCTGATGTTTTGTGCCTCTACTTATTTATAGGAAAGTTTTGTTTAATTTTGGGAGGTGCCACATTCAACCATGTATGACAGAATGGTTCTTAAGGACAATATACTCAAGCATGGCTCAAATTATTTTTTTTTTCTACCAGATTTCCAACAAAAATAAGTTTTTTTCAATGTAATTATGTCATAGTATTAGCGTATAACTCCTTCTCCGGTAACAAATATTAAAAGAAAAAAAGACATAGCATCATCTCACTGAGTTGTCGACTTGGAGTAACCCTTCTCCTCACAAAACAAACTAATATAACATCAAAAGAATTTAATACTAATAGCTTTCTTATGAAAGAACCCTTCATAGTGTTGATGTCCAATTGAAAACAAACGCACATCTAGTTCCTAAATCTAGTTTAGGATTTGAAAATGACCTATCTATAAAGAAGTTAAATATTTTTTGTGAAAAGCTGCTTGGAACAAGCTCCAAACCAAATTCGCCAGCACCAATAGAAGCGGCCCTTACCAACAAATCTACTCTTTTAGTTATATACTGACTTTTCAATTTATATTCTACATGATTGCAAAAGAGCAAGAGAAGTGTGGTTGAAAATTGTTAATCCTTCTAAAATTAATGCCTTCTTCTCCCTATCTATATAGGATTGGATTTTTTTTTTTTAACTGAGCTGAAATTAATTCAATAACTGAAGAGAAATAGAGAAATACAGTACAAGAACCTAAACAAACAAAAAAAAATAGAGAGCAATCAATCATCATTCACCTCCTATCATAAAATAGGATTGGATAATTTAAAATGTAAAAAATGATACTTGAAGTTTAGGAGCAAGAAGAATATTTTGACAAAGACTCTTTGCTCAAGTTTCTTGGAACATATGAAAAAGCATTTGCAGTTCAATACTCTCTGAAGAAGATTATCAAAAAACAAATATTGCGTTCTGCTCCACCCAAAAAATTCTTAATGATCTCAAACTCCAGTCTACAATCAACATCTTTAGGAAGGGAACTAAAAGATCTAAAGCAAAATGGAACCCTCCTAAAGCAGGATGGGTTAGATTCGATATTAACGGTTCAACAAACATCAATGGGACTATTGTTTGTAGAGGCCACATATGTGACAACCAAAAGAATTGGTTTAAGGGTTTCTCGATATTTATCAATATCATCCAAGCATAACTATATAACTTTAAGATATTTTGGAAGGAATCAAACGTTGCTAAAATGTCAAACTTACTAATATTCTCATTTACTTTGATTTCTTAAAAGTTTTGTTGCTCATCCAACACAGTTTTGTTAGGCTCACCCCTTCTCTAAAATCATTAACAAAATTAGAAATTTTGCTATGAAAGATTAGATAATTAAATTTAACCATGTCTTCAAATAAGTGAACAAATGTACAAATCTTCTTGTTTACCAAGCTCCTAAAAACAACCTTAATATTATGATCTACAACGATCTCCCATTAAGATGGAGAAACCTTATGTTTTTTATATGATTTGATTTTTATGTATAGTTTTTCTGTGACCTTATATTAAAAACAAAAACAAAAACAAACGCACATAAATATTTGTACCTTTTTATATGGAAAAATGGATTAAGAAAAAGAGAAGCCCAAAAACAAGGTAGGCCTAGTAGAGCCTTGGAATATCTAATAGAGCATCAATGAGTATAGGTACTCGTTAACATGATGATTTGCTTCTTCATAGACATTATTAAGTATGATTGGCCACTCCGTTGGCTTTCCTCCCCCACCACCCACCGAATCGTGATATGATTATTTCAGTAGGTGAGACTCAAAGTATTGTGGGGCTCAATTAAAGTAATTTGCAAAGGTATGAGCTTGAGATTTCGTAGTCAAATAATCATAATCTTTTTCATTAAAAACAACATTTTTTTAATTAAACAAAAATAAGCTATAGGCCTTACTAACTGTGGCAGACCTAGGACTTGAGGCTAATGCATGCATAATTTGTTTTTTTTGGCAAGACACAGATGATACTTCCTCTTTTTTTATTCATAGAAGAAACTATTATTTTTAATTTATTTTTTTATTAATAAAATTAAATTTTTCAATAAGCATTTATTATAAATTTTTTAAATTATTTCTCATAATTTCATCATTCATAATTATAAGAAACAATTAATAAAGTGTATCTTGTCCAATTTTTTCTATTTTCAAACATAATTAATAAAATTAATTGATTTTTTAAAATTATATGATACAGCCTTTTTCTTCTACAATTAGAAACTAAGGGATTATATATATTGAAAGAAAAATTTAAGTTACCCCACCTGCTAAAAGCAATGAATAGAATCATAGAACCATATAAGCTGAATTTTCTATATGTAAGTTGAGATTTAGACCCCAACCATTTGTTTAAATAATAATGAGACTTCTACCACGTATACCAATCTAATTTGCTTAAAAATTTAAATAAAAAATTGAATATATAAAGGTTAAAGTTATTTAAAACTCTATAAATGATTTTCAGTAAAAATAAAGAAAAAATTTTAAAAATAAAATAAATTATTCCAATAAAAACATAAGAATTAAACGATCTGAACCAAAACTTTCAATAAAAAATAACCATTCATAATATTTACATTATTCTAAAATCTCTATCATCCCTTACTACTAAGGGCTCAAGCCTTTAAGCCCGACTTTCTTAAAATGTCTCATTTTTTAAAACTCAACCCTTATATAAAGAGCTTAAGGTCAGGCTCGTAAGTCCTTATTATTATTTTTTATTTTTAAAATTTTTAAAAATTAAAATTTTTAATTATATTACTTCATATATTTTTTAAAAAATACAAATTATAATGTTTAAAAATTAAAAATAAATAATAGAAATTCTAATTTTATAGTATAAACATATATTCTAAAGTTTAAATTTAATTTAAAAATTTAAAATTTTTATTTTTTAAGAGAAAAATAAAAACGGGCCTAAAAGAGCCGCATGAGCCCGAACCTGTTTTTTCAGGGCTGGGTTTGAAAGTTCAATTTTCTTAAAAAGTATCATTTTTTCAATCCCAAACTTTTATAAAAATAAGCTTAAACGAGCAGTCTTTTAGACCTAATTCTTATTTTTTACTCTACTTACTACTCATTATTTTAAATTTTAATGAGTATCTTAAATCTAAAGTTCTAAATATACTACATCCTCTTTTCGAAAACAAACTTCATATCCTGGCTCTTCACATAGACCTAGATGAATGTCATATCTTTTTCTCTCTCTTACTTTCTCTTCTCTTCTTTTTCTTTCAATTAGTGATTTCAAAACTAACACATCAATGAAAGTAAATTAAAACTCATTCCATATTTATATAAGGAAACAAAACTAAGAGGAGGAATTGCCATCCTTCAAGTATATGTGGGTCCTCCTCTGCTTGCTTACTGTAAAAGCACTTGCATTTGGATAGCAACCCCCCCCCCAAAAAAAAAATAGAATTTGAATAGCAGTTTTGCCGTCAGACAGTTACATAATCAAAATCAATAAATATTTGCTCTAGAAAATGAAATGAATTAAAAAAAATAAAAATAAAGAGGAGATAATCAAAATGAATAGTTAACCACATTTATAGAGGAGATGAGTAATTTAATTTATGAGGTTATGAATTATGATTCATGATATTCTTGAAAGGTGTGATAATTCCTACATTTTTAATATATATGTATATATATATTAATGAATTTTATCATACTTTTCATGAAGTGAAAGGATAATTTAATTCATTTTTGTGTTAATTTTTTTTAATACATTTCATTGTATTCTTTTCTAATAACCAAATAGAACCGTATGTAAATGCCAAAATAAGTTTCATATAAAAAAAATACAAGTTTAACCACTTAGTTGTATATGAATAACAACTCAGATTTAAGAAAATATCAATTTGATTTGTAGTAATTAAATAAAAAAATTGGATATCCGCAAATAAAAATTTAATTATACTTAAATAGTAACTTGGGTTAAAATAAAGGACAACATGACTTATGATAATTACTTAACAATTTAAATATATATAAATAATAAATTAATTATACGTAAATAACAACTTGAGTATATTTAAACTTATTTTTTTCCATAAATATTGAACTTAGAACAGGCAACCACTATTGGTGAAGTTGGGAAATGGATTTGCATCCACTCCCTCTCAAGTTTTCTAACTATTTCACACACATATAGGGTTAATGAGCTTTCTAGATAATAAACCATTACGCAAATAACATCATAAATCCTGAATTATTTAATGTGCAAAAATTTTTCTCAACTTCTAAATTTTAAACTCTTAAAGTTTGCCGTTAAGTTAAAAAAAAATGACTGTTACTTTTATATTTGTAAGGCTCGAGTTGCGTATTGATATGACACTTATCTTAACCCTTAAAAATAATGGTCAATTCTTTAACTTAATAATAGAGTTTCAACTGCTTAGAATTTAAAATTTAAGAGTTTTGTATATTTTAGAAGTTCAAGATCTAGAATGTCATTTATATAATAATTTAAAATTTAGGATGCTCATTAACCCATATATATATATATATATGTATGCATGTATGTATGTATGTATAAAGGAAGGCATAGCCTTAAGAAATAGAAAAAGGAAAATAAAAAAATTAAGAAAAAAAGATTAACCCATAGTCATATTGTGTCAAATTAATGCTCATGAGTTCACTGCAATATGGTGGAGTTTCTCTCAGTGATGCAGTCATATTATGAACTTCTTTCCCAACCATTCTGTATAATTGTTTGCATTTCTATTGATATAGTTATATGTTATTTCCCAACCATGCATCACTAATGCAAACCTTTAACCTCTACGGCGGTTTTGAAAACCAAGTTTTCTAATTTTTAAAAGAAGAAAAATAGTTTGAGCACATGTGAATAGAACCAACAACATAAGTTGGGCCTGTCCGGTCGAGAAACATTTGTGGCCCTGTCAAAATGGAGGATCACGCTTCAAAAATGCTTTCGGGTAAGCCCTTAGATTGCACAATTGTTTTTAAAAAAAAAATCAAGACACAAACACAGCTTTCAAGACTAGAAATTAGTTTCATATTCAATGATAAATAATTTAGATTTGTATGATTTATATGTCAGGGTTTGTATCATGCTAATTATACTCCGAAATTAATTATTTTCTTTTAGATATTTACTTAAAATATTTTGCAGTTTATACTATACATATGTATTAAAAAATAGTTTTACTAAATAAAAATTCAAAGTTAAACTATAAGGATTAAGTCTTATTAAATTAAAATTTGAAGACTAAGTTATAATTAAATAAAAACATAAGGTCTAGAATATCAAATATATATAGGAACTAAGTAAATTAATTTTCTCTAAATTAAATAAATGCGGAGAATAATTCATTATTGTTATTTCCACAACCTTAATTGTCTAAAACTTGCACTCATCTTGCGACTTCCACGTATGTAAATAACACCAAGGCAACAACAAAGCCATCATCGCTATAAGAATCAGCACCCCTAAGATTTCAATCAGAACCTAGATACAGTAGAAGCCATATAGCAAAGTTCACTTGCAAATCGCAATGCTCATGAAAAGGCGAAACATTGTTGCCAAAACCATCATGCACGCAGAAATGACTTGTATACTTGGAACTCATTTTAATCCTAACCACTTTTTTTTCAATTGGAATCAAAAGTCAAAAACCTTATAAAACAAGTTATACAACTGTAATAAAGCTACTAGTATTTAATTAGAAACGTTGGGCCAGTTCAAACACCAGCAACCCTTGCATTCCAAATCCACCATAAATTAAAGCTTGGCCCTATACATAATCAGGACAATAAAAAATACAGCCTGTTCTCTTTAAACACCATACCAACACACCAAAAATGGCTGGGGGGAAATCAGGAAGCAATAGATGTGGTTCCTCCATGTGCTGTGGACAACAAAACCATCTCATGACAGGTATCACAGCCAGCAATTTCAGAAGCTTCTCTTACTCTATCCACCCACCATTACCAAGTCCATGAGAAGCATTAATAGAGATGCTCATCTAAAGCTTCTCTGTTTTTATTCCCACTAACTTTCTCATTCCTCGCTATATTATATCAGAACTTCCAGAAGGGCATTACAAGGGGCATTTGTCTCTGGCCTTCCTTTTTTTTTTAACCATTTTTTTTCCTCATTGTCTGTGTCAATTTGGTGTACAACTCCTCTGTCGACATATATGGGTCAAGCTGGTACTGAAATGGCAAGACCACATCTTCAACAGCCGAAGTTAAAATGTTACTGCCACCTCAACATCAGCGACGGCTGAAAAACAGGAAATCTGGGTGGCTGACCTGAAGCAGTCTTAACCAATCGTCCGCGGACTGCAATAAAGAGCTAGCTAATTGGAGCTCTTTTCCACCGTTAGGAGTCCAAAGGGAACCCTTGAACTTATACGAAGCAAGACCAAAAACAGGCAAAGATAATTTAAGCCCACCATCAATTTCACCCAGATAAGTCCTGATGGGAGCCTGTGATCTTTGTGAACCTGAAAGCAATTTGTGATCAGTCACCCTAAACAGAAGATGAACTACTATCATACACTAAAATGGCTGCTAACAATAGTAAAAATAGAGTTGTAGAAATATCATCAACATCATTAAATAACGTTATCACAAACCAGAGATTCTACAACAAAATTTAAGTTAGACATATCTCATTATTCAACCCTTCACAAATTAAGAGCTTAAACAACAGAAATGAAGTCAAAATCCACCTACCTTCCATGGCTGTATGAAGATAATGGTACGTCAGAAAGCAAGCATCAAGATCCCTCAGTGTTGGTCCAGTTGGTATCCTATAAATTGGATACCTACAAGTAAAATGCAAAACGATCAGCCACTTAAGCATCTTGAAGTTGACTGCCAAAAGCATAGGTATAAAGAGATCGTACCAGGCTACAGATATCCAACTTGAAGAGAGTATGTCACAACTTCTAAGTGTCTTTAGCTCAGGGAAACGAAAGGCAAGGTCCAATATCTGCACCAAAATAGAACAGAAAGCCCAATCAAAAGGCTACACAAAGGGGCAGTGATGAGATATAATAACTTTGTTCCAGTAAACTGGAGAGGAAGGCAGAGAAGGGAAGGGAAGGAGAGCACAAACACACCTTATCAGCCAAAGGTTCCCGACTGTATGGAGGGTCCCGTTCAAGATACTCAAAAATCAAGCAGCCTTGGGGATTAACAGATTCTCCGTCGTCACTAGAAAAACCATCTTGAGTGACAGTATGGTGATCCCTCATGGATAATCTATCTAACCAATGGTGCACCTCTGACAGGTGAAGATTCCTCTGCTCCCCCATGTATTTTAATCCCCTTGCAGGTTCATAATCACTGCTAGCATCACTACTTGAGTCCCTAAAATCACTGTCACTGTCCTCACCAAGTTGCCTGTCAGAGGAAGAATCACACAATTAATATGCAAGAGAACTGCATAAAAATCATCTGAGAAAAAAGGAAGCATGCAATTGAAGTCCACTAATCTACACGAACAGTAAAGCACCATCACCATCACCATCATCACCCAAAAACCCAGCAATCAAATCAAAATGATTAAAAAAACACAAGGTCAAATTGAGCATTGAACATTATACTAATCCAGCAAGAAATCCATGAATGCTGCAATGAAATATCCAAAACCACTAATGTTTACCACCACTTTTCAAACTGTACCCACATGTCATATCAGTAAAAAAATAAACTCAGTTGCTTCTTCAAATGAGAAAAAAAAAGAAAAAAGCACTTTAACCATACAAAAAAAAAAAAAAACAATCCAATATATCATAAAGCGAAGTAGGAGGCAATGAATGAAAAGGCAGCCAGAAGTAAAATACGCCCTTTTATCTCATCAAGCAACAGACATAAGTATCGTTGGGAGATATATGGTTCTTAAAGCCTATTTAATATTTATAATTACTGAAACATGGGGTATGCTTAACACTAACATTATAGCCAAAAACATGAAAGAATGTTGTCATCTTGCGACAGAAAAAAGGGGGCAATGAAACCATCACCACGACAAGAATGGATGGGGATCCTATGAAATTGGAGATCCCCTAAAATGGTGAACTTGAAGCTCCCCCACTTCACGTGGCTATTTTTTAGTTTTCCAAAATAGATTAAATATGAAAAGGCATGTAACTTCATTCACTTCAGCACAGTTTAAAAGGCTAGCTAAACTCGTAGAAACACCCCGTTGTAAATATTTCACACCAAGTGCCATCCAAACTTCTGATTCAAAACCATCAAAACAAACTGTATACCCTGATTTAGTAGAGGGCTTCATAGTCTCAGCATATATTTGAATTCCAGAGAGATAGGGAACATAGTATTGAACGACACTATCATTGTCATTTAGTACTAGAGGCACTCCCGCACCATATGCACTCCACTCCCTGAATGATTCCCACAAATCACCAAGAACGAAGTAAGGCTGAAATTCCCCGCCACAAGGCACGAAACCTTTCATGGTCGTCTGCAATAGTCAATCCACAGTTAAAACGTATGGCAAATAGCTATTCATTTCTGCAATCACATAACTACAATTCCCATTAATTAATCCGTTGTAAACAAAAGCAGGAAATCACATAATAGTTTTGATGAATCCATAAGCTAACTAAAAATTAATAACAAACAAATTAAATGCATCGTCTTCATTTACTTACCCAGTCCCGGCAACTCTCAATAGTAACAAACCAAAGAAATTATAACAGGATATGTAAACCATATCATCAAACTGATTATGCACATAGGCTACTGAACAAACAGACCTTGGATGGATACTGAGCAGGCACGGAGGGCGTGATCGCCAGCAAGAAGCGCTGAAGATTACTCAATCGCTTCAACACGGGTTTGGGAGAAGATGGCACAGCAGCAGGCTTCTTGGACTCCTCAGATCCTACCCGGTTCTCAGGCTCTCTGTTTACTGAATCCACCGTTTTCTCTTTAACCAAATGTGACGGACGACTCGCCGGAACGTCGCCATTAGCGCGCCGTAATCTATCACCTTCCACGCTATGCAAGGACCGCCGCACCTTCACCGGATCATAAAACCGATCCTCTCCGCGGGCACGCCCAAACTGTGACCCAGTACCCAACATTCTTATACTCAATAGAATAAAAACAAAAACACCACCAAGAGCAGATTTGGAAACTGAGCAGAAAAGAAGACTCAGAAGCTTTTCTACTAATCCAAGAAAGAGCAACTATATAGTCAACGATATCAGAATTGAGTTTTGTCGGTGAGATTGAACAAGTCCCTATCTATGGCTACCAATTCAATCGAAGCTACGAAGAACCAAAGGATCTGTAATGTGGAAGGGGTTCTGTTAAAGAGAAAAAGGGTTCAAAAGTTCCTGTGAATCGGAACCAGAACAAAAAGGCGATGCAACTTTAGAGTTTAATGGACAGAAATTCAGAACAAGGAAGACGAAGGGAAGAAGTGGATCTGGTTCAAGAGTACAGAAGACGCGAATAGGAGCGAATCGCAACAGTGTTAAGTTATACAGACGCTAAGGCAGAAGCACAGAGAAGAGGCATTCAATTCAATCAAATGCAAAGGAAATGTACCGAAGCGAAGCAATCAAGGAAACAAGGAAAAAGAGACGGATGCACCAGGCTCTGAATAAAAAGGGTAGGCAACGAGGAGAAAAACAATTTTTTTAATATTTCTCCAAAGAAAAAAAATCAGAAAGTTATTTATTAATATTATTTTATTCTTTTCTCAAACAAGGTAACTTTCAGGTCGCGGGTAACATTTCGTAAAGACAAATATAGTACTGCGAAAGGAGACAAGTTTGGAAGGCGAGGGGAGGAAAAATGGGTTTTTATGAAGGGTATTTTCGGAATATTGGGTAGATAGATTACTATCTCACCTCAGTGAAAAGATCTAGAAATTGACAAAAGGAAGGCTATGATTGGTGGAAACTAAGGCATTCGGATTAGTCACTGAGGTTTGGGGGGTGAGGTGGAGACACGTGCAAGATGAGAGAAAAGGCGGGACACGTGTATGGATGAGATTAAAGAGAGTAGATTAGGTGAGGCTGTCTCTTTCTTATCCAATTGGAATTAGAATTTAAAGCCCCCTCCTTCACACTATAGTTACCATGAAGGGATAGGTGGGACGCTGCGAAACGCAGCATCGTGGCGCGTGAGAAACGCGCCAAAGGCATATGGGAATAATGGGATTCTCGCGGGAGTTGTGGACGCACGTACGTCGCTTTGTTTTTTTGTTAGTTTTTTTTTTTCTTGACTCAGGGAGATGAAAGATTTTTTTAAAAAAATTCCGACCCCAAATGAAATTGCCACAAAAATCATAAAAAAAAAAAAACGAGAAAGACACCTCACCTACAATGAAGACTAATTATTTTTGAGACATGAGGGTAAAGGGCAAACGTCTCCCAAATTATAAAAATTAATATATTATATTGAATTAAAATTAAATGTTACAATAGATTTATTATTCATACATCTAAGTTAGTATTATTTTTATAATTATTATATTTACTGTCAAATTTTTAAAATTTAGTTTCACCATTGAGTTATGTCATTATGTGCATTTTTCTCTAATTCTAATTCTAATATTTTGTCCTTCACATGAAATTTTGAATCATTAATCATTAATGTTTATAAAAATACAGTAATTGTTATTACTATTTTATTATATACTCCCTCTATCTAAAAATATAAAGTATTTTTAACTAAATCTCACCATCCAATAAAGTAGTTACTTATATTCAAATTAATCTTATTTTTTTATATTTATTCCTATTTAATAAAAATTTTTACCTTAAAATAAATACAAAGTAATTTATTCAATATTTATTAAGAAAAAGGTAATAATTACACTTTAAAAGATTAAAAATATCTTATATTTTTAATAAAAAGAGTATTTATAACCTATAATTTATGTCTATATCTATAATATATTGTAATTGTGGTTGCTTTTCCTTCCCATGTGACTTTTCTTTTTTTTCAGTTCTTATCTAACTTTTTCTTTTTTTTAAGTTTTTATTCGATAGTTTTTTTAATATGATATAGTAAAAATAAGTAAAGAATAATGTGGGCCAACAATAAAAGAGGCACATGTGAGACCTTTAAAAAATAAATTGTTAATATGAATCTTATAAGTAAAAAAGAGTAAAATATTTTAACTTTTCATTTATTTTATTTTAATTAATGATATTTTTATTCTATTTTTTAAACCTAAACATTTTTTAGTATGACTAATTATAAAATATAAATATTTGTTTATTTTTAAAATTTTATTTTTATCCATCTAATCATTAGTTGATGATAAAGTCACATATATTAAATTAAAATATCCCTTTTTTAAATATAACATTATCTAAAAATAATTTAAATTATACTAAAAATTAATTTTTTATTTAAAACTATTTATATTGTAATTTTTTAAAAAATTAAATATTTAAATTGGTTAAAATAATATTCAAAAAAGAAATTAATGGATTCAATAAAGAGAAAAGTAAAATAAAATAATTTTTGACAATTTGAGATATTAAACCAATCTAAATAAATTCAAAAGCCAATAATAGTAGAGTCAGGTTTAATTATAAATTTTTGATATATTCAGATATTTTAAATTTGATAAGAATTGAGGTTCTAAAAAGAATAAAGGAGTAGTGTGATTTACAATTTTTTAATTAATTTTATGGAAAAAAAATTTAATTAATTTTACTTACGTTTTCTTTTACAAGTTATCTGTATTATAAGTTTTCAATCTCATTTATCTTTTTTTAAGAAATTCAATTATTAAAATCTTGTTTCTCCATTCTATTTTATCTAATTTGAGAGTTAATATTCCATACAATAATTTATTTTTTTAATATTTAAAATTTTTTTGACAATTTGAGATAGTTAAACTAATCTAAATAAATTTAAAAGCCAATAATAGGAGAGTCAGGCTTGTTTATAAATTTTTGATATATTCAGATATTTTAAATTTAATAAGAATTGAGGCTCTAAAAAGAATAGAGGAGTAGTGTAATTTAAAATTTTTAATTAACTTTATGGCAAAAAAATTTAATTAATATTTACTTTCGTTTTCTTTTACAAGTTATCTGTATTATAAGTTTTCAATCTCATCTATCTTTTTTTTTAAGAAATTCAATTATTAAAATCTTCCTTCTCCATTCATTTTATCTAATTTGAGAGTTAATATTCCGTACAATAATTTAGTTTGTTTAATATTTTAAAAAAACTGTTACTTGAGGCAAAGAATTTTCCACGGGTGACTTCAAAGTCATTATCAATCAATCAATATAATAAAACATGAACAACACAACATCACTTTCAGATTAAGCTAACTATCTATGCTGAGCTTATCTCATTAAGAGAAACTCAACTAATGTATAAAAAAACATAAACCATAGATGTTGAAATTTACGGAGTAAAACCGACTCAATATGAACAGGTCAAACCGGCTGGGTTAGGCCGATCAAACCATGTGCACAAGCATTCCTGATTTGACACCTTTTGGTAAACCATGTTATAATTTTTTGGATTATTTTTAGAAGTGGTGAATTGTTCCGAAAGGTCACAGAGCAGTCATTATTCACACGTTGCTGCAGTGTTGACCTTTTTTAACTAGTCATAAGTGTCCTTTAAAAAATTTTATTTCAAATACGATGACATATTAAATATAAATAATTCTTTTAACGAGAATTTTAATTTTAATTTTTCATACAGTAAAAAATCAGCTCTTTTTATTAGATCTAACTTTTATTAATAATTTTAACATCTTTTATGTTAAAACATGTGGAGAATTATACACAAGTTTCGTGCAACATATTTAAATATTATAAGATCCACCATTGACTTGACCAAAAAACAATGACAATGTAATTCTCCCTAAAACATGCCTATTATATAACTTTTTTGTTTTTGAAAAAGAAAGACTTCAAAGTACTGATAGATTTTGACTCGCAAGTAAGGCTGAATAACAGGCGGGATGGGCTGGCTCGTAGGACTGCTCGTGGCCCATCTCGTTTTATCCAAAATGGGCTGGGCCAACCCGTACTCGTTTGCAGCCCGTTTCAACCCATTTGAAAACGGGCTGGGCGGGTTGCAAACAGACTGGGCGGGCTGACTGGCCCGTTTTGGACAAACAGTCCTCTTTTGCCCAAATATATATATATATATATATATTCTACACTTCAAATTCTTTTAATTCCATCTAAAAACAATTTAAATATTACCATCATCAAAGGAAACAAGCTCTCATATTAGTAATTACATATTACAGTCATCCAAGCATCATTAATCTTCAAATCATAACATTAATCAAATCAAAACAACCACACAAGTTGACAAATAGTCATGCCACAAGTCACAAGCAAAAATCCAAAACAAATAGCCTTATCACAAGGCAACAACACAACTGAACAACAAATGAAAAAAGTTCTTCAAACAATCAACCACATGTTTAATCTTACATTGGGTCGTCATCATCATCTTCAGAATCATTAGAAATGGTTGAACGTTGAGCCCCTGATTCTTCCTCTACAAAACAAGTTAAGAAAATGATATTCATTAATATTTGAACAATATAAAGTAATATAAAGTAAAAGTGTTAATGAAATTACCAATAATAAGATTGTCAGACTTATCAAAATTATTAACATCAAGCTCTTTCAATTTGAAAGTAGGTTGAGAAAGCCAACTTTGACCACAAATGAGTGCCTCAACCATCTTTGCAGATAAGGAGCTCCTAAAAGTATCCAATACTCGACCTCCCGTGCTAAAAGCAGATTCTGAGGACACACTAGAGACAGGTGAAGCCAAAACATCACATGCAATCAAACTCAAGACTTTATACTTGAAAGCGTTCACTTTCTACCAAGCTAAAACATCAAATTTTAGATTATGAGAAGCAACTAACTCAGCACAAAGATATTCATCCACCTCTGAATTTTTTTCCTTTTGGCGTTCAGTGCTTGCAATTATATAGAACTGTCTCATTATTTCATCATCCATGACTGTCAAGACATCATCATTGGGAATTGACTCTTGATTCCCCCTAACACTGTCATCTCTGTGCTCTGCTCTTGCTTGAGTTTGAGAAGCTTCACCGTCAAAGGCATCCTTTGAATATTCCTCATATAAGCTATGCAAGACATCCATGACATTTTTTGTGAATAGCTCAAGTTGCATGGGCTCAGAATATATATTTTCTAAAGCAACTTGGACATACTTAAATTTGTATCTAGGGTCTAGTATCACTGCTATCACCAACAACAGATTCATGTTATCTGCCTTACCCCAATACTTATCCAACTTACTTTGCATTCGTCTCATCATGTTACCCAATAAAGCACTAGAATTAGTTGCACTTGTCTTAAGCTTGGTTTGCATTACAACTATTTGCTGAAAACATGTGTTGGATGTCACAAAATTTGATGCAGAAAATTTCAAAGTCATGGAGTAAAATAGCTTCAAGAAGATTATAAACTCCTTTGCAACACCCCAATCATATGGACTAGAAGGTTCTTCTTCAACTTTCTTTTTGAAGTATTCATTGTAATCTTCATCCTCTTCCTCCATTCGATGAAAAACCTTAATGAACTTCATAGCATTTTCCAACATAATGTATGTTGAATTCTACCTAACAACATAAACAAAGCTTGATTAATATTAAAAAAATAAACATTAATTAACAATTCATAACAATAATTAAAGTTACCTAGTGGGACAATCCATACTAAGCAAACTTTTCGAATCAATTCTTTGCTTTCCCATGCGCTCCTTGAATCTACGCAGCCTTGCTGGAGAAGATCTAACAAACTTTATCGCATGCCGAATGAGTTTGATGGACTTATTCATTTCCTTCAATCCTTCAGAAACAATCAAATTTAAATGTGAGCAGCACACCGCATATGCCATCACACACAAGGCCATTCCATTCCCTCAAGTGTTTTTTTAAATATGCAATTGCGGTGTTGTTCGAAGAAGCATTATCAACTGTAATGGTAAATACTTTCTCAATGCCCCAACTAAATAAGCATCCCTTAATTTCCTTCCCAATTGTATTTCCTTTGTGATTTTCAATCACAGAAAATTCAGAATTCATTTTTGTAATGTCCAATTCTCATCAACCCAGTAAGCAGTCAAGCACACATAGTTGGCATTTTGGATTGAAGTCCAACACTCTGTGGTAAGGGACACACAGACTTTAGATTTCTTAAAATATTTCTTCAAATGTCTTGCTTCTTCAAGATACAGCTTGTAACAATCCCTAGTAACTGTCCATCATGAAAGGATTTGAAATCTAGGCTCAAGTCCATGCAATAGATCTTTAAAACCCTTCCTTTATGATAAATTTTGCAAGATCCTTCCTGCACCGCTCTTGATTGAACAATTATGTTAACATCGTTTGGCTAGAAGTAACAGAGAATAAAGACTGTGTTGTCTTGTTGGCTTTGTTTGGATTCTTTGGGCACTTTTCAAAATGCCGCCAAAGTGCTTTAGTCCCATAGTAGGAAGGATGACTTGCATAATCCATGCCACAATAATTGCATCTAGCTTGATGTTTCCTTTTTGTTTGCTCAAATGGCATCCTTGTAAAATGCTTCCAAGCTTCAGATCTTTGCTTCTTCCTTTTCCTTATCAGTTCTTGTTTTTGTCCCTCATTATTTATGGTATTCTCTACTCGAGTAGTAGGAATGGGTTATGTTGTAGTAGCTCTGGTTTCAATATCACCTTCTTCCATATTTGCTTTAAGGTTTTGGATGTTGCTCATCTTTCTAAATTCTAAAAACAATTATAGCATCAATGGAAAAAATTAGGAAGGCACAATTATTCCAATCAATTAGGCAATCCCTCAATGTTATAATACAAACAAAATCACATAATTTCATTTAGGCATAATATAGGTCAGGCAATGTACTTATGTGTATAAACCAAAAATTTAATCAGGGCATCATTTAATGAGGATATCAGATAATTTAATCAGAGCAAACAAAAAATCAATTTATATTATCAATTTATCATTCTCAATTGTCTTTCATGCACATTGCACAAGTCACAATCACAGCAATTAAAGATAATCGGGCTCAAAAACAACTATACTCATACTGATACAGTCACCAAAATCTAAATCAGAGGCAGAATTGAAGAATTATCACTACAATTATAGAGTTAATACTTAACTTACCTAGTCTTCCTCGGCATGTCAGGCAGAGATGGACGAGCACGATGAACTGATGAAGCAGAGACGAGGGCGGTACTAGGAGAGATGGGATCGACTTCGAGTGGGAGTGGGTCTGAGCAGGAGTCGGAGCTGAGCACGAGTAGCTATGAGCCATGACCCTGAGTGAGCACTGTCGATGTGAGTGTGAATGAACAATGTGAACTTCTTGAGCAGGAGCCTGTGGCTCTGTGACTGAGTGTGAGTCAGTGACTATGTGAGGCACTGCCGGTTGCCGCACTATCACTGAGAAATGAGAATCTCAGATTGTAACTTACGAGGGAGCGAGCAAAGAGAAAGCTGTGAGTGACTAACAGTGGCACTAAGCAACAGGTGCAGAGGCCATTTTCAGATGCGAGTGAGCAAAGAGCCGAGGTGAGGAGGCTTTAGAGTTCAGAGGCTTTAGGTGCGATTCGGAGTGAGTGAGTCTGCATCTCTACAAGATGAGATTCGAAGATTGCAACGCGAGGGAGAAAGAGAAGCTAAGAGCCTGAGATGGTGAGAAGCGACCGACGGCGATAGGGACGAGGGTTTCTTTTTTGCCTTTTTTCTTCTGATTTAAGAGGGAAAATCACGCAGGTTTAGCCTTAGGTTAGGTCTGCTCTGCACTCTCTGCTGATCTGCTCTGTGCCTCTGTCTCTGGATCGATTTTTTTAAATTTAAAACGGGATGGGACGAGTAGCCCAGTGGCTAACCTGTAGCCCGTCCTGCCCGTTTACAAAAAAATGGGCTACCCATTTTTTTGACCCACCCATTTTTTTCTTTACTGAACGGGTTCAAACTCGTCCATTTTCAACGGGTTCAGGCGGGTCCCATGGGTTGTGGGTTGTCTGCTCACCCCTACTCGCAAGTTGTTACTGGAGCTGATAATTAAGATTAAACTTGAAGGGCTAATTTGAATATGCCTCAAAAATGAATTGGAAAATTTGAAAAAAAAAAATTTACTTTGTGCTCATTCATGATTTCCTAAATAAATTTGAAAAAAATCGAATCAAACCTAAATACTTTTAAATTATTAATAAAATGAAATTAACATTTATATCAGCTTTTATTTAGCATTCACAAGCCTTTTTCTAAACCCTCAATTCACACACATTTGATACCTTTAAATGAAGTTTTAATATTCTAATAACGATTTGTTTTGAAAATATTAAAAAAATAAACACAAAAGGTTACTTTTTTTTTGGGACAACACAAGAGATTACTTTTTCTTAAAGCTATCAATTAGGGCCAAGCTCATAAGGCCGGCCTTTTTAAGCTCGAAAAAATTGAGGGTCAGGCCGTTACTTCAATCTTTAAAAAGATAAATCGAACTTAAAAGAGCTAGCCCTTTTAAGCCCGAAAATAAAAGGGCCAGCCCTTTTAAACCTTAATACATTTTAAAAAAAAAACAACATATATATATATATAAAAGAAGACACTACATCACTCAAGCTAAGTACTCAGTCATTAGTCTAGACAATAGACACACATATTATTATTTGTTTACTTTGAATATTTTTGCATTCTTTAAATGACTTGAAATTATGATTTTGGTTTATTATTTATTGCAAATAATGAGGATGAAAAAGGAATATATGAAAAGCTTAACATATTTGCCATTGATGAGGATCCACAAGAAGAATGATCAAATCATATTGATGTTGATGATGATGATGAAAATCATTAAGATTTAGCTAATGATGCTACCAACATGTAATTGATGTTGGAGTTGATTTTAGAATGTTATTTTTTTATCAGATTTAAAAGTGTAAATTGATTTTATTTTATTTTCCTAGACTTAATGTGATGTGTAATAACTTTGTTAGAATTTTAAATATATTTTTTAAAATTTTTAAATTGAAACATTAAAAAAAATAAATAGAGCCAAGGCCCTAAGGGACAGGGTAGGCTCTGAGATATAATCGGACTTAAAAGGGCCACCCCGTTTAGGTCTTGGCCCTTGAAGGGCCGGCCTTAATTGACACCTCTACTTTTTCTGGTAAAGACACCACAAGAGATTGCTCTATGCACCTTAATTTTTATTTTTTAATGTTTGGTCTCACTTTAACAAGAATAAAAGAAAAGGGTGCATTGTAAGGTTATATTTCTTGAAAAATTTTATTTTTTTTACATAAAAATTGAAAATGATTAAAAAATAAAATAAGATTTAATAATTTGAATTTTTAGGCTAGTCTGAAAGCTTGAAATATTAGGACCTTGCTTGATGAATTTTTTTTTATATGTTCAAGTATTTTAACTTCGTAAGGGCCTGCAACTAAATACACCCAGAAAAATCATCCCTTCTAAATGTCAGGTCAAAAAAAAAAAATAAACTATGTATAAATGCCCTTCTCTAGTTAATTTTATATTTAATTGATTTTTCGTGAACGTGCGTAAAATAATTATAAATAATTCTGCCTATGAGGAACGTGAATGACAGATTCCTCAACTTTTTTTATGATCCACTCAGTACAGATTTCTCAACTCGACAACCTCTTTGGAGATTAAAATATGGAATTTCTAATAATATATGATATTACTATTTCATTGTTTTAACACTAATAATTCCCCTTTTGTTCCTCGATATGACATGTTAATTAAACGTAGATTAAATATTTGAAGGACCCAATGGCATTTTTTTTTAGGAAAAATTTCAATTAAGAATCAGGAATATAATTTAATTATTGGTGAGTTTTAAAAAATTTAAAATTTCATTTTAGTCTAGCAGAATTGAAATGGAAATAATTTCAACTGTAAAAAGAATTAATAACCTTCACTTGTTATGTAGAATCATTAATTGTTAATTTTTTTTATTTCACTTGTTAATACCAACATGAGTTGTTAAATATATTAGTTTGTCAGATAAGCAACAACATTAGTTGCTGATTTATTAACTTTATTTATTAATTTACTAACATCAATTGTAAATTACAAGACTTGTTAATAATTTATAACTGATATTAGTAAATTAACAATTAAAGTTAGCAATTTAACAACTGATATTGCTGTTTGTGATTAAACAATTGATGTCAAGTTTTGTATAATTATTAACATGTCATTTCATGTATTTCTTTCATTTCTATATATAAGAGAAAAAATTGTATCACACAATTTAAGAAAGTTAATTAACTATAATAATTATGTCATGAAATAAAAAAGTGGACCAAACTGCACTGTGTTAATCAACATAGGTTGATAGGCATACATTAATTATTTTTTACTGATGTAAATTATGAGAGTTGATTTAAGAAATGTAGAATAAATTTTTATAAGAATGGGTGATTTTGCTTATAAAAAAATACAAATCAAAAGTGATAGTTTATCTAACAAAAAAAGTGAAAGAAGTAATTTACAACTCATGTTGTTAAATTAATAAGTAAAATAAAAAAAATTAACAACTAATAATTTTACATATCAAGTGAAACTATTTTAATCTTTTGACTATTAAAATTATTTTTACTTCAGTTGCCCTAGACTGAATTAAAATTTTAATTTTTTTAAAATTCATTAATAATTAAATGACATTTTTAGTCTTTAATTAAAATTCTCCCTTTTTTTACTCACAATGACATAATGATATTAAAGAAAAAGGTTGTACAACGCGATCATTCGAGCTGTTCCCTCACATCACATGCATCCAAATTTTTTTTTTTAAATAATTCACCATATCAGGGCACGTGAACAAGTGATTATTCATAATGAACCTATAATTAAGAAAAAAAAAAAAAAAGAAGCAATGCACAACACGCACACAATCGTGGTATACTGTACTTGAGGATCCACGCTCTTTATGTCGTTTCATGACCACATATGCTGCCTTGACCTTACATACTCTGTATTTTGAGTTTTACAAGTTGTTATGTACATTTTATTCATATACGTATTTTGCTTTAATATATTTATCATAATTTTTAAAATATCTAACATTTATTTCTATTTTTTATGAGTTCACTTGTTCGATCATGTTAACAAATAGTTTGGCCAAAAACGTCATGCATTAATGATTAATATTCTTTGTGGTGTATCTAACTGGCCGGATCATAAATTTAAAAATTATCGTGTAATATATATATATATATATATATCACATATTATATACGTGTAATTTATATATCTATATTTGGTGTTATATATAGTGGTGACTTGTTTCCTATAGATTTCTTCCTATAATAATATATAATTTATAGTATTAAAATTGAATTGAAATTCAGCATTAACCTTAAATTTCAAAGAAATGTATAAAGAATATTGGTTGCTTTAAGAAGATAAAGTGGAAGCATTAAGTGAGAAGTCACTGATACAGGCAGTCCACCTTGACGAAGGACCCAAAAAAAAAAAAATCTTTAAAATTTTACTCTAAATGTAATAGTTTATTAAAAGATTGTCCCCGTCAAATTTTGTTGTTAAAAAATAACAATTCAATTTGGTTTGGGTTTTGCACAAAATGACGTTTGATATCTGGTATGGGTTCAAAGAATTGTAGGATGTGTTTAACCTATCAATTAGTCAAAAGAATCCTTGATGTTGTGTTTGTTTATAATTGTATAGACCAAGTGAAATGGGATGGAGAGAGGGATGATCGATAGGAGTCATGACTCCCAAATTTTTTAGTTTTTTTTTTAATAAAATGTAATAGTTACTCCTTTCAATCTCATTTATAAATCACATTCTAGAAGGTTCATTTGGTCTCATTTATAAGTCATGATGCGTCTTTTTAGGTAATATTTAAAAAGTATTTTCAAAATTACCCTTCATGAGAGAAAAAAGGTAACAGGACATTACTTTTTAGATTTATTATATAGGGGCATGTTTGAAATTTTACTTACTTTTATTCCTTGTACTTTTATTGTATTGATATTGATTAAATTGGTAGAAATAACTTATAAATAGGACCAGAGGGACTATATATTTTCAGCTCTCTTAAGTTGGAACATTATAAAAGTTATGAAATATTAGATAGGATTCTCATTTTAATTCTATATATAATCTTTTATATATGTATAGAGCAACTATTTTAGTAGCTTGAAGATATGGTTGTTATAAGATCTATTCATTTTCAACAAAATAATGCTATACATGCCTTTAAAGTATTGATGTCATTTTATTTAATGAAAGAAATTATGAGAATTATTATTAACAAACTTTGTTAAATATTGCAACAAAAATTTTAAAATATATTGAATACTATATGCTTAATATCTATTATCAAATCTCTTATTCAAAAGTTAAGAGGTTTGGTGAAAATATTTTTGTAAAAAATTATTTTTTTTCAAAACAATCAAGCTATCAAAATTTATGATATGAATGATTTTTACTCTAATATAATTTGATATCATTGACATAAAGAATTTATGCAATTGAGCATTATTACTATATTGATATATTTGTTTACTACAATTATTAATTAAAAATTAAATAATAAATTCAATAAGCAAGTAATATAATTTATTATATTGAATAAAACTTTAGATTCTAATAATATATTTAAATTATTTAATGCTCACAAAGATGATAAAATTTTTATTAATTTAATAATAATTTACATTGAGAGGGAAATTACCAAAACAATTGTCATAAATATAATAACTAATGATTTTTATACCATAAAAAATCAATAAGCAAAACTTTATATATATATATATATATATTGTTATACATGTATAAAATTAAATATAAACATATATGTTGAAATATTTATATTATGTTGATGATATATATATATATATATATTTAACTTTTTAAATTATTATATATACTTTGTCATAATAGTCCCATTAATAAAACTTTCTAGCTCCCTCTCTACTAGTGATAGGCGGGCTTGGCTAAACCCAATTATCATAAAATCACTTATTTTTTAAGTTTAGCCCTTATTAATTGAGCTCAAGGCCAAGTCTACTATAAGCCCCTTTTTATTTTTTATTTTAAAAAAATTAATTTTTATACTATAGTATAATATATTCTTTTTAAAAGTATAAATTATAATTTTTAAAAATTAAAAATAAGTAACTAAATTTTAATTTTAAAATATAAACATATTGTTCTAAAATCTAAATTTAATTTAAAATAAAAAAATATCTTCTTTCATAGATAAAATAAAAAAGGCACCCAAATGGGCTGCCCAAGTCTAGGTTACAAGGTTGGGCTTCAAAACCTAATTATGTTAAAAATATCTAATTTTTCAAGCCTGAATCTTTATTAAAAAAAAAAAAGCTTAAATAGGTGGCTCATCAAACGTGACCAATTTTCCTAATTCTAATTGTAGCAAAGATATTATCTAATATGTTAAGTAGGCATGTGTTGGAAAAGGAGATAATTGTCATAAAACTTGCTCTACAGTACTGCTTTATACTATCTCATTGATTTTTATTTTTATTTTTTTTGCTAATGATGCATTATTTTTTATGATGGTAAGGAAGAAGTGTTGTGAAAAGATTAGGTTTATTTTTGAGGTTCATGGTAGAGCATCTAAAAAGCAAGCTAACTTGAACAAGTCAGGCATGTAAGTGAAAGGAAGATAGATCTGTGTGAATGATTAAGGATTGAAGAGACAGTGGATCCTTAGGTGTAGTGGCTTTTATTAAATAAAAATGGTGAATAAAATCAAAATTAGAAGCAAAAATTCTAACTCAAGCTAGAAAAGAGGTACTAATAAAGGTTGTAGTTGATGTAGTCCCTATGTACCCTAGGTTATGCTTTAAATTTCCAAAAAATAAACGTGCATAGAATTTGACAAATTAGCGACTAAGTTGTGGTGGAGTAGAAAAAAGGACAATGATGAGATTCATTACAAGGCTTGGGATAAATTAATCATTTCAACCAAATTTGGCACTCTAAGAAGAGACATACACATAGCAAAGCCCGAATCAAAATAAAGAACAACAACCCAGGTTAGCCTATTAGGTAGTTAGCTAAATGAAACCTTGTGTTCTAGAAGAGTGGCAATCTTGCACCTTGCCAATTGTACCATTTCTTAAAGAAAGCAGAGCACCTACATGGCCACTCTCCCTCGATGAGGCACACGAACGGTACCTAGAATGACACGAACAGTTGCTTGCTCCTTTTGACGTTGAAAGTCAAATTCAAAGGACTGCCCTATTTCCTTTCTCTATAAAAGGCAAGAGCACGTAATTAGAACTCTGCAATCTCGAACATTCCAACAACCTAACCTCAAATCAACTTTCTTAATGCAAACTCAAATGAACCCTATGTCAACCCAAGTTAACCCAAAGCGACCCTATTGTTCTTATAGCTTAGGCATCCTAGGCTACTTATGTAATGTCTACCTTAATATTACCAAAAATACATCACACATAACATACTATTATGGCAATTAAAATTAGGCAAATCCTTAGCATAGTATACCATGATAGAAAATGGTTAATCATAAATCATATTTAGAAAACATTTCAAAAAGTTTGAAATTGCAAGAAACCCTTTAAAAAAATATGTTTAAGTTCAAGCCTTGATTGAAAATTAGAGTAATTAAATAGTAGGAAGGATGAAAATCATACAAGATATGATAACAAATCAAATTAGGGTCTAAAGAGCCAAAAATAACATTTTTGACATAACACACAGTGGCATAATGCACATACACCACGGCATATGATGCAATAAGTATACTTCAGTATTTTGGCATTACGCCACAATATACGCATTTTACATTACAGTGTAAAATGTCGAACCCATGATAATAACATGATGTCATGACAAACTTTTTGACTAAACTTCCAACGCACCTCGAATCTTCGTTTGATGTTCTATTAAGATAACCTAAGTGTCTATAAAAAGATCTTTCAATGAACTAACTAATAAGACTGATTTTATTCCTAAATTATTTCATATCAAAAAGTTGGATGTCCAAACACATATTAACCATAAATTCACATTTAAAGACAACCCAAATGTCCAAAATCTAAATCAAGTACTAAAAGTGTAAACCAACATTTAGACCACACTCAATAAAGTCATGACAACTTGTGTAACATGTCAGGGTAGCCAGATATCACATATTTTACAAAATTCAATGTCAACCCCTTAACCTAAAAAACAATAAGGGGATGCATTTTAATATTAAATCTTACAATATTCAATCACGATCATCTTAAATTTAAAAGTTACACTTGTACTAATATTTTGATTATGTCCAAACTTCTTAAATCACAACACAACATTCTAAAGCTCAAAATATAACCAACCAACATAAATAATTAAATAGTGCAAATAATATCAAAATATGCATTTTTCTAACTAGCATTATCAAATTAGTTATACATATATAAACCACAATAAAGAGGCCTATAGTAAAAAATAAGCTCCGGTGCTTTCCCTTTGTCCTATCCTAAGTTAGGGCTTGTAAAATGTTAAGTAATATGGTGAGTATAACCATTCAATAACCAACGTAGTCTAATCTATGCACGTGCAAGTTAATCAATCATAGAAATGCAAACTGGCAATATAAGTGTCATATACACAAATCACACAACACAAAAATATCATAGTCACAATCATAACAATTATGTGAGAATTATTAAGGAAATGCATGATCAAT
Source organism: Prosopis cineraria (assembly GCF_029017545.1). Classification (NCBI taxonomy): domain Eukaryota; kingdom Viridiplantae; phylum Streptophyta; class Magnoliopsida; order Fabales; family Fabaceae; genus Prosopis; species Prosopis cineraria. The sequence goes on from NW_026555336.1 coordinate 29,704,571, forward strand.
CACCGCAGTCATGATCTTGTCAACTATATGATATAAGGTCTCCCTTACTTAACCACATAATGCTCCACAATCAAGATAATCAAGGGATTAACCCTCAAAGGATTATCTAAGGTTGTAAAATCACATAAAAAAATTTCTCAAAACTTTTACAATAGAATCCCAAATTTAACATTTCAAATCTCAAACAATATTTAATAAGCTCAAATTAGAGCTTTAAAAATAATGTAGAAGTTTAGAAATCAATTTGGATCTAAATTCGTGAGTTTTAAAACTCAAAACTGATATTTGTGTAGAAAACAACACATGCGCCGCGGCTCATGACATGTGCACCGTGGATTGTCTTCTTTGTGCCATGCACCACAGTGTGAGGCGCCATGTGCTGCGGTGCATTACATGAATTTGATAGCATTAGTGCTATCATTTGACAGCACAGGGAGCGAACTTCCAACACGTCTCAAATCTCCGTCCGATGTCTAATTGAGGTGGTTTTGGTGTCTACATGAAACTTTCTCCTAGCTATAGCTACCAGCACTAGTTTCACACTCAAATTCTTTTTCTATAAAAAGTTAGACATCAAAACTCATTTTGACCACTTTTTTACAAATTTTCTCAAATACATGTCCAAACTCAACCACACGTGCTAAATAGCTCACACCAACCATCCGACCATACTCAATAGACTCTAACGGACCCATGCAACGCACCACACACAATTAAAAACATGTTTATCATAAAACCACCACTCAACCTCGATTTTCTTAAAACATAAAAGGGGAGTAAAAGTTGCACAAATGCATCAATTTCATCCTAAATCTTTCAAAATATATATATCTCTACTTGCATAAGTATTTTGACCCTATTCATGGGTTTACAACCAAAACTCACTAACCCAAGGCACAAAATACACAAGTTATACATAAAATCATGCAAGTAGTGTAAAAATCATGTCAAATAATCCTAGTTGGCAAATACAATAACATATACACATGGAACCACAACAAGGAGGCATATAGAGAATTACTCTACAATCCTAAGCCTCAGTGTGTTCTTTCCGGACTCAGATCCGATAAGCTAGGTCTTGAAAATATTGAGAATAGAGAATTACTCCACATACACTATTCTATCAACCCAAAATTCACTATCATTTATACCAAATGGGCTCTTTAGGTTTCATTAATACACATGATCATTAATAATACTTCAAACTATTATTAATGCACACAAACCTCTCCCAACTACCATATTTATGTCAATTTTTAGATATTAAATACTCCCATGGACCAACCACTTTTAAAATCATCAATGTGGTGTTCCAATACTTTAAACAACTCCCAATTATATTCATTTTAATCAATGGAACTAAATCCATAATCTTATAGACTAAAAATCCATCTTCCAACTCAAACCCTACCATAAATCATCATAAATGAGGGAGAGCAAGGAAGAAGAAGGCTTAGATTACTTAACTTGAGTGTCTAGGAGCTTCAATTTATCGTCAATATACTCTAACCATAAGCCCTAGCAGAGATAAAGTTATGCTCTTTGACTTTCTCTTCCTCTTCTTTGTTTTTCTCGCACTGATATGAATATGATATATCATATTTTTAGCCATGCACTGCAGAGCACACTACCCTCCGCCACGGTGCATGGCACAGAGAAGCCTGTTACATTTAAATCTATCTTTATGCACCGCAATGGACAAACCACATGCTGCGACATGTGGCACAAAGAGAAATTCTTCACTTTTTATTCCTCTTTCCTTGCCCAAGTGGCCTACCATCAATCCAGACCCAACTTCTAAGGCTAAAATCACTATAATTACACTAAGTTAAGCCCTTTTGGCCATACACCTCATTACTCACTAATCAAAATAATTGGGTTAACTAATCATATTAATTTTCCTGGATGTTACATATGACAATTATCAATGAAATGTGTAATCATTACTATAGTCACAGTCTTATCAATCATGTGACCATAGATAATAATATGCATGATTAATGGTCACCTTTATATTCTCCTCATTTTCTCTTGTTAAACCCTAAAGTTAAGTCAATATCCATGTCACTAGTTACTCCAACAAGCTTTTGTTAAGTGGTGTAGGTCAACCAAAGTTCATAATACACATAACTAAACCATAGGTTTCCTCTCAATGAACAAGTAGGGTACCGTAGCCTTAAACTAGTCTCTTTGAGGAACAAGTAGAGACAAGTCATGGTTATGTCTCTCAATAAACATTAGGAATTGAACTCTAAATGATGGCCTTATCATGTGAATTTTATATCACTACTCCTCTCTAAAGACAAACTCCCACCAATCATGATTATATAACAAACATGCTTAATAAACACATAGCAGGACTTTATTCATTACATCAAGCTCAAGGTATTTAACATATTACTCATTTAGTTCACATTCATCATACCGCATATTCTCAATTAACATGTTCATCACCTAATTATATGCCACATAATCCCCATACCATAACACAATGTCATACCATCTCATCTTATTTAGAAAATCAAAAATAAAATTTCACATTTGAAAGCCGCATCATACATTCATTACATTACTCATTCATTCATCTTAATTCTCAATATGAAATCCCATTAAATCTCATTTTCCTCAGGATCACTTCAACCATCAATTTTAAAGGTATACTTGCATTTTATAAGTTCTAAAGCACAAATTTGTACTATGATAATTATGAAAGTAAGTTCATATATTCAAAATGTGTTCACAAAACTATATAATAAATCAACAAGCAAATACACAAATTAGATTCCTCCTATCACCTCAAACTTTTGAAAGAGTAAAAGGTGCACCTCAATGACAACTTGCTTTCCAAGTTAAGTCCAAGCTCAATTGATACACAAAAGGTTAATCTACAATCAACAATACTAATCATCATCAATATCACCAATTACTTACTTCCAACTCTTAAATTTTAATACTTTAATAATACAAAACTCTCAACTCTTGAGTTTAATCACAACATTAGGTTTAGTAACTCCTATTAGATCTAACTAACTTCATCAAACCCATCTATCACCATTACTGGCTTTCAATAACCCCAAAAATCCTCATTAATGGAACTTTAATGCACATGTTTATCCAAAATTGAGAGCTCACTCTCATGAATGAGTAAAACTACTATCTCTAATTTTAAATAACTCAAACAACTCCCATTAACTCCATTCAAGTTAATGGATTTGGGCCTAAAACTCCCAAAGTCCAAAAATCATCCTCCAACTATAAACCGTAACGTAAAAATGGTATACAAAGGAAGAGGAATGGCAAGGAAGGCTTACCTTAGTTATTAGAATCTTTAAATCTCCTCAAAACAATAGTAAAATTGTGCCCTCGTAAAGAGAATTGTGAGGCTTGTCATTCTCCTCTTTTTTCTTTCTATTTTCATGAATGAAAACGCCATTTTAAGTCTAATTTTCAACATTACATTGCGATGTAAATGCATTATGCCATGACATAATACAGAGTAGGCCAAATTCTAATTTTCTCTTTTCAATTTGAGTCCAGGTGACCCAATTTACTTAAGAACACAATCCAAATGCTAAAGCCAACCAATAGGCCTATTAAATATCTCTAACTATTCTCAAATTCAATTATATTTAAATTTATATAATCACCCTTCATTAGCTTAATTAATTAAGGAAATAATTTTTGAGATGTTATCACTTATGTTTCTTCTCCCTTTTATCATTGGAGTACCTATTGTATTTATGCCTTAGTAATGCAAATAGATTTAATTTGTCCTTTAGGATACTCCTTGTTTCTCATCTAGTTTTGGCACTACAAGGAAATTGTGGTAAAGGATCTTGAAAACCCATATAATTGTCTCATATACTATTTACCTCAATGATTTACTCCTCTAACACACCTAGCAAACCCTCAAAGGGCACGATGCTCCACACTTCAGTCTTAAAACCAAGCCAATATTAACTAAACTTAAGAGTGCTAGAGGGCTATAGTTTAGAGATTTTGTTGATTTCAATATTTCTTTGCTTATGAAGATTGCATGGAAGGTGTTGCAAGATCATGATGCTTTGTGGGTTAGAATTATTAAAGGGTTACATTTTCTTAAGAATGATTTCTTAGAGGAAAAGAATGGAGGTAAGGCATCATAGGGTTGAAGCTAGGGATATGATTAGACCAAATCTAATATGAAGGATTGGAAATGGAAAAAGATGATGATCTTGAAGGATATGTGGATGTGTTTAAAGGAATCTTTCAATTTTTAAGATAGTAAGAGTGAGGATATGGTGGTTAATTTGATAAGTGATGCATGGTAGATGTTGGAGGATTTAAAAGATAAAGTGCCAAGCAATGTAAGTGATGCGATAAGAAAGATTCCATTATCTAATATAAGTTGATGATAAGTTAAGGTGGGGGAGGAGTAGAAATGGATGCTAGAAGGTGAAGTTTGGATATGTAGCTATTAGAATAAGGAGGAAGTGTGATTGTAAAGAAAAAAATTATTTCTCATACAAGGTTCCTGATGATCTTTTGAAATTGATGTGAAATAGGAAGGGGAGAGAGAAAGAGAAAGGAGAAAGAGAGAGAAAACGCCAAGAAAGTAAAAATTCTTTATTCAATGATCATTAAAGTCTAAATACAATTTAGAACTGTATGGTTATTTGTAGAATTCTAGAAACATTAAAATAATAATTAAAATTTAAATTTAGATTCAAATCTTATTCTATTTAAAATTTAAAGGTAATGATAAGATGATTTAACTGGTCTAGATATCTTATTCAAAATGGAGTTTATATTGCAAAATTCATCTTCAATTATCTATTTAGCATTTAATTTAGAATGATCCTTTCAACAAACAAGATAACAATAGATATGACTAAATTTTTTTGCTCATTCATGACAACATCAATGGCCTTGGTTAGTGGCTGGTAACTATTTGACAACATTGAAATTGGAGCATGGTGGATTTGATTACCCATAAAATCATTAGAAAGTAAAAGGGTAGCTCAAAAGCATCCCAGTAAAATATAAGATCCTTAACATTAAGTACTGAACTAATCTTGGCATGAAGTTCGTGAATGTCATAGGCAAAGGTCTTAGCGGTGTTAGAAGTATAGGCTTTTATAGGAAGGGGTAAAAAACTAAGAGGCTATTTAGGATAAAAACTTAAAGCACCATTACAAGGGTTCTTAAAAAGTGAGTTGATTAATAATTAGGTTCAACTATCTGCATGTTAAGAGTTTAAGGTAGTAAGTCTTAAGTCCTTAATTTCTAGGTTCATGTTTGAATTTTGCAAGACAAAACAAAATTATCTTTCCTTCATGTTTGAACATATAAGTGCTCTCTCGCTCGCAATTGGTGACATTATGATCATAAAGCCATCGATGTCCTAAAATTATCAGGGGTTCATTCATAGAAAACACATCATAAAGGATTTATTTTTAGTACTCTCCTAACTAAAGGGAAAGGTAACATTACTTAATAATAAGGACAAATGATTTATTGATCCAAGATAAATGAAATGGTTTAAGATGTGACTTTGGTTGAAGACCAAATCTTGCTACTTTGACACTAGAAATCACATTTCTTAGGCTACCCCCATCAATTAATAGCTTATGCACTTGTTCCCTATATTTCACAAACATTTAGAAGATGCTATTTCTCATCCAAGAGTCCTTGGTTAATAGGATAGGTTTAATATTTCTTACAATATTCAAGCATCTTGAATTAGGGCCAGGACCTTCTACTATAATGTCTTCACCAATATCAAAAGGGTATTCAATAGGGTAACTATATATTAGTTTCAATTACCTTATCAGTATCATTTACATGGTATTCAAGGATTAAGGTATGTTGTGGAAACTTAAATGCAATATGGCATGTTGCATGACAACGAAAACACTCAATAGATGGGTTACTAAATTAGAAACTAGAACTTATAGATTCACTGGCATGCTTGATGTTACTCCTAAGACCAAATGTTTGACTAGGAGGAAGCAGAGAACTTGACTTAGATGAAAATTTGGTGGTTCAATTAGTAATAATAAGGTTTTAAGTATGTCTGAACTTTGTGCCTTTCATGGTAGGACTCATAAAAGGGGGGTTCCTGTAGAATGAATCTATCTCAATGGATTTATAATAAGATTCTTTGAAAGTGTCATGGTAGTTTACCTTAAATTCTCATTGTATTTTGTGCCTAAGGCAATTGAAAAAAATATCAAGCTCCTACCTGCTTCTCATTGACTTTGTTTGGTACCTCTCCTAAAAATGTTAAATACTATATAATGAAACATAGGGTCCTGATAGCCATAGTTCAATTTACATAGGTACATAATGTTGGTTTAGAGTTAGTTAATTAAGTGGGATTAAATTCAATAATAAAACTCATATTTGAATCACCAAGTCATAAAATCAAATATAAATGCATTCCTCACTCATACCCTCTTTGGTATATGTGATTGGACTTCTCTACACTCACCAATGGTGAGATGTAGCTTCGCCAAAGGCACAAAGCTCATAATCAATCCGTGGATGGTTCCCTTCCTTTTGCATTCCACAAAGAAGTGGCATATGTATCAAGGACTCACTCTATTCCCAGCCAAAGAAAGAACAGCTACCAAGAGCCTTAAGAATGGGTAACTACTATGCTTGTAGTGGCAAAAGATCACATGATTAGACAATTCATCTCATACATATATACACCCAACAGTTTTACCAAACACTTCCAATCAATCTTATCTCAGTCCATATCATATCATTTTAGTATATATAGTTTTCATAATCCAAAAATATCAAATCATTAACACATAACAATCCCCACTAAACAAGTCTTTACCCAAAAATATAATTTATCCCAGAACATGATATTATGCTTCGCAATATTGTATGTATGTATAACCTGTGAAACAATAATATTCTACAAAAACACTCAAACCGAGCAGTAGGCATACCGGGTTAATTAAATATGGTTACCTCTCACCATGCTTACACAAATCAATTCATAGTCTCCACGTGATGATGTCAACGCACAAAAATTAATTCACACAAGTCATAAGTAAATTCATCAATACTACTAACTCATAATTTTCCCTAATATACTAATCACCAATATCAATCCCTTTCCTCAATTTCTTTTTTGGCCAAAATGTTCTTTGTCTTACTAGTTTCTCTTATATTTGATTATTTTCATAACAACTGTCAATTTATTTACTTTTTAAACTCAAACAATTATATACCCTTTTTTTTTAGAATTGATTAAAATTACATAAAATTTTCACTACCAAGAACCATTTAGTTCAGTGACATAAACCTTTCCCTTAATATAAGGGATTTTGAGGTCAACCCCATTTTGCCAAAAAAGGAGAGGGGATTTAAAATAATAAGGTGGATGTGTGTGTTAGATAGGTGTTGTGTATTCTGTGAGTAAGTGATGCATATGTTTAAGACTTCCTTGTTAGAAAGAGTTTCAAATGTTAGGAAAAAGCATAAAATTTTCACTTGTTTTTGAAAATTGTATAGATGCCCCATAAACTAATAAGGTTTTATACTTTAGTCTAATTTTTTTTAAATGATTCTCCATCTAAAAAATTGTTGTCTTGAAAAAATATACTTTCACTGATGGCGGATAGTCTTGTAGAAAACAATTAAAATTAAAATTAGACTAAAGTGTTGATGACATTTTATTTCAAAAAAAAAAATAATTGTGCATACTTTTAATTAGTTAAAATTTAGCACCTAAATATTGACTCCTTGTGACTCTATTAAAATGCTACTCTCTATAATTCAGAAAATAAAATTATATGAACTAAAATTATTTCCTGAACATTATGGATCAATTTTTTAAATAGTGAAAAAGGATATGAATCTAGTTACACTGAATCAAAGTTCAGAGTTTGTGTTTTAAATGAGTCAAGGGATTAAATAATAATTTTTTAATAAATTTATTCACATTTTTATAAATTAAAATGTTTTTAAAAAATATGTGTAATTTATTTATTTTTGTTCGTCTTCTAAGGCACTAATGCCTTTCCTGATCCATCTCACGATATCTTACAATTTACAAGTATCAGTCCCTTGGATTTGTCAAACCCCCGGGGAAACAAAACCAGATTTGCATGCTTTTACTTTTTTTTGTTTATAGAGAAAGTGACAGTTAAATCTTAAAATATTAAATTAATAATAGTTAAATTTTTAATAATATTTTCTTAAAAAATAAGTTAATAATTATTATAAACTTTGAAGTCTCAATTACAAATCACTATTTAAATATTAATTATAAATTTTAAATTGTAATAAAAATTTTACTTATAATTATTTAAATTGATATTTGTAATTTATTTTGTAAAATTTTTTTTTGAATATCTAACAATTATTAATTCATTCCTTTGAGACTTAAAAGTCATTCTTTCTTATTTTTATTTTAAAAGCAAATAAAAAAAATCGAATACACGAAATTTATGCTGCTAATGTTAATGAAAATTATGACTCGCGTAATGATATCAAGGTACATGACACAGAGGCGGATAGATACAAATGAAAGCACCGACCAAATTGACTCATGAAAGAGTACTGAACGGCCATATCCATGTGGGCCAACCCATAATCTTGTATTTTATCTTTTTAATTTTAATTTTATTTAAATGATTAGTCTGTTCTGCCAAATTTTGTGGTCTACAATAATGCCAGAAGGCAGGTATGTGGAAGACACGTGGATTCACACCCGCGTGTGATCTGACAAAGATCGTTCGTTCTCATGTGCAATAAATATGAATCTTTTAACTTTTTTTTATACTAATGAATCTTTTAACTTTTTTCCTTTACTTTTGAAACAAGCGTTTGCCTCTAAAAAGTATTACTATCTTCAAATATTTTTTTAAAAGTTTAACATTTCAAAATACAAAATATATTAAAAATAATATTTTTTAATAATTTTTTAATATTATTGATATATTATATTCTCTCTTTTTAATATTTTTATAAATAAAATATTAAATAAATAATATTTTTAAAATTTAATATTTTTATTTTAAAAAATAAAATTATAAAATTTATTTGATATATTTTTTTAGTATGTTTGATTTTTTTAAAATATTTTATAATTTAAATGAAAGGAATATAATTACTCATCAATAAAAAAAAATCTACACGTGTCCGGATAAATAGTAAATAACTAAACATGCTTTTTTGGGATTCGGGAGATATGCTTACTGTCATTGGTTGCTTGACGGTCTCTGGCGAGCGGACATATATGTACAATCATAAAAAATACTAGTAAATTTGATTTTATAAAATAATTAACTTATTCTATTTATCTCTAGATTTTTGTTCATCCAATAGGCTGATAAATAATAAGTAACAATAACATGATAAATAGAGGAAGTGAAAGGATCATAGAGTGGAGTAAAAGAATAAATTAATTATTAAATTATAAGTTCAAGAACGTCCGTGATTCTAAATTTATTTTTAATATAATATTTATTTTAAATTTTTAAAAACAGTGTAATTTAACCTTTGGCATTTAGTTAACAAAAAAATAATATCAAAAGTTATATAAAAAGGCCAATAAAATTTTCTTAGTTCTTTTATATTATTTTTTGAATCATTGTCTATAATTTTTAAGTCATTTACTATAATTTTTGAGTCATTTATTATAATTTTTTAATCCTTTTATATCATTTTTAAATTTTTTTTGTTATTTTTTAATTAATTAATAGTTAAAGTTAATTTTTATTAATAACATGGGCTAGATTGTACTATTTTTAAAAATTAAAAGAAAACATTATATAAAAAATAAATCAAGAATTCTAAATGTTCCTAAACATATAGTTTAGGGCCAATGTGCTCTTTTATTGGATGAAAAAAAAAATCTGAGTCTGGGCAAAAACAAAAGAAAAATATGAATATTTAACGTGTTGTTTGTGTTATTCCTTTGCAGCAAATCTAAATGCTACATTTATAAGTTTTAAATGTTGCATCTTGTGCTATGGGAAAAATTGCATTTTGTAAATAAAATGTATCTAAATCATTGAGGTATTTAAATAATTCTCAATTTCTAATGCCCTATTTAATTATCAAATCTCTCCCCTTCCCTTATTACAAAATATCTACTATTTAATTATCAGTCCGTTGAATGGATATTATATTAGACAAATAGTAATGCAAAACGCATTTAGTTCAAAAGAAAGAAACTCTTACGCAAGTAGGGAAACTGAAAAACAAATGTTAGTGAACACGAACAGTGATCAGTTATCAATCCAATTTTAAACGTATTTGATTGTAAGATTTATAATGTCTTTGATTTCTGTTTCTTAATTTTTTTATTTTTAAAAATAAGAAAATAGAAACCCATCCTGGATTTGTTTTGGTTTTCTTTAATTTTCTTGTTTTAAAAGCGTGTTACATTTAAAGCCACTAGAAGCTACCATCACCAATGTGATTAGTGATTATTAGAGGTAGGTGAATGTTAATGGTAGAATGCAAAAAATATTTTAAATGAATTTTTTAAACTTTTAAACTTTTTAAGTTAATATAAATCATAGAAATTTTTTGATTTATTTTAAAAAATAATTTTGAACATTAATTAAATTAAATAGTTTTTGAAAATGAAAGCTGGGGTAGAATCAACCAAGCTCTTTTCTTTTCTGTTTAAGCTTCCTCTGAAGAATGCTTTGCATTTGCATGTCAACGATGAGTTAGTGTAGCCCATTATTGTTACCACATGATAAAATTCAATCACAGTAACATTCTAAAATATCTTGAGAGAGATTATGCTGCTTGTTTTATAGATGATATATCTTAGGGGAATGACACTTTAAGACTAAAAGCATATTGCTATCAATAAATAATGGCAAAAATATTCTGTAATACCGATGTAAGGAGACAAAGTGATTAGAATTTCATAGTTTGAACTGATGGTATTTTTATCTTTTTACATTTAAGTTATTTTTAGTTTAATCTTGGAGGACTAAAGTGAAATTTTAGATTCTGTAGGGATCCACCAGAAATTATTTGTTTTTTTAAGTCCTTAACTGAAATTCTCTCAACTTTATTTTCGTTTTTATTTCTTTATTCTGTTTCTTTCTTGTAATTTCTAGTAACCAAACAGCCTCTTAAGAAATGTTTGGTGCGCCAAAAAATGTTTTCTTAAAAAAGTTGAAAGTATATCTTAAAAGAAAATGGAATAGATATATTCCTTATTTCTTTTTAAAAATTGTTGTTCTATATCAAATATTATACAAAGTATTTTGATAGAAGGAACAACGGTCAAGAATATGGCGGATCAAATGTGGCTCATAACGAATCATTTATATCTAAGAATTGATAAGAATTAATTCTAAAGTTTTAAGAGTTAAAGGATAATTTTATTCTTAAATTATGATTTAAGAGTATTGAGGATCTTTTTTTTGTGTAATTTTTTTAAACTTTTGAAACAATGAAACACTGCTTTTACTATTAAGAAAAGTTAACTTTAACTGTTGATTGAGTAAAAAATTATAAAAAAACTAAAAAAATATATAGAAAAAGATTCAAAAATTATATATAAAGACTCAAAAAATTATAAAAAAGTTTGTAATTTTTTGTCAACTAATCATCAAAATTAACATTTATTAACAATAGAGACTATATTGTACTATTTAATAGGCAAGGGCACAATCAACCTAACCATTTAGAGGGGGCCAACTTTTAGATGACAAAATTAATTATTTAAAATTTTTCCTACTGAATTTTTAAAAATTAATTTTATGATTTAAAAATTAATTATATACACCTTTTTTTAAAAAAATAAAATGCCCAGTCTAGATATCAAATGATACTTCTTTTTACACTATAATTTTAATAGCTTTTTGTAATTAACTTGAACAAAACCTGATGAAGATCTCTTTAATAAAGGAAGAAGGGAGCATTATACTCCCTCTAGACTACAACATAAAATAAAAGTTTTACTTGATTCAAAATATATAATATTGTCTTATTTTTATAATTAATTTTTTAATTATATCTCTACTTCATTATCGTTTAACCCAAGTTTTAATTTAAGGAGGGAAAAAAGTGCACGCAAACAAATGAATTTTATGTAATTGTTTTCTTTGATATAATTTTCTATACCGGGAGAAAAATATCTATTTTATTCTAAAAAGTCACCTTCGGAGAAATTCTACTTATTAAAATCTAGCTGAAAAATACTTAAGTAAATCAGGTGCACCATATTATTTATGGTCTATCAAATAAAAATATAACATTTAGATGACATTAAATATAAATTAATTTTGATATTAATGATAGTAAAGAGATAAAATACAAGAAATTAAATGTACATTCTGTTATAAAAAAAAATCAATTAAAGAACATCCAACAAAATTTTATTTAGATTACTTAGAGTATTTTTATTAGATAGACTATAAATAATGTGGTATATCCTATCTATATAAGTATTTCTCTTATTAAGATCCAACCCAATTCAAATTCAAATTAATCGATAATGCTAAATATTATATATTTTATTGCCAAACAAAACCATGCATTGAAGGGAAAATGAGTGGGATTCTGATTTCTAACGATTTGGTAATTGGAGGAATTCTGAGAACTTTTATACAAATGGACGAACTGTATGCTTATGGGCTTGCTGTTTTTGTTTTAACTACATACGTATATCAGCAATTTTGGCTTTTGTGCTAATTTGCATCCCCTTTTGACATGTTTGTCTTATCAAGGGCTCTATTTCACCCATTCCACGATTCTCATGGTACAGTTGGTCGCTCAAATGAAAAGTTTCAAAAATATCTTTTAATAAAAAAAGATATCGGCTTAGTTTGAAGCAAACATTTAATATGTTGAGGGGAGAATTATATAAGAATCCACAAAAAAAAAATTGATTATTATAAAATTTATTGATAAGTGAACTAAGGTCAACATTTTGTGGTAATTAATTCTTATATTGAGCGAGCTTTTTATGGCTAATTGATGTAGTGGGGACTCAACGTATTTAATATTTTGATGGGTTCATATTTTAATTTTCCTCTTCAAAGTATCTTCATAGCTGGCAATTATAAAAGTAATCTTTTGACAAATCTTTAATGTATTATTGTCAAACTCTTGAATTGAGTTTATAAATTTATCGTTTTTATGTTTCTGCTTTATAAAATCATATTAACTCACTTATAAATTAGAATTAGATAAGATTACATTAAACTTGTAAGTTAACTCTCCAAATTTATTATTTTTATATTTTAACTTGTACAATAGTGTCAATCTGCTCATACACTCATTGAACAAGATACGTATATATTGTGTAGAACTTGATTCATAGAAATAGTACAATCCAACTCAATGAAAATAAATCTAAAAAAACCAATATTAATAAAAAAAGAAAATAAAAAAAACACCAAAAATAATTTGCTCTATTTTGAAGTCTTTATGAGTATAATAATTTATGAATATAGGTAGATTTAATTTCAATGATTTATATTAAAAAATATTTAAATTAAATTATGATTATATTTTATACTTTAATTATTTAAGAGGCTATTTATTAATAGAGATAAAAAATTTTATGAGTTTACAATTTGAATTTACATTTTAAGTTTACATCCTTATTATGAATTTATTTAAATTCACGAGTTTAATAATCTTGTTTGAGTGCCACATTTTTCTAATCTGTTAAAATAACTTGACATTAACTGTTAAATTTTAATGGTAAAATTTAATAAATAAAACTTAATGGATTGAAGAAGATTGATTTTTTTATAAATTTAATAAGTATCAATATATTGTTATTGATTTAAAGATTCAGCAACTCTTAAAAAAAAGTTACGTTTTTTTACACGTTAACTCTTTTATTATATTTTTAACATCATCCCATGATTTGGTAAAAAAAAAACATTATCCTATAATTTATTTATATTTTGTTTGATTTATTTGAAGTTGGATATTTGATTGTTTCTAATAATAAAATGCCATTAAGATGTGTTGAATTATTATTGGTTGAGAAGCATGCTCAACTTTAAAGATGTGGGGCCATCATAATTGGTGATGGTGAGCATCGCTTTCTCGGCCTTTCTTCGGATCTTTCTCCAATTCTCTAGTAGCTTCAAGAGCTCTTGTCTTTTTTCAAACCAAAAAAAAAAAAAAAAATTAATGTCGTTTTATTAAAGCCAAAACTAACCCTTTTGCCAAAAAAAAAAAGACAAAACCAATACTAACCCCCCAAAAAAAAGTACCCATTAATATATTCAACAAACTATTACAACTTCTTGAGTGATGCATTTGACCAAAATCTAATATAGATTTATAGATGTACTTGATGTAAACATGTAGTCTGGGAAACACATTGAACATTAATAATTATTTCCTATCCTCCTGTGAGAGTTTGATTTTGCCCACAAGGAATTACTCCCTCTAATCCTATATATTCAGTGCCTTCTAAAAGCATAATTTAATTTACTTTATAAGTCACTTAATTGATAAAATTGTTTTATTTTAAATTAAAATTTTTAAACTATTTTTAAAAAGTAAGAGAGATATAAAAATAATAATATTTTATAATTTGTTTATTTTTACTTTTTACTTGAGTGTTATGTTTGAAATTTTACTTATTTTTTTTCTTTATACTTTTATTATATTAATATTGATGAGGTTAATAAAAATAATTTATGAATAGAATTGGAGAGAGTAGATGATAATAATATAAAAAGGATTTTGCTGTATGAGCATGTAAAATATTGTTAAATGATAGTGAGAGACTTTGGAAGATGAAGTATTGTGTTTATTGATCCAAGGAGGCAACCAAAATTGATATGTGCTTTTGAATGGTGCTTGTTGACTTTGTTTTTAATTAATCAGATTAGTGATATTGCTTATATTGTCTATGAAGTATTATAGTGTGGTTTGAAATTCTCACGTTGTGGTTGAATTACAACAATATCAGTTGAAGTTGAGTCCTCCTTGTATTGGTGTTTGGAATTGCAAATCTAATGAACTCATATTTTGGGCTAAGGCCTTTGTAAATAGACAACTGATTATATACACGCAAGACACTTGGGTTCTTCTACGTCATTCTTAGTTGTTTTTTAATTAGAGTTGGCTTTCCTTTACTATAGAGAACATGCAGAGATTAATTTGTATTTAAAAGCTTAGATTAATTTGTGTCATTAAAATTTAATTAGAATGGTTCAAATTTATAGTAGAGAAATATTGGAGAGAAAACGCAGTAAAGAAAAACCTCCTTTTCCTTTCTAAACACACTTAGTGGTCATCAAGAGTATCTTTCATTGATAACAAAGACTAATCTCTTTCAAAATATAGAATGTAATGGGAAATCATATCCGGTGAAATTAGACTTGCTCCATTATCAACAGTTGAAAATTAAACTTTCAATTATTTTCTCATGAGATGAGAACATGTGCCACATACGCCAACTTGAATTGGTTTAGTGGCAAAAAAAATTAGAATTTGTTTTTTAAGAAAAAAAATTTATGAGAATTAGATTTTGGAAGTTCACGAAGATTAAAATATATTTTCAGGCTCAAAAAACACCTATAAGGACATCTATAAATTGCCTACTAATAAAATTTTTATATTAATAATGAAATTTAATCTTACAATTTTATAAGTTATGAATCAAATATTTATTAATCGTATTAATCTTTTAAAAGAAATTAGAATTGACTTCTATACGGTTTAGATTAAGTTTAGTCACCAAAACTTTGCATCAAGTGTATAGTTTATTTCAGGCCCAGCCCAAAAATGAAAAGTGATTTCTTTGGAGATAAGCACTAAGATTTACTCGCGGGAAAACACATACCTACGCGCAAGTGGGTATCCCTTTTATAGTTACTCAAGTTTTCAAATTTGACTTTGAAAATATTTTAATTGGGTCGAAATCAATCAATATTAGATTTTTATTTCAAATTTTTAATTAATTAAAACTAATTATTTTTAACTAAAATCACTTTAATAAAGTCTACAATAAATGCTTAATATTTCAAAAATACTCTTAATCTAATTTTTTTAGAAATAATAGGAAGTGAATTTTATAATTATAAAAAAATACAAATAACTTCATACTTTTGTGAAAAATTATACTCTCTTCATTAAAAAATATAAGAAATTTTTTGAGGAGTCAAATGTTAAAAAATATAAGA
This sequence comes from Prosopis cineraria, assembly GCF_029017545.1. NCBI lineage: Eukaryota > Viridiplantae > Streptophyta > Magnoliopsida > Fabales > Fabaceae > Prosopis > Prosopis cineraria. The sequence goes on from NW_026555336.1 coordinate 29,720,704, forward strand.
TATTTTTAATTTTTTCAGGTGTAATCATTATTTTTTTTAAAAAAATACCCCAATTGAATATATTACTTTATTTTTTAGGGCAAAAAATCCTATTAAATAGGAATAAATATAAAAAATAAAGTTAATTTAAAGACAAGTAACTATTTTATTGAGAGGTAAGATTTAATTAAAAATATCTTATATTTTTTTACGTCGGGACTAAATAATAATCAATTTTTAGAATATTTTGAAAACTACTTTCAGCCCCCATTTGTTTAAGTTGTTTATTTGTGAAAAAATTACTTATTTTGTTTAATAAAATTTTATGATATTTATTTAAAATTTTAAGTAATCAGCTTTTTTTAAAAGTAAATTTTTGATTATTTTGAGAAGTTAACTTGAATAGTCACAAAAATAATTTGATGTGGTAAATCAGGGAATGCTCTTTTTTTTAAGACTAAAAATAAATTATTTTTAGATATTTTAGAGATTTTATAAAAAAATTATTTTTCACATATTTTATAAAAAATATTATTTTTGTTTGGTTCCACTAATAAAAAATTATTATTAGTTAATTTTTTAAATTTTATGACATTTTTCTTGATTTTTGTTTCATAAAAGTGATTCATAGTTAGTTATTTTTAAATTTTATTGTATCTTTGTTGATTTCTATTTTGTAAAAATAATTTATTATTTAATTTTTATAAATTTTATAGTATCATTTTATATCTTGAATTTTTAAAGCATTTTTTTCTTCTAGATTATTTTCATAAGCTAGTTAGAATAACTTCTTAAAATAATTTCATATTTATGTTTTTTTTTAAAATTCTAATTATTTTTAAAATTTTAAACAAATATTATAAAAACTCACAAAATAAATTTATAAAAAAATAAATGATTTACTAATAAAAAATTTGAGACAAATGGGCCCAAAATGCCACAAAATGTATAATAAATACATACATATATATATAATAAGATTCTAAAATAATTAATAATTAATTATATTTAATAAATAGAGATTCATAAAAATATCATAAAATCTAAAAATGACTAAAGAATAATAACGTTTTATTACTGTAACCAAACATAATTTAACATCCACTTTTTATAAAATCTATACAAAATATATTCCATTTTATAAATTTTTCAACTATAAAAAAACACTCATTTTTAATTTTAAACAACCGAGCCCTTACTATTGATAAATTATAAATAAAATTAATATTTAATAATAGATAGAGAATGACAATAAAGTTTCAAAAAATTAAAATAATAATAATTAAGCCTTGATCTAATTTTTGAAAAATATGTTGCAAATACTAACTAAAACATTTACTGATCATAATTACGGTTACAAACTAAAAGTTATATAAAAAATTTAACCATAAGATCCTTGAATTTTTCATATTTTTATGTGAATCTTCTCAATAAGCTGTTTTATAGCTTATTATTAGGTAGAGATGTCGCAAGTAACATCACAACCCAATAAATAAAATTTACATAATATAATATAAGGTAAATGAGCAAAATATTGTTTGAATTTTAGGTTGGATCACATCATAGATTCCAAACTCGTATATTGTGTAGAATGGTACAATCTGGCCCTATTTTACTATTAATAAAAGTTAATTCTTTAAAAAAATTTTAGATAGATCGGTACACCATGTGGTGTACCCAATAAAAACATGATATTTAAATTGTATAAAATATAAATTAATTTTGATATTAATGATAATAGGGAGAGAAAAGATAATAAATCAAATTTGTAGTCTATTATATGAATAAAATTAATTAAAAAAATATCACATAAGATTTTATTTATATTACTTGAAGTATTTTAATTGGACAGATTATAAATGACATAATGTAACTGATTTATCTAAGTATTTCTAATTTTGATTTTTAGTTAACTACAAAATGATAGAAAATAACTTAAAAAATTTTAGGAATGGACAACAAAAAATTTTAGGTTAAGTAAAATTTTAAGACCTAAATAAAATTACAATCTGACCCCTATTGAATTTTTAGCTCAATAGTATCATAGACATTAAATTTATTTATTTTATAAATTATTTTTTTAACTTTTAAAAATGATATAATTTAGCTCTGATTATTTACAAAAGTTAACTTTAATCATTAATTAAAGAAAAATTACAGAAAAGAAACTCAAAAATTAGAGGAAAAGACAAAAAATATTTTTTTGATCCTTGTATGTAATATTTTTATGTCTTTGTCTGTAACTTGTGAGTCATTTATTGTAATTTTTTATTTTTTGATAATTTTTTATTTTTTTACTATTTTTAATCAATGAACAAATAAAATTAATTTTTTTAATTGTAGAGGTCAAATTGTATCTTTTTTTAAAAGTTAATGGAACAATATATACGATAAATAAGTTTATATTCTATGATATTATTTGGTTTAAAATTTAACAAATAATTTGCTCATTGACTCTTTTAATATAGTTTGCATGACAATGTGGGTGCAGAATTGTCATTACATACAACATCCCTTGTCAAAACATTCATTGTCTTCACCAATGATTTTTTGTTTTTTTAAAAAAAGCAATGAAAGCAATAAATTGTTTAATATTATCATATAGTAGCAATGAAAGGAATGAACAACAAAACAAAAGCCTCAAGGGGGCCTTCAACGCATCCCGGAGGGCGGCAGCAGTCCGCGACAAACGGCACCGCCCCAGAGCAAATTATCATTTTAAAAATTTCATAAATTTATTCCAATATTATATAGCTCATATACAGATTATTAAGGTAAAACATGCGTGTGCTTAGATTTCAATTGAAAAAAATTGATTACAAAAAATTAATCAATATGATTGATTTTAATTACAATTAATTATATTATAATATGATTATGTTTGAATATTAAATTCTGAAATTGATTTTGATAAAAGTAAAAATGTTTGGATAATTTTAGTCAAATTTAATTTTAAATATACAAATTATTATAAAGAATATTGTTTTTTAAAAATGTAAATATTGATAAAGTTATGTGTGTGCACATGTTTTTGGACTATAGAGAATACGCATTTGTCGTTAACAAATGGAAAAAGAGTCTTACGAACAAAATAAAACAACCTAAAGGAAAAGACCTACAAGAACATTACAAATTAGCCAATGCCTTCTCTGTCCCTGGTAGTCACTGGTGTTTCATTAGTACTGGTGATAGGTCTGGAATCTTCAGAAAGGATGCTGAGCACAGGGAGTGGAAGTTGAAACATATCAGATTAAGGGTATGTTTGATTTACTCATCAATTAAGGTTAGAGGTGATCCCAACCTCATTTGAGGAGCAAGAAACTTATTGTAGTGTTTCATATTTTGTTTGAATGAAAAAAATATTGAATGGGCTTTTGGAGTAAAACCGGCGTTACAATAAAAGCTATCTCATAGAGCTTCTCAACACAATGCCCATTAGAAACATTATAGTGTCTCATATTTTATTAATATATATTAATATTATAATAATTATAACTTATTGATATTATATTATAATTTATATTATAATACATATGACTTAAATATAATTAAATTATAATTATATCATGTGATTTATAATTTATTAATTTTTTTTACAATTTTACTCTATTTTTTAATCTCCTTTTTTTTAAAAATTATAATCTTAAATTTAATATTTTTTTAGAGAAATATTAAATTAGTTACAAAAGTCTGAACAAGAAAATTCATGTTTATTTTTATTATTATATATTTCAACTGAATTTTAAATTAAATTATTTAAATAAATTTTAGTTTGTTAAATTAACTTTTTTAAAAAAATTATCTAAATATAAATCACATTAAAATCACAGACTTTTTTTATAACTTTAGTTGTAAATTTTTTAATTCAAACATATACTAATGCTGGTTACATTAATAATTTTTATATACATATAATAGGCTAAAATTTATAAAACTTTCTTAAATTTTGAGACAGTTACATATAACCCTTTCACATTTAAAAATTTAAAATTAATCCTCTAATTTTTAATTTTATTTTTCAAAAGCCCTTATTGTTAATTGTATTTTTTATGAGGTTTAAAGTATCATTCAATTAAAAAATATTATTAAATAAAAATATTATATTGTATAACTATTTATAATAATTTTTTTATATTTTTTGAATAGTTAAAACATTGATAATAAAAAAATTTTTATTATCACTGTATAAAATTTTAAATGTTTATGCTTATATTAGTTTTATCTATGTTTTTTTTGTTATCAATGATTCATGATTTTATTAGTTTAAAAGATAAATTTTTATTTATCTTCATGTTAGATAAATATTATCATGTTAGATAAAATTTATCTAATATTTTTATCTAGCATGGCAATATTTAAAATTTTAAATATTTTAGCTATATGCATTACATTAATCTAACATGAAAAATAAATAAAAATTTATCTTTTAAAACAATAAAATCATGCACCATTGATAACAAAAAATAAATAAAACTAATGTAAACATAAATATTTAAAATTTTATATAGTGATAATAACATTTTTTTGTTACCAATGCTTCAACTATCTAAAAAATATAATAATTTATTATAAATAGTTATACAATGCAATATTTTTTAGTTGAATGATATTTTAACCCTCATAAAAAATAAATAATTAATAATAAGGGATTTTGAAAAATAAAATTAAAAGTTAAGAGGGTTAATTTTAAATTTTTAAAGGCGATAAGAGTTATATGCAACTATTTTAAAATTCAAGAAAGTTTTATACATTTTAACTTATATAATATTATTAAATTTGTCATATTCTATTTAACATATAAAATATGTATAATAAAGTTGTATAAAAATAAAAAATCACCTTAATATGTAATACTATTAAGGTAAAACATGTAAGTAATCCAAAGCAAGCATACATATCAGATTAACCCTGGTTATGTTAATAATTTGTATGAGCCATATAACATTATGAATTAAATGTGACAGTTAAATATATTTTTTAGGGTTGGGCGAGAATTTGGGCAGGGAAAAAAATGAGTTAGGACGGCTGGAAATGGTTCCGTTAATCTTAAATTATTCAGCGTTCCCTTTCGGCATTTCCTTATGCAATCGCAAATCATCTCTCAAAGTGGTCAAAACGCTTCGAATATTTGGGGAAAAAACCATTTGATTTTGACCAAAACTCAGACTCTCTTGAAATGAATTGGACTTTCTATTTCATTTTTGACCCAAAAAAACAGAATGACAAAAACATTACATATAAGTCCTATAAAATATATTTATTCATAAAATTTTTTTTATAAAAATTTAAAAACCACAGCCAAATCTCTTAATATTTGAATATAGTTTGAAATCATAGTACAAAGACAATAATGTTCTTACTTATAATACACGATCAGTATAACTATTATACATATGAAATTACAGTTGTAAAAATTTAAAGTTATAGATAATTGTAAATTATTGATGAAGTAGATATAAATAATTAGTGTTAAACTTTGTTAGTAATGCATCATTAATTTAACTATTAGATATGTGAAGTTACAGTTATAAAATATTAAAATGATATGTAAAATATTGATGATGTATTTATAAATAATTAGTGTTACCTTTGACAATAATTAATGCACGATCGATTTAACTATTAGATATGTAAAATTATAATTGTAAAATGTTAAAGTGATAGTTGTAAATTATTAATGATATAGTGTATACAATTAGTATTAAACTAAACTTGTAATGCATGATCTACTTATTGTTGAATTTGTGAAATTATAATTGTAAGAAATTCAATTGTAAATTACTTGAATAATGTAATTTATTTTTAATAGAGGCATTATTGTCTTTACACTTTAATTTTAAATTACACCTAGGCAATATTTAAAAACCAAACCGAATAATTAACCAAAAATATTAGTGGGTCATGGGTCTCATGGTTTAACCAGTTACTGATGGTTGAATTGGTAACATAATAATTAAATAAAAGTATTTATATACATAGTATATATTAAAAAACAAGTCAAAGCGGTTCATGCGCTGGGTCTCAGGTTTTTGCTTAGGGTTTTTAAGAATCGCTTGGGTCAAAGTAGGTCAACCCTAATTAATTGCCAAAATGAGTCAAATGGTTGAAGCAGACATTTTTTTATCCAAACAGTTTAACTGCTTAGACTATTTGGGTCTAAAAATAGTGCACTTAGATCTCAAAAAATCTAATTATAATTTTTAATTTCATGAAATATATTTATAAATAAATCTATTTTATATGATTTACACGTAATTATTTCAAAAAGAATCATTTCTCCATTCTTGAATAAATTTTTTTGTCATCTTTTTTTGGCCTAATTTTTTTTTTCATCTTAGTAATTGGTAATGCAACCAAATGACAGGGACCCATTATTTGAAAATACATATACATACATATATATATATATATATATATATGTATGTATGTATGTATGTATGTCGAAGTATGATGTCTAATCAAAGCACAAAATTAACGTAAATATGACACTTCTTTAATGAACTTGTACACATTGCACATGACATGCTTATTTAAATAATGGGCTTTAATTAGACTTTAATTGAAACACAACAAAAGACTCGTGACACAATACATCAAGCCACCATGGAATCTTAGAAGTTGGAGCTTAGAAGCATTTTCACACCTAAGAGCCACCCTTTTTTTTCTTTTCTTTTTTATTACCAAAAAAAAATTAAATGTTAAGCTTGGAGGGCTTATTGAGATCCAAATCCTTACCAACTAGCTTTTGTTGACAAGGGCCCACTTTTTTCTTATTAATTTTAATCTCTCTATCTTGCAATGAATGCATGTAAAGGAAAATTACAATCAAATCTTAAATAAAAAAAATTAATAATTTCTTCCCTTTTTTATAATTAAGTCAATAATTTTAATATTTACACGTGGATGATCAAAAAGAGTAACTTTTTTTTTTTACATGAAACTTAGGTGTAATTCTCCCTTCATGTAAATTATTTGGACCCTTTGTTACAGCATATTTGGATGCCAACTTAGACTCCATTATTGAATTGGGCCTAAACTTCTCATAATCTTGGAGCAGATCTAGATTTTCAGTTTCTCACGTGCTTGGATGTTGATAATTGCTTTAAATTTAAGAGACCAAATCAATAAAAATTTAACTTGAGAAATATGGGATTATAAAGTAAATTACATTTACCAAATAGGATGGTTTCTTATATTTTTCACAATTTATATTGGTATTATCTGTTGGGTCTGTGTAACACCCTCAAATTTATAAACCGATTTTTCGCAAATTATTAATTCAACAAATCATTTTTTTTTTTTTATTGAACCCTTATCATACCCTTATTATGGTAGAAAAATTTCTACCATGATACATCCAAGACAATATACCATAGGTCTTAAAATATCTCAAAAAGCAATTAGAACCATGAGGGACAGACATGATCCTCATAGCATGTTATTCAAATTAGGTCATGAATCAAAAGGGACAGACATAATCCTCTTGGACATATAAATGCATTTAATAAAAAGGATTAAAGTTTACATGCTCCATAGACAAGATATGTCCTAAGTTGGCACAAGATACATTGTATAATCCAAAATAAGAGGCAACGTAAAAGATGGTGTCTCATACACCATAATTACACCTCTGGTGCTTTCTCGGCCGGATTCGCTCCTGTAAAAATATTAACCACGGGGAATGAGACTTAAAAGTCCCAGTAACCAAAAATTAATATGTAATGATGCATGCGGATGTAACTAATCATGCGATTGCTAAGTAGGCACACAAAACATTTAACCGAACAATATTTTCAAACAAACCGAACAAGTATTAATTGCATGACTGCACCTTATATCCTCCTTTCACCATGCTCAGACGCCAAATCACCCGGCCAAAGGTGAGTTGGACCAAGCGACACGCCACTCATTGGGTCCAATGAGGGCTTACCACGTGGTAATAATTAACCGAACAGAAATTCCCATTAACATCATACATTAAAATATCCTGACAAGTCATGCATCATTCAAATATCCAAACAGGAATATATCCGAACAATAATATCTCATCATGATAAAATAAAAATAAATTTTTGACCCACTTGGCAATAATTTCAAACAAGTATATAACAGTATTTATTTCAATAATTCATAGTTTTTCCAAACAACAAGTCAACACATAATCATTCACAAACACACTCATCACAAACACATTAATAATGGTTACCTTGTGTCTTGAATAACAAGTTCCCCTTCACAACTCCTTTTTTACCACTATCTTTGTCAATAATAATCTACATAATTATTTCACAATACTATATATTAATTTTATATTAAAATAAATAACTCTAATTAAAGAATTAGAAAGTCTTAGATCTATAATCCATATTAATACTAATTTAAGATTTATGCCTCATTTAACTTTTCAAATTCTTTTTCTAAAATTCTCGTACCCTAATAAACTATTTTTTTTATCTTCAAATCACTTCTAGTATCACAATTCATCCTTCTATATTCTAAAAATTCGTCCAAAAATAAATTAAAAATTTTAAAATTATCCTGAAGCCTCAAATCACCTTTCTATAACCTCAAAAATACCATTCATATTTAAATAAATATTTAATAATCATAAGTTTATCCCTACATCTCAGATTGTACATAAATTCAACCATATAGATCTAGATTTTAACTCAAAAATTCTTAAACATGAGTTTCAACCTCAAGAAAGTATTCTATAATATTATTATATCCCTAAGAGTTTTAACCTATATTTTTAATCCATCATATCATCAGATTAACTAGCCTATAGAAAAAAATCCTAATCAGAATATTTACTCTATCCTATAAAAATAATCATATCACTAGAAAGCTAATATTATTTAGAAAAATAATATAAAATTAATTTTGTAATAAATAAATTTTTAAATACTAGTCTAAACAGGAAAGTTAGAACATACCTGAAAAAAAAGAAAATAATCTCTCTTGCGAGGAAAACGCCGAGCAACGTGAGAGGAAGAGAGAAAAAAATATAAAAATGAGATTGTGAGTCCCAAAATTATATTAAAAAAAAACTATAGGTTTGAATTTAATTATTCAAACCTTTGGGCCAAAAGTTATAATTTTCTCTAAATTGCATCTTAGCCTCTCATGCTTCCTAATGCACACACCCCCTCCTTTTTATACATGAAGGCACCTCTTCTCTTCCCTCATCTAACCAATGTGGGACTTAGAAACAACAACCTTCACTCCTTTTTTTTTTGTTCCTTCTACCTCTCTTTTTTTTTAACACACAATAAAAAATTATTTATGTATTATATCTTAACTAAATATTGCTTATGTGATTTTAAATTAAATTTTTAAATTATAATTAAATACCTAACCATAATATCATTTTTAAAATAACCTCAAAAATATAAATTTCTATTATTATTATTATTATTTTTTTTTTAAAACTTAAATTTCATAATTTTTTTATTATATAAAAATCAGAATGTTACAGTTTGGAGATTTAAACATTTAAAGTTGAAAAGGAAAGTAGGAAAAAGTGCCCAAGGTGGCAAGGCATTAATTAATGGGTGATTTATGAGAGCCAAAGGTTATTGAGATGGGAATAAAGTTGCGGTTATAATTTGATCAAGTTGTCCACTTGGTGGCGATGCAGGCCGATCTAGATACGGCAAGTTTTATTTCTCAGGGTTTGAATACATTCAATTAATTCAACCCCAAAAAAGTCCAATTTAGAGGCTGCACAAGAAAGAGACTATACAACTGGACAAAATCCCCATGCCCCAATATATATTACTTCAAGTTTCAACCTCATTTTGTACTTCAAATTTGTTTTTGGTTTAAATAAAACCCTTTTATTTGGTGTGAGCAGTTAGGTTCACTCACTCAGTAAGTGTTACACATGATATGAAAATAACTATTTAATTTAATCAAATAATTTAAGAGATCTTGCCTCATAATATTCAAAAAATGGAATCTTAAATTTTTAAAAAGTATAGCATGTAAAAAGTGTTTTGAAATATTCACTAAGTGAGTAGATTTAAATCATGTATCAAATTTAAATCCAAATTCATTGATTATGCATTATTTTATTTTATTTTAATTTTAATTAAAGATTGTAGATATCCTTCATTAAATTGAAAGTAAATATTATGTACGAATCATTAAATATAAGGTACTCCCTCTGATTTTTTTAGAGAAACTATCATTTTTGACTTATATTTTTTTTTAAAGATAAATATAATTTTAGGTTCCTGTATTTTATTTGTGTTTTACTTTGGTCTCTATATTTTTTTAGTATTTTAAGTCTCTACACTTTTATTTTTTATTATTTTTGATCATTTTAAGAAAAAAATATAGAGACCTTGGAAGGCCCTAAAACAATGAAAAAGAAAAGTACAAGAATCTAAAACACCCAAAAAAATATAGAGCCCAAAAGTAAAAATTAAATAAAATATAAGGACTAAAAGTTATGTTTATCCTTTTTATGACCAAAATAACTCATTTTAATAAACATTTATTACATATTTATTAAATCACTTCTCATAATTTATAGAAATGAGAAACAATTAATGTATATTTATTTGATTAATATAGGATATTTTGACCCATTTTTTATTTTCAAATATAATTGTTATAGTTAATTAACTTTTTTAAATTATAAGATATAAATGTTTTCTATTATATATAAAAAAAGAAAGTGGATATCCTTTATTAATTAGAAACATTTTTAATTTTTAATTTATGATAAAGATAGCTACTTCATTTAGTGGGATGATTTTTTCATTTATTATATTTAAAACGGGAGCGAATATGCAGTGAGCATAAATTAAAAAGGAAATAAATCTATTGGTTTCATACTTCTGGTTACAAGTGGGAGAGGAAGAATTGAATTGCATGATCGATACAGCTCTCAAATTTCTGGTCAAATCCTTCATCGATGTCCATTCAAACTTCAAACTTGAAAACCCTTCGTATCATCATCGTTAATTACCCATTATTATTATATTCATTGTTCATCATCATTGCAATAATTGTGTGCTCTTCTCTCTGCTTCTTCCTCTTTCTTCTTCACATGTCTATCTCCATATCCACTTTCTGACGCAACACAGCCCAAATGATCCAAAACCAACTCTTCTCTTTTTTCTTCTTCGTCTTCGCCTTCACATCCAGATTCACCTTGTGTTCGTCTCTGAACTCAAACTTCGAAGCTTGTCAGCCAGCAACCTGCGGCAAACACCGAATAACCTACCCATTTTACATCGAAGGCCGACAAAAACCCTTCTGTGGGTACCCAGGTTTCGGGCTTTCTTGTTCCGGTAATGGCTTCCCAATCGTTAGTGTCTCCAATACCCAGTACATCATCCATGAAATTTCTTACCCCAACCAATCAATTCGAGTGTCCGAGGCTGCTATCTCTAACCGCAGTTCCTGTGCGATTCCTCGTAATCACAACCTCACCCTTGATGGAACCAGATTCAGTTTCGGTCCGAACCAGAGCGACCTGTTCTTGGTGTTCGGGTCATGCAACACGGGGTCGCTGCCGGATAATCTTTTGAAGTACAGAATTGGGTGTTCTGCAGAGAATGAAACGATGCCGGTTTTGGCCATGACGGAGGAGGGTGGAGATTTGAGGTCTGCGACGGAGAAGTGTAATGGTGTGGTGGTGAAGACGAAGATAGAAATTAATGGAACGAAGAAAGGAGAGATTAAGAATGGAGATTTGTTGAGAAGAGGGTTTGTATTGAATTGGACTGTGTCAAGCTGTAGTTTGTGTGAGAAGACGGGAGGGAAGTGTGGCTTCAACGCCGAGCCAGAGGTTTACAGCTTCAAATGCTATTGCCCGGATAGAGATCATGCTCTGAAATGTGATCCTGGTTAGTCTCTTTTTCTCTATCTCTGAGTTAAATTTAACAGTACTGTCACAAAACATATGACATTGATAGACTGATTATTCTTGGTTGACTGATGTTGTTAGTGGTGGGTTTGTCATGATCACTCACTGCAATTGATATGATAGCAATAGCATAGACCATGTGGTGTAGGAATTCCAGAAATTTTCAACAAAGTTTGTTCAAGATGAAGAACTATTTGATAGGAGATAATGGAGAAACTGGTCAAAATTCATAATCTAGACTTCGTATAGCATCTTGGAATTGTTTTAAGAGAGAATTAGAATTACATTCATGGAAAAAAAATTAATTATTACAAAATTCATTGATAACTAAACTAAATTGTATCAACAACTGGTTGTATTGTCAATGTAATTTAATTCAATTATCAATAAAAATTATAGTAATTAATTTTTTATATAGAATTTTAATGTAGTTCTTCCTTATCTTTTAAACACCCCCAACAAAAATCACTTAGGAAGCTTCCGATTGGTAGATTTGAATTTTATATTTAAAATTTGAGGATTTAAAATTTTAAGTAGAACAAAAAGATTTAAATTAATAAAAAAAAGAGAAGATAAATGAAAACGGGATAATAACAAGGGTGTCAAAGCAGTTGACGTTTCAAAATATAATTAGGATGTATGGAAATTTGAAATTATGAAATAATTATAAAAAAGGGATATGGATATTAAAATTAATAAATTTTTATGAATTCAAATGATAAATTTGACCCGCGGTGGGGTAAGGATTTTCTCTTGCTTTTTCATCAACTTCCCCATCAAAATCTAGATGGTTCATAATTTTATTTTTTTATAAACAAAAAGTAAATAATCCATTTCAAATTACTAAAATTTAATTTAAACACTTTTTAAACTAATACTATAAAATAAATAAAACATTTTTATCAAAGATCAGATCTAAATCGCGCAAAAAATTAATTTTTTGATTAGAAAAGGAAGACTGGGAGAGGAAGATAAGAAATAAAAGAGGCCAGATCAATAAATCTATGGATCTAAAAAAATAATTTTATGATTAGTTTGACGGCTGTTGGTTTATGTGTCGAAGTTTTTGTTATTTTCATTTTATCAAAGAGGCCTGACCTATAAATCTATGGATTTTGGTAGATTATTAATTAATATTATTGAAGGAAGTAAGACGTCATTATACAAAGGATTGTTTACTCAGTATAATAGAAGTCAAAAGACGCAATAGTAAAAATAAATGGCTAAGGGAATGATATTGATAATTGAACATATTCTATCTGTTTTTTTTTTGGGTAAATAATCATATTTGAATTTTTTATTTCTATTTATATATTATTCTATAAGTCAAAGACAATATTACTAATTTTTATTTAATTACGAACTTATCCTCTTTAATGTTATTATTGGGTAAGAGAGATAAGTATGAAAAGAGTAAATAAAACAACCTACGAGCATCTATAAAAATTTTAAAATAATTTTAAGGCATTAATGATATTTCTTAATTCTTAATTTGTGTTTAAAATTCAGAGAGATAAAAAAAAGTGAAGGAGTGTTTAGTTCATTGATTGAAAAATATATCAGTTATTAAAATTACCCATGCCCTTTTTTAATAAATATCTTTTTTTTCTTTGGTGCTCACATAATCACTTAGGTGAAAAGAAGATTCCATGAGGTTAAAAAGTTTTTGGGTAAAGTTTTTGAGTGTTAGTATAATATATGTCGTTATGTCAAATGAAAGAGAAAGATGTTTGTTACTTTTTGAATTTAGTTGCAATAATAGTATTTGATATTTCGTTGTTAGAATCTTCAAATTTAGGTTTCCTCACAGCAAAAAAAAAAAAAAAAGGGTCAGCCATTGAAAACCAAAATATAATTTGTAAAAAAAATATTTTTTATTCAGAAGACAGTCAAATTTAAAGTAGTCAAACATGTATTTCTGGTTTAAGTAAGAGTAAGATTAGGCGTGATAATTGCCAAGATAATTACAGACAACATAATTTAATATCCTGTGGCAATAATGTATGCAACGTTGCCATAACAAAAAAAAAAAAAAATAATAATATAATGAAAACACTAATCAATACGTTACATAAAAATATAAAATTATGTGCTTACCATGCTTCAGACAGGGACAAGTAGTAGCTGGTCAAAACAAAACAAAAAAACACGGATATGTAGTTTATGTTGAATAGTATTCCATTTCATGGAGTTGTTTTATGATTATTTATTTACTTGAAGATCTAATGTTACTTGTATTTACAAATTAAAAAACCAAAGACAAATAAGAAGTCTCTTTTCATTTGCAATAAACTTCCCAATTGAATTGATATTTAAGTAAACACAAATTCAACAAATCGGGGGAAAAATTAGAACTGTCCCATTGCAATGTTTTTGGCGGCAATTTAAGGCTCTGAATTGAAATATTCGGAGCCTGAAATATAGGGAAAAGAGATCAAAATTTCTTGACTGATGGCAACATAAATAATTAATTATATATGTATCTAACAAGCTCAGAATGTTCTTTGAAGGGCCACATGATTTTTCATGCGTAGTTTCTTGTCAATATTATATCAACTGAGGATATTGTTTGTGCAAAATATAATTGGAGTAGAAGTTTTCAGCTTGGAATGGATTCTCTGAAGTTGATAATAAGCGAATTTCCTAGAATTTTCCTTTTTAAGATAGAAATAAAAGGTTTTATTTTATAAAAAATAATAAAATGGGGGAAATATTAAAGAAAAAAGAACTTTAGAGAAATTTACGCATCTCAATTTAAGAGGACTTGCTCCCTTTCTAGCTAGTTAAGAATGTTCATCAGAAAATTGCCTGTTTTTGCGTTTGTTCTTTTCATTTCTTTTCCCCTATTTTTCAGCCATCCATTTTTTCCTGAAAGTTTCAATCTTCTTGTTTCAAAGAATTCACAAATGTATTGACAAAAAAAAAAAACAAAAAAGGAAAGAATCCACAGATGTAACAAAACTTGAGATAGAGAGACGTAGATTGAAAACCAAATGGTTTGGATTTTCAAGAGTCAAGTTTTTCTGCTGCAGGTCAACCGCCAAGACTTGAACTTGCTTTACCTTCTCCTTTATTGAATACAATCTTTCAGTTTGATCAAAGGCAGACCATTGAAAGAAATCTTTTTGCTACCTGGTTTCATCATATAGCCAGTAAAATGTAAACAAGGCCATAGGTTTAGCCATTAGTGAATCAGATTCTGCTGTGAGTTCATTTGAGGATGGCTTCAGTTTATGTCTTTAGGGTCATCTTCTTGCTTTCATGTCTTCTTCTTCCACTTCATGTCGCTGTAGAATCGAAGTGTCCAACCTCATTTGACTGTGGATATCTGGGCAAGATTCAATTCCCATGGACCACCTCAGAATACTCAGATTGTGGCTTATTTGTAATACAAGGTTGTGATGGTCCTAATGTTCCTAAAACTCTACCAAGCAATAAAGGAACAACCTTGGAGGTTTTAACTGTCAGTCATTCTGTTTCTGCTGAATCTACCATTGTTATCAGGGACTTGGGTCTCCACGACCGTTTAAGAAACAGAAACTGCGAAGCCTTTACTAGTAATTACACTCTTCCTCTCACCTTCCCTTCTCCTTTGGCTTCTTTCAAGATGACAAACATTGTACTCTTCTTCAGATGCAACCGAACCCTCCATGTCAGAAATCCTGGTTCTTTCTTCAATTTTACCTGTGGTGATTCTGATGTCATTTATTATGATCGTACATACCCAGAGAGCAATCAGAGCCATAGCTTATTATTATCATCTTCATGTTCCGTTATTCAGTTTCCTGTCAAGGACCTGCCTGATACTTATGACCCTTTTACTTTCATAGCTTCCTCGGTTGTTCTTCAAGTACGATTATCTGATGATTGTAGTAAGTGTCACTATGACAAAGCAGGTCATTGTCAACTTGACCCCAACAGAATCTTTTACTGCGAGGGAGGTACAATCTAATGAGGTGTTTGGTCTGAGGATATTCTAGACCAAATAGATGATATGTAATGCTTGTTTTTAGTATGGTTTGTTCTAAGTGATACGGGATAGAAACATTTTGAATAGTGTCTTGAATAGTGTCCAAAAATTATGCAGATTTTTCAATTTTTCTTGCTTTGTTCTGAAATCTTGATACTTTAACAGTAGCTGGTATCGCTCTGGATTGTGTCTTTGACTGATTCAAGTGACTGTTCATTATGGGTATAACCAAGTCTGACATTTTACTGTTTCATCCAGCAAGCTGACTGAACATGATTCTCATTATTGTCTTTTGCTTTAGACTTCATTGCTTACTCTTTTTTTTTTTTTGACTAACAACTTCGTTGCTTACTCTAAAAAAATGTCTTCTTTAATTTTTGCTGCAGAGGATAAGAGCAGGGTTCTGAAGCTGGGACTCGGAATAGGTATTGTTTATATATATATATATATATATATTCCCCCTCCCCCCCCCCTTCATTCTTTACTTTTGTGCCTTAAATGACCCAGATTTGTTATGTTTGAGGAGTAATTAAATTCTATCAGATGTTAAAGATGGAGCTTCCCTGCTGCTACAGGATTAGGTATTGGGCTTCCAGCCATTCTGGCGACCGTGTGGCTCATCGGATGGTGGTGTTACCGGAGAAAACATGGTTTAGATGATGATCAGTACTTAGAACCCAGAATCTCTTATTCTGGTGTCTACTCAAATTCAGAGCTAGAAAATGGCAATATCTACTTAGGAGTCCCACTGTTCTCTTACAAGCAGCTTCAAGAAGCAACAAACAACTTTGACCAAGCAAGAGTACTTGGAGATGGTGGCTTTGGAATTGTTTACTATGGTAAGCTATTCTGATACTTGTCTTTTGTATCTCTCAACTTTCATCATAAAGATTAACATGAACTTTAATGATTAGGAAAACTTCGTGATGGACGAGAAGTTGCTGTCAAACGGCTATACGAACATAATTACAGACGAGTAGAACAGTTCAGGAATGAAGTGAAGATACTTGCACATCTACGCCACAAAAATCTTGTGTCTCTCTATGGCTGCACTTCGCGCCAAAGTCAAGACCTTCTTCTTGTCTACGAATATATCTCAAATGGCACTGTTTCTTGTCACCTTCATGGTGATTCCTCAAACCCCATGTCGTTGCCATGGAATATTCGCATCAAAATTGCCATAGAAACTGCAAGCGCCTTGGTTTACCTTCATGCTTCAGACATCATCCATCGTGATGTCAAGACCAACAACATCCTTCTTGACAACAATTTTAACGTCAAAGTTGCTGACTTTGGACTTTCTAGATTGTTTCCTAATGACGTGTCTCATGTTTCCACAGCTCCACAAGGAACGCCAGGTTATGTAGACCCAGAGTACTACCAATGTTACCAACTTACTAGTAAGAGTGATGTGTATAGCTTTGGAGTCGTTCTTATGGAGTTGATATCTTCTAAACCAGCAGTTGATATCAGTAGAAATAAAGATGAAGTGAACTTGTCGAGTTTGGCAGTGAAGAAGATTCAAGAGAGTGCATTTGTTGAGCTGGTAGATCCATGCTTGGGGATTGAGAAGGATAGTGAGGTGAAGAGGATGGTAGTTTCTGTGGGAGAATTGGCATTTCAGTGTTTACAGAGAGATAAGGATTTGAGGCCTTCCATGGAAGAGGTTTTAGAAGCTCTCAAGAGGATTCAGAGTGGAAAAGGTAATGAGGTTGAGAATCTTGAAGATGGTGGGATTTTTGATAGTGAAAGTGTGAGTCCATCAGGGCCACCACCACCGCCATCGCCGCCTTCAATGTCGCCGGAGAAGGAAGAGGTTGGCTTGTTGAAGAAGGTGAACCTGCTTCCTCCTTCGCCCAATACTGTGACTGATAAATGGAGAAGTGAATCTTCAACCCCTAATATCAGTTGTTGATTGATGCTGTTGTTTCAAGAGACAAATGTAAATGAGTATGAAATTGGGTCACGAGTTTCTGATCCATCCTTCTATTATTTTTAGGATGCTTATATTATACCGACCATCATATACTCTTCTTATACTTGAGGGAAGATGTAGTTAAATTATATAAAACGACAAAGAGGCGAAAAAGAGAGAGACGCAGATTGTACATGTTCCCCCCCCCTCCCTAAAAAAAAGGGTAACTAAAATGATTCACCTTCTAAGCACGATTTCTTTCGTTTCTTTTCCTTTGGTTGCATGAGTATTTCTTGGATTATATTGATTTATAAAATTGTAGAATAATTGATATTAAAATTATTTTAGATGATCTTATTTTTTCTTAGGTTCTAGTATCCTAATATCTGACCTAGATTAATGTGGTTTGCCACGTTTGCCGGCATAATATAACATTAACTCTTTAGAACTACCTTTCAATTCCCCAGTTGACTTGCCTTTTCATGAGCTACTTTTATTTCTACCTTCCAAGTGTGAAATGGTTCTGATAGAGTACTGTAATTACATACACAAGACTTAAATTGAAACCTCTATAAGAGGAATTGATCTCTTATCCAGTTGATTCAAGTGATAATAATATTTTAGGTAACCATAAAAATACATATTTTGGCTTAGCTTAGCTAGATCCCCTAATAAGCACAACAAAGCAATGCGAATAGCTTAATTAAAGTCCGTTTAAATAATTGAGCTAATTGATATTTAGAGCATGTTTTATTTTTGTTTTAAAAAATAGTTTTTTAAAAACAAAAATTAAAAACATCTCAAAGTTGGTTTCATTTTATTATTCTTGTTTTCAAAATGCATTACTTTAATTATTAAAAATTACAATTATCTCAATCAATAATTATTATAAGCCATTATCATTAACTGCCAGTGACCATCACTATTGATCGATTTATTAATTTTAAAACTATTTTTTAATATTTTTTAATTAACACAACCAAACTTATTTTCTTTTTGTTTTGTTTTAAAAACAATTTTAAAAAATTATATTGTAAAATAGCTTTTTTTTAAAAAAAGAGAAATAAACCAAACAAGTTCCTAGTGTCTGACTTTGATTGTTGAATATGAGCTTTAGGTGACATCAAATGTGTATTTTTTTTTTAAATATTATAAGACACTACTTCACCATTCAATGTTCATTAGGCACCACATAGTTTGTCAAGATATTTCTTTAGTGGATTAATGATCGTAATTAATTGACAATTGACAATTTGATGTTTCTTGCCTCACCTCATTAAATTAATTTACACCAGCACCAACAATTACAAGCATGATTACAAGACAAACCCCAAAAAATCGTTTATTTAATTTCCACACATTTGTATAAGAGGTTGACGGTTGATGCCATTGAATGATACAATCATTAATTCGGCAAGGACTAGGGCTATGCAAAAAAACCTCAGACCTAGTTTGTTTGGTTCGACCTGGTGTGACCCGGTCTTAAAAAAATCAACCTGAATAAAAGATTGGACTAAACGGGTCAGACTACACATACGGGTTAGACTAGACTAGTGACTGCTCTTTTGGACCAATTAGTTTGGCCCGATCTAGGTTTTTTTAATATTTAATATTAAATAATTATATTATTTACACAAAAAAATCAGTTACGCTGACTCGTGAGCTTAGATTCTCAGTACCCTCACCTCACGGCTCATGCTCACGCCTCACGTGTATGCCTCGGATTAAGTCTCTGAAGTCTGAAGTCTATCTGAGCTGAGTACCCTCAAGTCATTTCTCCATTTTGCTTGCCAGTTGCCCTAGCTGTAGCTCTCTAAAGTTTCACTCATCTCTCCGCCTCTCCTTGGTCGGCCGTCGCCCTGTTTCTCCTTAAGCATGCCGATGAAGAAGAATATCGCGATCGCTTGACTACTTCACTCAGCCTTCTGATTCATCATGCATTTTCCTCCTTCTTCTCTAGTGATGGCATCGGCAGCTGAAAGGTATTCGTATTTTGTGGTTTTTCTTTTGGTTTTGCTTGCTTTGTTTCTAGTTTTTCTTTACTCGACCTTTTGATTCATCTTGCATTCTGGTTTTGCTTGCTTGGTTTCTGGTTTTCCTTACTTTGTTTTTGACTTCTCCAATGATTTCTGTTCCATTTTCGCATGCTTCTATTCTGTTACTTCTCTCTTTCTGGTTTTGTTTGATTTTTGTTAAGGTTGCTACGATGAGAGATGCATTATTGTTGCCATTTTCAAAAGTACACACTTTTACCTTTTCGGCTTTGGTTTTGGAGGATCATTCCTCATTTTTGGTTGATATAATCTGATATTTATTATAATTTTGGTGAGGTTGCTATAATCTGATATTTGAACCTTATATCAGTATTTTAAGGATCAATTTCTGCAACAATTAGATTACCTATGCTTATAATATTAATTGTTGGATTTGATTTGCTAGTGATCAACTGATCATGACAGAGAAGTGGCTCTATATATGTCATATTTCTTTGAGAAAAGTCTGACTCTATATTTCTGTTTGTGATTTTATAAGTTAATATTGTGTCTTGTTTTTTATATTAGAGACATGGTGGACGAAACTTCTGCATCTGCTAGTATTGACCAACCTTTGCCAACACAAATTAATTGGTTCTAATCAAAATGAAATGCCACCTCCTATTGGACCAACTTCACCAACTCCTCCTCCTGTAGCTGTTAATCCTGCCTCTAACCTTGCACAAGAATGTGGTCTAGAGAATGTGAGTAGAAAGAGAAAAGAGCCTGAGAAGAAAAGTAAACAATCACAAGTTTGGGAGTATTTTGTGAAGTTACCTTTGGAAGAAACAAATAAAGAGGTTAGAGTTTCTTGCAAGTACTGTCATGCAACTTATGCTTGTGACCCAAACAAGCATGGGATAACATCATTGAAAAGACACTTTTCAAAATGTCCTAAAAACCCACATAAGGCTACCAGAATACCAAAGCAATCAATGTTGAACTACATGATGCCAAGTGGGCAAGGAGGGGGCTTAGTCTCTTATGTTTTCAACTAAAAATGATGTAGAAAGTCATTGGCTAAATTTGTTATTTGGGATGAGATGCCATTCAGGATAGTTGAGAAGTATGTGATTAGAAACTTTGTGAGAGATCTAGAACCAAGATTTCGAATCCCTTCGCGAACAACAGTTGCTAGAGATTGTTGGCAACTATACCTTAGAGAAATCAAGATGTTGAAGCAAGTATTGAAGAAGTCTGCAAATCATGTTTGCTTGACAACTGATTGTTGGACATCTACTCAAAATTTCAATTACTTATGCCTTACTTGTCATTTCATTGATCCTGAGTGGAAGTTGCACAAGAGAATATTAAATTTTTGCATGATTGAAAATCATAGGGGTGACACAATTGGAAAGACAATTGAGAAGTGTCTATTAGAATGGAAAATTGAGGGTGTTTACCATAACAATGGACAATGAATCGTCTAATGACATGGTTTGTGGGGGTGATTACCTTCAATTAAGATATTATGCACATATTCTTAACTTAGTAGTTAATGATGGGTTGAAGGAGTTGAAGAATAGCTTTGATGCAATCCGCAATGCAATTAAATATGTTTGTTCTTCTCCTGCTTGTCTCTAAAAGTTTAAAAGTGTTGCTGAGTTGGAGAAATTGGACATTACTAGCCTTGTTTGCCTTGATGTCAATACTCGGTGTCGCACCCGGAAAAATGCGACGCGAACGGCGCGCGAGCGGAGGTCCCAGCCTTCGCGGCGGGAACCGGATCAAATGAGGAGTCGCCACCAAGATTTTGAGGGAAATCTCGGGAAACCGATTAATGGAAGATAAGGGTGATCTGCAAAATTAGAGAATAGGTTCGGGAGTCGGTTGAGTGTAGGGAAGGTGTTAGGCACCCCACAACACCCGTTCGTGAGAACGGTTACCTGAAGTTTGTTGTGCTCTTTTAATATGGTTTTATAATTATTTTAATTATCCATTTTGTATTCATGTGTTTTAAAAATGATGAGAATTAAGTGTGAAATGTTTATTTATTTACGAGGGAGGACGGACTTAACTCAGAATCTGACTCTGAGGCCTACGTACCCTGTGATGGGGATCAAAGTCCACGTAGTTCGGGCTTGAAAGTTTGGTGATGAAAATATTTTTGAAGAGAAATTAATTAGAAATAATTTACCATTTTGCAAATAAAACCATTTCTGAAATTTTGATATGTGTGTTTTAAATTACAAAAGGTAATTTAATTTTAATTATTTTCTTCATTTTTGAATTTTTGGAATAAAGAAAGGAAAGGGTTTAAAATTATTTTTCTTTATGATTGAGGATTTAATCGCAGTACCTGCAGAACCTAATTAGTTCATACGATAATGCAATTGCTCTAAATATCTGCGGAGATTCTAAAATCTCACACGATAAAAGAGTTTGGCAATTTAATTTATTTATTTATATTCTTATGTATATTTTTAAGTGTTAATAATAATTTTTTTTTAGCATGTAGATACATGTTTTGAAGAATTTTAATCAACATACCTGTAAAGCCTTATTGACTTATACGGTAATATGATTATCTTAAATATCTGTGAAGATTCCAAAATCTCACACGATAAAGGAATTAGATTTAAATAAATACATCTTTAATTTGATTAATTTAATATATAATTTATATATATTTAATAAACTTAATCGTTATATCTACAGAGTCTTATTGACTCATACGATAATACGATGATCTTAGAAGCCTACGGAGACTCAAAAATCTCACATGACTAAAAGATATAATCGGTAAATGTGGTTACAATTTAACTACATTAATTTGGATAATTAAGTTTCTTAAATTGTATATTATATGGTTATTTACAAAAATTACTTATCTATAATAATTGAAAATCACTATATCTGCGAGGGCTTATTGTCCTACACGATGATGTGATTAATTTAAGTCCCTATAAAGATCCTTAAAATCTCTCATGGAACTTAAATAAATTTTTAATTTGAATTATAAAAGGAGAGTTAGTTTTAACATATAAGCTTTGCTCTCATATCTGTGAAATCTTGTTGATTTTCGTGACATGAGATCACTTTAAATGTCTGTGGAAATTTTTAAAATCTCACACGACAAGTAAGTGATTAGAAACTAATTTTCTCTTACTTATTTTATATCTTTTCAATTGGGTAAGGATCAAATTCTCACCTCCTCCTTTTATAAAATAGGCTCGTCATAATAATTGAAATCGTACATGTGATCATCATAGAAAGTGTCATACAATATGAGTGTGATATTATTGACAATTAAAGGACCTTAGAACTAATGGGAATGAAAAACATGCCCACACATATTGATGTGTCCTTTTATGCTTTAACACATATTTAAAGACCTTGCCTTAATAATTGCACTAACTTTTTCTTTATTTGAAATGAGATTACACCTAAAATTTTATTAAGCTTAGTTATGGTAGCAAACAAAATTATTATTTGCAATCTCTTTATCCTTCTTTTTCACACTCTCTCTTTTTATTATTAGTATTATTATATTTATATTTTTTTTAGAAAAAAAAAGCAATCACATTGATTTTTACTTAAGAACTAAAAAAAATGAAGGACGTGTATTTAAATATGAAATTTGTTTGGAAGTTAATAAACTGAAATCAAACCGAGAGTTTCAAATTTTTAAACAAGCAGACTACTAAACCTGTGTGTAGCACGTCTCAGCTTCGTCTTACCAGTCGAGTAGATTCCTCTCTTTCTGATCTCGTTTCCTCTTTCTCTCTGTCCTAGTTTCCTGCTTTCACACTCCTTCTGTGCACATTCTCACTCGGTCTCTGTTTTTTAGTTTTCACGTCCAGCTTTCTTCTCTCTCTCCTCCTGTGTGTAGCACGTCTCAGCTTCGTCTTCTCTCGGCTTAGTCAGTTCCTGTTTTTCCAGAAAATGACTCGCCTCTCTCGGTCTCTTGCTCCTCCTCTCTTGCTTCTGTTTCACGTTGTTATTTCTCCTTCTCGGTCACTCTTCTCTTCTCTTCTCCTTTGTTTTTTTGTGTTCTGTTTTCTGTTTCTTCTGTCTGTCTGTTTCTCTCTTCCTTTCTTTCAGTCCAAAAAACCGTCCCCCCTCTGTTTTTCATTCGGTCTTATATAGGGGATGGAAGAGGTGAATCATTGCTTTCCTTCTCTGCTTTTCCTTTCTGCTGCGTTTTCTGTATGCGCCGAAGTTTCTGCTCTGTTTTTGTGTGCTGTCTGTTTTTCTGCGTTATTTCTCTGAGTGTATTTCTCTTTTCCTGCCTTTTGTTGTGTGTGTTTTTCATTTCTTTTCTGCATCGTAGGCGTGAATTTTTGTTTTGGCTGTACCCAGCCATGTATATTTTTGGTTTCTATTTTCTTCTTCTTTTTAATTAAAACACACATACACATATGTATATTTTTAAATAAAAAAAATTTAAGGAGAGAAATTTAAAAATATTTAAATCTAAAAACAAAATTGATTCCTAATAATTTTGAATGGTTGGGATAATTTAGGAGAGATTTTAAAATATTTAAACAACATTTTTTTGATTTTGTTAAAGTATAATTCTAAAAAGGATTAACTTTTATTTTTGTATTTTTATATTTTTTGGATTTATATTTATTATTAAATTAAAAAAATGCCCGGACAAAATACGGTGTTCACACTCGGTGGAATTCAACTTACTTGATGTTGAAATCCACTTTGAAGTTTCAAAAGGCTTTTGAACGCCTAGAAGATACAGATGAAGATTATATGGGGCAATTCATTAGAGGCACTACGCGTGAAGGCCCTCCTAAAGCTAGTGATTGGAATAAGGCATGTGTCTTTCTCAAATTTTTGAAGGTATTATATGACATAACTTTGATGTTTTCAAGTTCACTAAATGTTACGTCTAACACTTGTTTCCATCAAATTGCTCTTATTCATGAGTTGTTGGAAGAGAACATTGTGAATGTTGATCCTTTGCTTATGGAAATGTCCCTATGTATGAGAAACAAGTATGAAAAATATTGGGAGTCAAACAGAGAATATGAATCCTTTGCTTATTATAGCGGTGATTTTGGATCCTCAGTACAAGCTTGCTTATGTGAATCATATATTTAAGCAGCTTTTTCTTGATCTTAAAGCTTGTATGGCCATGAAAATTCAGATCAAAGATGTCTTATACCGTATGTTTGATAAGTATTCTAAAGGACTAGGGACAAGTACCCTAAGCAATGCTACTTCTTTTACACTTCTGTTCAATGCTTGAAGGCCAAGGGGGTATAGATCCAGGTCGCAGGTGGTTAGCATCTCAAAAAGAAAAAACCTCATTAGACCTATAATCAGAATTAGATAAATATCTTTCATCTAATTTTGCTGATGATACCCCTGTTGATGATGATTGTGATATATTAGCATGGTGGAGAGCCAATTCTAGCAAATACAAGGTTATTTCTATGATGGCACGTGATGTCTTGGTTGTTTCAATGCCTACAATGGCCTCTGAATTGGCCTTCAGCACAGGAGGACGTGTGGTGGACTCTTAGAGGAGTTCACTATCACCAAAGATAATTGAAGCACTTATCTGTGCTCAAAATTGGCTGCTTCTTGGATAATCCATCTCTGAATTTGCATCCATGCTTCAAGAATTTGATAATTTTTAGGAGACCGAGGATGTAGTGAAGACTGGTATGTGTTGCAATGATGATTTTGACTATTTATATTTTATATGAATTATTATATGTTTCAATTGTATTTGTTTTTTTTTTGTGATGTAATGCCATTGACTATTTATATTTTATATATTTTTTCAGATCTTTCTAGTGTTACTGATGTTGGAGAGGATGGTTGTGTGAACGTCATTTGATGTTGTATGGCGCTTATGTTTGTTAACTTTCAAACTTTCAGATATTTTGGATATATTTTGGGTAAATCTCACTAGTTTTTTGTTATGTGAAGAAGCATGATGATAGTTTGATAGGCTAATGCTTATTTTTTGGCTAGCTAGCTATATCATGTGGTTGGCTAGAATATGTGGATAGTCATTTTTTTGGATAGACTATAGAGCTTGACAATGAAATGTTGAATTGTTGACTAAGTAGACTAAGTCCGTTGATGCCGACCCAGATGAGTCAATATGAGGCCAAGGAGTAATAATGAGGGCTAACAGTAATAGCAGTTCCACCAGTAATACCTGGGATAGCAATAGCAGGTTCTGTTCTTGGGTGAGATGTATATATTCTGAATATGAATATATTAATGAGTTTATTACTTAGGACTTATCTAGCATGCATGTTTGAGGGGGTTGACGAGAGCTGGAGGTAACAAATAGTACCATGAACGTGTGGGGAATATGATGTTTGGATTAGCATCTATGCAGTCATATGGGTCTTCAATTTTTTCTTTCAGTGTTTCATTTCTTTTAATGTAATTTGACAGTAGAGTATCAAGTTGTCTTAATATTAGAAACGAATTAATCTATTGTCATTGTATATACTGCTAAGTTAATACAAGTGTCTACTTAGTTTATGTATTTGCGTCACTCTCATGCATGCTCTCGTTCCTCTTTAGCTCAAGACTTGGAAAAAAGAAACATATGCAAAACATATATATTCTTTTGTGTTTTCATGCCATATTGATGCAAGTAAATAGGAAAGGTGATATAAAGGCCTTTTTTTTTTGGAGAGAGTTGGATTCAAGAAACTGGACTGGTCCAGTTACCTGGTGGACCAAGTCCAACCCGGTCCAGGTCCCAGGTCCAACGAGACTGGACCAGTCTTTAGACTAAAAATTCTAGCTCGGTCTCCATTTAGATTAGACTTTGGGTTGGCATTTAACCTGGTCCAGTCTAGTATTTGTGCAGCCCTAGCAAGGACTTATATGTCATACCATATCTGTGCCCTTGCTTCTTTCTTGGTCAAGTATTGTTGGAAAAATTGATGCTTTATTTTCTAAAGTTTGCCTCAATTTGTAAATCATTTCTTGTGCTTTAATTGGAAATTATAACTAGTATAATATAAGTGTGAACACTGTATTTTATTCGTGCATTTTTTAAATTTAATAAAAATAATAATAAATAACTAAAAAATATAAAAATATAAAAATAAAATTTAATCCTTTTTAGGATTATATTTTCAAAATAAAAAAATTTAATTTAATTGATAGGGCTTAATTTTATTTTAGATAATCTTTTTTAGTTAGGATTTTATTTCTTTTAGTTCATTAAAATAATCAAAAAATATAAAAATATAAAAATAAAATTTAATCCTTTTTTGGATTATATTTTAACAAAATAAAAAAAATCTTGTTTAAATATTTTAAAA
Source organism: Prosopis cineraria (assembly GCF_029017545.1). NCBI lineage: Eukaryota > Viridiplantae > Streptophyta > Magnoliopsida > Fabales > Fabaceae > Prosopis > Prosopis cineraria. Next base: position 29,747,741 of record NW_026555336.1, read on the forward strand.
TCTCTTTCCAAATTATCTCAATCATTTAAAAATATTGAGAGTCAACTTTAAAAGTTAAATTTCTTTTTTTAAATCTTGTTTTTCATTTAAAAAATATACGTGTGTGTGTTAATGTAAAAAAAAAAAGAAAAGAAATTAGAAAAAAAATATAAGGCTGTGCGTTTCACCACAGCCCAAATGAGACAAATCCTTCGGTGAAAACAGAGGAGCAGAGAATGCCAAAAAAAAGAACCTGCCAGACATGCATGCATGAAGAAAATGTATGGAGATTAGACTCGCAGAAGACGCAACACACACGAAAAACACACAGAAAGATAGCCATGCAAAGACACACACTCATGTGGGTAGAGAAAAGATATGAAGAAGACGTGCACGGAAAATGAGAAAAGCAAGAGAACGCCAGATGCACGCACAAAGAATGCTAGACAAAATGCAGAGAAAGACGCATATGAAGAAAGCAAGCAGAGAAATGCCAGTCATGGGACTTTTGGCCAGATCAAAAAACTTAGAAGAAAGAGAGAAAAATTGAGGAAAGGCATGTCAGAACAGAGTCAAGAAGAGACCAGAATGCGAGAGGACTTCTAAAGAGAGAGCACAGAGAAAAAAAATAGAGCATAGAAGAAGCCTAAATAGAGACGGAGAATGAGAGAGAAGAAGAGACCAGAATGCGGGGGGACTTCTAGAGAGAGAGCACAGAGCAGAAAAATAGAGCATCGAGACAGACGAAAAAAGCAGGAAAACTAGAGAGGAGAGGCACATAGGAAAAGAGAAGAAAAATCGAGCACGGGGATGAGAGGAAAGCCAAGGAAGGAGAGAGCATTGAGAAGGAGAGTAGAGAACTGAAAAGAGTGAGGGAGAGACCGAGAGAGAAGTCTGGATGAAGCACTGAGAATGAGAGAGAAGCTTTGAGAGAGGGAATCTGAGAAGGAAAAGAATGAGAGCGAAATGCAAAGGAGAGAGAAGAAGGAGAAGAGACCGAGAGTAGGGGAGCCTTCTGTAGCCTTGTCTCTATTGCTAGTCAGCCAGGAGGTGGTTCATGGTGTCACCAGATGCCTCTGTTTTGGCAAAGGGCTTGTCACTAGTTGCTGCACCACTTACGCCATCTTCTTCTTCATTTTCTCTTGGATTACATTTCTGGGAGCAGAAGCATGTTTGGTAGCAGGATCAGCTAGAAACGCATATACACACATACTCTCTCTTTTTGTTTCTCTATCTCTTCCTCCTGCCAAAGAGCATTGATTCCCATCCTGATCTTTGAAGGTTGCGATCTGAATTGATAGTAAGATTTCTCTCTTAAATCTCTTTAGTCACAAAACTAGATAGCTGTTAATTTACTCCATAAACTCTTGTATATATTTTGCTTCAAATATTAGTAATCAGTATGTTTATAAGTTAGTTTTTCTAAATGCCAAAGGATTATCTTCTTTATTTATTTGCATGCTCATTATGTCACCATTGGAAAGGAGTTCCAATTTTTTTGGATGAATTTTGAATTTTATAATTGAGATCCAATAAAAATAAGTGAGTATGTATTTGTTTGTTACTTATTTGTCGTGTAAAATTTTAAGAATTTTCACAGGCATTTAAAATGATCTTATGTCACGCAAATTAATAAGATTTCATAAGTATGAGGATCAAATCTATATATATTAAAAAAATGGGTTTTAATGGCTCAACATTAAAATTAACTCTCTTTTTATAATTTTAAAAAATAAATAAAATATTTAAGTTTCATGTGAGATTTCAAGAATTTTTTTAGAGAATTGAATTAAGTACATTATCGTGTAGGATAATAAATCCTCTCAGATATCACGATTCTCATTTTATATGAATTTTGTAAATAAAATAATAAATATTTTTTAATTAATTAATTAAATTAATAAATTTAAATTATAATTATATTGTCTTATTAGGTCTTTTAGTCATGTGAGATTTTTAAAACTCCGTAACCTTTAGGATAATTTTACTACCGTGTGAGTCAATAAAGCTTCACAGGTATAATGATTAAGATTTCTATATTTAAAAATATATGTTATATAATTACACATTAAAATATATTTTAAGTGAATATTATTTAATTCTTTTATTGCGTGAGACTTTGAATCTCTATAAATATTTAGAATAATTTTATATTGTGTAAATCAATAAGATTTCACAGATATGGGAGTAAAACTGATATGGGTTTCAAAGGCCCATCATTAAAATTAACTCTCTTTTTATAATCCAAATTAATAATTTATTTAAGTCTCATGTGAGATTTCAAGAATTTTGTAGAGACTTAAATTAATCATATTATCGCGTGAGATAATAAGTTCTTGCACATATAGTGATTCTCAATTTTTATAATAAATAAATAATTTTTGTAAATAATGGTATAAATACACAATTTAGAAAAATTAATTAATCAAATTAATGTATTTAAATTGTAATCATATTTACCAATTATATCTTTTAGTTATATGAAATTTTTAAATCTCCGTAGACTTCTAAGATAATTATATTATCGTATGAGTCAATAAGACTTTGCAGATATAGCAATTAAGTTTTTTTAAAATATATATATATATATATTATGTTAAATTAATTAAATTAAAAATTACTTAAGCGTATATTATTTAATTTTTTATCGTGTGAAATTTTGTGATCTCTGCAGATACTTAGGTGATTATATTACTGTATAAGTCAATAAGACTTTACAGGGTATGATAAGTAATATTTTTGGAAAAAGTGTATATGTACATACAAGCTTAAAAAATTATTATTAATACTTAAAAGTATACATAAAAATATAAATAAATAAATTAAGTTGTTAAATTTTTTTGTTGTGTGAGATTGTGAAATCTCTGTAGATATATAGAATAATTCTATTACCGTATGAGCCAATAAGCTCTGCAAGTATTGCGATTAAATTCTCAATCATAAAATATAAAAATAAATAATATTCCTAAACACTTTTCTTTTCTTTATTTCAAAAATTCAAAAATTAAGAAGATAATTAAAATTAAATTACTTTTTACAATTTAAAACACACATATCAAATTTCAAAAATTATTTTATTTGTAAAATGGTTTTAATTAATTTCTCTTTAAAAAATATTTTTATCAACAAACTTTTAAGCTTGAATTACGTGGACTTTGATCCCTATTATAGGGTACGTAGGCTTTAGAGTCTGATTCTGAGTCATATTCTCCCTCGTAAATAAATAAATGTTTCCCACTTTATTATCATCATTTTTAAAACACATGAAAAAGGGATAATTAAAATAACTTTAAAACCATATTACTTTAGCACAACAAACTTTAGGTAACCATTCTTATGAACGGTGTTCTGGAGTGCCTAATATTTTTTTCACATTCAATCGACTCCCGAACCTACTTACTAATTTCGTAGACCATCTTTATCCTCCTTTAATTGGTTTCCTAAGATTTACCTCAAAATTTTGGTAGCGACGCCCGTTCCATCCGGTTTCCGACCTGAAGGCCTGCACTTCCGCTCACACGCCGTTCGCGTCGCATTTTCTGGGTGTGACAATAAGGCTATGTAATTTGATTTTGAATTATAGGTCTAGGAGCAATTTGAACTTTAAACTCATATTTGATACATTTTGAATCTTAATAATTAAATTTAGGATAATTTTGCCCCCACTATTAAATTAAATTAAACGCTTGTTATTTTTTTTAAAAATGGGGCATATTGTGCAATTTTTTTCAAATTCTATTTCTCTCTCCTCCCTCCTTTGAGAGAAATTGCACGTTAGGCTTCATTTTTAAAAAAATTAATGAATGTTTGGTTTATTTTAACCATGGGGGAAAATTGACCCAAATTTAATTATATTTAGGATTTAAAATATATTAAATATAAGTTTAAGGTTCAAATCTCCTCTTAGGCCTATAATTCAGAATTCAATTGCATATTAATCTTATGATAAAAATAGAGTCATCATACTATATCTAGATGTGTTTTCAAGTATCTGTTCCCCTAAAGAAACACGCATCATAATAAGAAGTTATGACATCCATTAATAATGGACTCTATAATTTTCGTATTATGGTGTCTATATTCACTCAAGGGAAACAAAGGCCGTCATATTATAATGTCACCAAAATGCAAATTTAACTGTCACAAAATATATTACTGTTCATTAGTAGATCCTTAAGCTTTTATTTGGTTAGAAATTCAGTCCAGAATCTCCATGTCGTCGTAAGCATCATTCTCCATCTCCATTTTATCAAATCCTTCTCCAATCCTAATGGAACATAAGCATTGAGGCAAAAAAGTAATATATATATATATATATATATATTTATTGCTTACCTTGTACAAGCTTACATTTTCCCTTCTATTATATAAGTTTTGAAATTAAAACGCTAAATTTGAAGATAGTTTTACTTAATTCCAAAATTGTTAATCACGAAGGTATACCTAGATGAGTTACAACAGTGGTCTCTTTTAATAATTTATGCTTAAGCATCATGGCTAGCTAGACTTGGAGGAATATTTATAAAAGCTATGAGTGAACTTATCATTTAGGGAGAATCATATTTAAGGATCACTTAAAGAAATTATTTACAGACAAGAATAAATATAAAATAAATTATTATTTAAGTGGGAATATGATTTATTTTTTCTTAAATAAGACTTTCTGTTAATCATTATTTGTGAATGATTTCTTTAAGTGATCCTTAGACACGATTCTCTTTAGATAGTTTAGATTAAATGTTTTAATTAATATTTTTATTTTATATTTATTAAAATAAAAAATTATGAAATTTTTTATTGAATCTGATTAGAAATTTAGACAATCCAAATTTAATATATGGTTCAAGTTTAATGTTAATCTTTTTATAATTTTAATATTAAATTTGTACTATTTATAGTATATTGGATGGTCAATTTATAAAAAATTAAATTTTTTCATTAAATCTAACCACTAGTTTAAACATCTTGATTTAATATAGATAATTTAAATTTAATATTAAATTTTTTTTTGATCTTGATATCAAATCTATAATATTAAATATATTTAGATAGTTAATTTATAATGTTAATTGTGTTGGACTGTTGAAATGAGTACATGCCAAATACAATTTAAAATTAGACTGTTTCATTTTATTCAAACCCTGATAGGATTCTCATCTTTGACTTATTTGTATTGTACATGTAAAAAGTGATCCTGCTTGAGGCAACATAAATGATCTTTCCCAATAGTTCTAAAGGAAAATGACAATTAGGGACCCATAAAAATAATAATGACAATTATAGATAATGAATTATTAAAATTTCAATAATAAATTATGGTTTTTATTTGTAATAAATTATTTTTTGTTGATTATTTTGGGATTCATAATGGAGTTTAATAAATTCCCAACAAACACTACAAAAATTTTCATCTATATTTTATTGATTTTTCAAGCAACAGCAAAATCACAAGTAATTGACTTGTGATTCTAATAAATTTTCAATTGATATTATAAATAATTTAAAGTATATTTTGTAAATTTTTTAGGTGATTTATTTATATTATTGATAACAAAAAAATTATAAGTAATTTTTTTTAAATTCTCAACTAACGTTACAAATATTTTCATGTGCATTTACTTAATTTCTCAAGTGGTTTATGTGTATATTAATATCAAAAAATTGAGATTCTCAATAACTTTAGCAAACTTCCAACTGGCATTACAAATAATCCCAATTCAGTATTTATATTTTTTAATTGCAAGTAAGAACTATGATTTTTTATTGAAATTTCAATAAAATCTGTAATTATTATTAATGTGCTTATGAGATTTTCAATTGTCATTTTCCCTTGTTATAATTAACGTGTTCCACGTCCACGACACGCTTTAATTTATCAAACCTTGACTCAGTCTTCCTGCTTCTCTAGCTATTACCTTTCTGCTTAATTATTGCGTAATTCTTCAGCTCTTTTTGACATTTTACATTTTACATTTTCTCAACTCTTCTCAAATCTTGCATTCAGATTAGTTTCACTTTTAGTTAATCGGCAGCATTAAATATAAATAATTTATAATGTTTGACAACATTGACAACAATGAGCATAATCACTTAATTATTTAGGACCTAAGATTAGTGTTGACAACAGTCGGTGTTAAGCACTTTATGTTGAGAGAAGGACACGTTTGTCTTGTTCATCCTCTTGGTCAACTGTCGTTTCACAGACCTTCTCCGATCACTTGTGTGTTTCATGGAAGAACATATTGCAACACTAAATTCCACAACAGGATAAAACCTTCAAGCAAGTTATTACTCGAAAAAACATTCATTGGCTAAACTTATATTTTCTCAACGAGTGAGACTTTCAGAGGAATGGTTCCACCAGTTCATGTGTTCGTCTTCTTCTTCTTCTTCTTCTTCTTGTTTTTTGCTGACCATGTGCTTTCTTTCTCTTCTGCTTCTAGGGAGTGCCCAGATTCCTTTGACTGTGGAAATCTGGGCGATCTCACGTTCCCTTACACCACACCAGAACGCAAGCACTGTGGAATGTTGCCGATTGATGGATGTGAAGATCCTAATCCCAACAAAGATAAAACTGTGAAATTACCTGATAATGATAGACGACGAAGAAAGCTTGAGGTGAATAGGATAGACAAGTTTGCTGCTATTGTTCACGTTAGAGACAGATCGTTTGGTAAGTGACAGCTGTGATGCCTTCTGCTGCAACATTGCTCTTCCAGCTCTCAGCTCAGCGTTGGGTTATTTTCAGATCCTCCAATCTATAACATTATATAAATGTAGTAATAACAGTTCGATCAAAGTTATTAGCCCTACAAAGCGATTCTTTAATTATGAAGGATGTGCTAAACGTAGGAATGAGATCATCTACTTTAATTTGGAACTCCAAATCAAGATGATGATCTTCAACCTGCTACTTTAGCAGCATATATGTTCTTGGGATACAGATTCATCGTGATAGATCTCGTGGTATTCTTGGTTTATCACAAACCACTTATATTGAGCGAGTACTTAAGAAATTCAAAATGGATTCATGTTCTTTCTCACCTGCTCCTGTATAGAAAGGTGAGCTGTTGTCAAAATTACAGTGTCTTAAGGATAACAAGAAGAGGGCTAAAATGAGAAAGATATCATAAGCTTTTGTTGTCGGTAACTTTATGTATGTTCAAGTGTGTACTCGACCAATATAGCCTTTGCCATTGGATTGTTGGGTCAATACTTAAATGATCCAAGTCCGAATCATTGGAAGGCTGCTAAGAAAGTTATGAGATATCTTCAAGGTACGAAGAGTTATATGTTGACTTACAGAAGGTCAAATTCTCTTGAGGTTGTTAGGTATTTTGATTATAATTTAAAGGGATCAAAAGATCTTGAAATTGTTGGCTTTTCAGATTCAGATTTTGCCTCTTGTTTGTATGATCGTAGGTCTATGATCAGCTATGTTTTCATGTTATTTGGAGGAGCCGTTTCTTGGAAAAGTGTGAAACAGACACTTACAGCAATTTCATTTATGGAAGCTGAGTATATTGCTTGTTTTGAGACTACACGCCACGCTATACAGCTAAGGAAGTTGATATCTGGCATGCACCTAGTTGAGTCAATATCACGTCCTCTAACCATTTACTGTGATAACAAATCTGTAGTGTACTATCCTAATAACCACAGAAATTCCAGTCGTACAAAGCATCTTAATATCAAACTTATGTTTGTGAAAAAGAAAATTTCTGAGTCTCAGACTTGTGTGGTGCACATTCCTGGCACGCAAATACTTGCAAATCTGTTGACCAAGGGTTTACTTGTAGAAGTTTTTCAAAATCATGTACCTTGTATGAGTATTGTGAATTCCTTTGATGCCTTGGTTTAGTGGGAGTTTGAGAACCTTTATGTTGCAATTTCTCTTTAGGCTTTGTTTTCTTTTGTGAGTTGTGTTCAGTTCAGTTAGATGCGTTTATATCATTTGTATCCCCATAGGATTCAATGATTCTATTATGGTAAGCTATGCATGTCACTTGTTTTCCTATAGGAATCAGTAATTTATGTTGTTATCTTATTGAGCTGTGTTTGAAATAAAATTTCATATTTTATTCATATTATGAGACATCATATCACTTGTTTTCCCATAGGATCTAGTGATTTTGTGGAGTTTCATTTTTTAAAATTTGTTTGTGGCTTGTTTATACAATTTGCTTAATTAATGCAATCTAAGTGGGAGATTGTTGAAAAATTTATTTATAGATTAACATTAATTAATAAGCCCAAGCAAATTGGTCCTTATGATCTTATGTGGACTGTGATAGTTGGACTACGCAAGTGAGCCCAATGGGCAGAGGCCCAACCCACAACCCAGTAGCCGTCAGTTATTTCCTATCTCTTAACTGACTGAGTCAGAGATAATAAAAAATAATTATTTAATTATTTAAATAAAGTGGTTACTGATCTAATCTATATAAGTCGATCAGTTGATAACCGCAAACACACGATTCATTTTTCTTCTACTCCATTATCTCTACACTCTTTGAAGACTCTAGGATCCAATGGATTGTACATCTGTCTACACTTAAGGTAATTGAGCTATCTTAAGCGATCAATGGATTCCTTAGGTACGCACATAATTACTTTATTTTATTATATTCAATTATATATATGAATTGAGATATTAGACTTACAGGATGTGCAAAGCGTGGGAATGGGATCATCTACTTTGGAACTCTAAATCAAGATGATGATCCTCAACCTGTTACTTTAGCTGCATGTCAAAGGGTTGATCTTCTAGTAAATAACATGGGTTTTTCTAAGGACCCATTCATGTTCATAGCTTATGAATTCCCCTTTAAAATTCATTTCTCTGATGACTGTCTACGATGTTTTTAATGATGGAGGTTTATGCCAACTCAATGGCAAGGGAGAATTTTATTGTTCCAAATCCAAAGGTATGTATACATGTATGACATATATGATATGTAAGTTAAAATGTGTTTGGATATTAAAAAAAAACCATAATTTTGGATTTATAATTTATTTTAAAAAAATATAACTTTTACTCCTTATATTTTTTGGTGTTTCGGTTCTTTATTGCTTCAAGTCCCTTAAATTTTATTTGTTTGCAATATTATTAGTCCTTGTCATCACTAAAGGAATTAAATATGTTAATATGTACATAACTCTATTTGTTAATTCTATTATTTAGTTGGTAAAGTATGAAGTGATGAATTGAACTATAAGCAAAATGGCTACTAATCTTTTTATCTATTTTCTAGCTGTTGTGTCTTTTTTTCCTCTAAAGTTTATCACGCATTGAATGATTTTGATTTATCATTTGGCTTATTTATTTATTTATTTATTTATTTTTTGCCTTCTACATAACTTTCTATACAACTATTCAATTTTAACAAGCTAGCACAAGTTGGAGTTTATATACACGTTTGTCACTGTTAAATCCTTATGGTCATATTTAAAATACATGGACTACTACTGTGGATAAATGAAATTTAAGATACTTATTGGAGCAACAAAAAAAAAGTATATAGAAACTAATACTAAAACATGTTAGAAGTATATGAACCAACAATTATATTTTTTTATTAATTTTAACATGTATTAGGAGTGTTTAGATATTTTTAAGAAAACCATAATTTTAGCTTTATAAATGAATTTGACGTATAATAAAAGTGTTTGGATATATTTTTAATAGAAAATTATAGCCTCCAAAATTGATTATTTAATTTGAAGTATCTAAACAATGCATTTCCATGTGAAGAAATATATTCACTCTTCTTATTTAATTAGATGGTTGTTTGTATGCTTATTAATTGACTACCAAATTGACTCTTCTTATTTTATTTAATTTATTGATATAATATAATTACCTCCAATACTAATTACTCTATATGACATGTTTTCTTAACTACTATGATAGATGATCAGGATATAACACGAGGTTGGAAGTTGGGATTGATAATAGGTACTTTAACTTTAGTACTTTTACTCAGGATCATGTGTAAATTATTCACAATTTGATGTTGCAAGAATGAGTAAAAAAAGTGAATCATCGTGTGAAAAGTTTAAGAACCTGATCATGTGCTTGCATTGGACAGGAACTGGAGTAGGATCAGGGATCCTAGCATTAGCATTGGCCTTTATCTTCCAACATTGCAAACAAACACAGAAAAGATCTTCGTCCTATGTTCGACTCTAATCACTGAATCAGTACCCAAATGAACTAGATCTAGATAGAGGAAAACTTTTCTTTGGAGTCCCAATCTTCTCCTCTAATGGACTTCAAGATGCAGCCAACAACTTTGACCTCTCCAACAAACTTAGAGATGGCTTTAAGATGGGTGTGAAGTTGTAATAAAGCATCTTTTCCATCACAACTACAAGCGACTAGAACAGTTCATGATTGAAGTTGAAATCCTCACTCGCTTGTGTCACAAAAACCTGGTCTCCCTCTATGGATGCACTTCACATCAAAGCCATGAGCTCCTCCTTGTATATGAATACATCCTAAATGGCACACTTGCTAGTTATCTTCATGGCCATTCTGCAAAACCCATATTGTTGACATGGCTTGTACACATCAAAATTGCCATAGAAACCGCAAGTGCATTGCCTTACCTTCATGCTTTTGGTATCACCCATCATGATGTCAAAATAAACAACATTGTTCTTGACAACTATTTTTGTGTCAAGGTTGTAGATTTTGGACTTTCTAGATTGTTCCTTAATGATTTGTCTCATGTTTTTACAGATTTTCAAGGAACACCTAGTTATATATCATTTTTGCTTTTGGCTAATGAATAAAAGTGATGTGTATAGTATTGGGGTTGTGCTCATGGAACTTATATCTTCTTTGCCAATAGTTGATATGGGAAGGAACAAAGATGAGATTATGTTAGGGAATCTTATAGTGAAAAAGATTCAAAGAAATAAATTTGAGAAGCTAGTTGATCCTTGTTTAGGAATCAAAAAGGATAGTGACATGAAGAAGAAGGTGGCTACATTGGGGGGAATTGGCGTTTTAGTGTTTACAGAAAAATAATGAGATGAGACCTTCTATTAATGAGGTTTTAGAGATTTTGAAGAAAATTGATGAGAGTAAGCAAAAAGATAGTGAGAATAATGTAGGGGAAGGCGATAGTGGTAGTGGTGTTAGAATTTCAAAGGATAAAGCAGAAGTTGAATTATTCCTTGTCCAAGTTGATTTGAATTATAGTTGTAGTCTTAATTCTTAGCCCTCAAGAAGTTGGGTATGTGATTCTTGAATATTCATGTTAAACATGAAGACATTGTTCTATGTGAAGAAAATAAACTATTTATTTGTATATTAAGAAAAAATTTATAAAGATTAAAAAAATTCATCAAATAAAATAAAACAATTTATATTGGAGAGAAAAATTAAAAATGTTCTATGTTCTTTCAAGTTATAATCATCAAGCATTTTTTAATAAGAAAAAACATAGACAAGATAAATACAATGAATTACAAATATGAAATATATGTTTGCATTATTAATAAATAATCATGGAGATTAGCCAAAAAAATCATCTAAGATGAAAGAAAAATAAAAAAGAACAAGTCGTGAGCTAAGGAAGAGTAAAGGATATGCAATGCTAAAAAGTGAGTCCCACATCCCATGGAGTGAAAGAGGGAAGGGGTGAGGTTCTCTGAAAAAAAGCATTGGCAAGTAAGGAGGATAATGAAGTGGAATCTCAATACCTCTTGTTTTCTCTTTTATTTTTATCTTTAGTTTGGATTTGGATGTGGGGAAAATTTTAGAGGAAAAAAATATTAAAAGAGAAAATTCTCTAAAATAATAATTTTTTTATTTTAAAATTTTTTTCTCCTAATATTCTCTTCTCGGAATTTTGTTCCCATTTTTATTCAAGCAAACCAAACATTAACGCTAGCAATTTTTTTAATTTGGTTTTTAACCCAAGAACCTTCGTCATAGTAAGCATCTTTCTCAATGTTCATTCATCATATCCTTCTCAAATGCTCTCACTGATTAGAAGGATCAAGTTAGAAAGGTAAGCTTTTTAATTTGATTTTTTTTCTTCGCTTATGCAAGTACATAACCTTTTTTTTCTATTATAGAAGTTTTCAAAGGAAAAAAACATTAATCGATGTGGTTAGAATGCAAAGACCATATTGTCCTACAATGAGTTTCAAGATGCAACCAATAACTTTGACCCCTCCAACAAACTTGGAGATGGTGGCTCTAGCTCTATTTACTATGGTCATCTTCCCTATCACTCTTATCATTTCTTTTAAATCTTATGTTTTATTTTATAAATTCCTAAATTTTGAAGCTATTTCATTTATAGGGAAGCTTCGAGATGGGTGCGAAGTTGCAATGAAGCATTTATTCCATCACAACTACAAGCGAGTCGAATAATTCATGACTGAAGTTGAAATCCTTACTCAAGTGCGTCACAAGAACCTTGTGTCCCTCTATGGTTGCGCTCCACTTGAGAGCTGTGAGCTGCTCCATGTCTATGAATACATCCCAAATGGCACTCTTGCTAGTCACCTTCGCGGCCGCTTTGCAAATCTTGGATAGCTGGCATGGTCAATTTGAATCAAAATTTCCATAGAAAACGCAAGTGCATTAGCCTACCTTTACACCTCAGGAATCATCTATTGTGATGTCAAAACACCCAACATTCCCCTTGACAACAATTTTTGTGTCAAGGTTGCTGATTTTAGACTTTTTATGTTGTTCCCTTATATTATGTCACATTTTTCTACAGCTCCTCAAGGAACACCAGGTTATCTTGATCCAGAATATCACTTTTGCCTTAGGCTTACAAATAAAAGTGATGTGTATAAATTTGGGGTTGTGCTTATAGAGTTGATATCTTCTTTGCCTGCGGTTGATATGGGAAGGAATAAAGATGAGATTACATTGGGGAGTCTTGCGGTAAGGAAAGTTCTATGAAATAAATTAGAGGAGCTAGTGGATTCATATTTAAGGATTGAGAATGAGAATGAATTGAAAAAGAAAGTGTTTATAGTAAGGGAATTGGAATTTCATTATTTACAAATAACAAATGAGGTGAGACCTTCTATTGATAAGGTTTTAAGACTTTGAGGGAAATTGAGGGTGTGAAAAAAAGGCAGTGAGGATGTAAGGAAAGATGATGATGATGTTGGCGATAGAATTTCATAGAATAAAGGAGATAGAAATGTAGCTCGACCCATGGTGGCTTCAATAAGCTTTGATGAGGCAATGTTCTTCAAGTCACCATCTTAATCAACAGTGTGACTGAGAAATGGATAAGTGAATCTACTAATCCTAATTTTAGCATTTAATAATCTTTAGGCATACCAATTATTCATCATTGACCAAGTTCTGCTGCTTTAATATGGATTTGGATTCCATGCGGGGAGAAAAATCTTCACACTCAATGTATGGTGACACGTGGCAAATTTACTAGCGTTTGATTAAATTAATGATAAGAGGCAAACATGCACATGAGAGGAGTGAGATAGCGAGTAGGCATTATCTATAGTGACTTCAATAAGCTTTGGTCATGCAACGTTGTTTAGACCATTATCTTCATGTAATTAAGAAATGGATAGGGGATTTTGCTACTCCTAATTTCAGCATTTAATAATTTTTAAGCATATCGTTTTTCAATTGTCCAAGTTTCTTTGATGTATAATTATAATCTTATTTCTTACCCTTCAAGAAGTTGGGTTGATTCTTGAATATCAATATTACTAAAAAAAAAAACAATTCCACCCAGCCCTTTTTTAATGTTTGGCTAAAATTATAGAGTGAATTATGAATTTTACATTACAATTAGACTAATTATAACATAATTAATGCCATAGAGATTGCATGTTATATTAAGTGTTCAAAACATTTGGCTATAATAGATGAAGTTAAGTCAGCAACATTTGAGATGGGGGCTTTTAAGGCTCAAGGGCTGGATGGAATTCAAGCTTTCTTCTATCAGGAATACTGGCATATTGTGGGTAACTCCTTATACTAAATGGTTAACGAAATCTTTGAGAACCCGAACAATTTGGAAAAAATAAATTAGACTAATTTGGTACTTATTTTGAAAGGGGGTAAACCTAAATATATGAAAGACTTTTACCCTATCTCCCTATGTAGTGTTAGCTACAAAGTCATTTTGAAGGTAAATGCAAACAGGGTGAAGTAAGTTATTGATAAATTAGCTGGCCAATACTATAATGTCCGCCTTGACATTACTAGGACAACACTCACACATCATTGTGATAACTCGAATTAAATAAAATCCTTAGAAGAAGTTACCACAACTCAAGGGTTTAAAGATAATCAGTTAAAACATTAGGATCCCAAGAAAACTTTTTTTAAAAATATAGTTTAAGCTCAAACCATGGTTAAAAATCGATTAAGAGCAAATATAGAAGTAGGGGAAACAACTACAACAAAATCCAACTTAAATGCCATTTTTCAACAAACACTGCTTCATCTGCCGCGACGGATGGCACAGAGATGAATCCTTTAAAGGCCTTTTGAGCCGCGGCACAACAATCATGCGTTGCGGCATGCATCTGTTGTCATGATAGTAGATTACTGTCATGACTTTTCTTTAAATTTTCGGAGCACACCGTTTTGCCATCCGACATCCAATTTGAACGATTCAAGTGTTCACACGAAGCTCTTTGAGCCCTCTAATTAATGGCACCAGTCTTACACTCATAAAATCATCCATTTAAAAGATGGACAACCGAACCCAAATGGTTCATTTTCACAACAAAACATATACTATGGTGTCCAACACACAATACACAATGCCATTAGCCTCGGAGACAACTTGATCACCTCAAATGGACCATACACCATATAACAATCCATTCACATGACAAAATTAAGCAATTATGCTCAAAATGACTACTAAACCCCCATTGGACAAAAACACAATGGGGTGGACAAAATCTAACACATCAATCAATTGGTCATTTTGACACTTAAAACACTTAATATATATATATATATATAAATCACTTATAAGCAACTTGGCCAAGCACACCATTAATCTGTATCATCATTCTTGGACCAAGATATACACACTTATCATAATTTCATACAAGCAATATCCAAATTATGTCATATTCCTAAGTTGGCAATAATTATCGACAATATTCGTTACAACATAAAAAAAGAGAAAAAGGAAGAGCTATACTATGATGCTCTTTACTCTTCAAATGTCCCTTCCTTCCCCTTGCCCTTACCGAAGCCTTCACCTGTAAAATATAAACACGAGGTGAGATAAACATTTCAGTAACCAATATAGCTCATTAAATATTTATTACCATAAATAACCATGAAAAAGTATCAAAACTATAGTATTATCAAGCATACCAAAAATTATGAGATATATATATCTCTTCTTAAAAAAAACACATAGTTTTACACTAGGATAATCATCTAACCACCGAACCTCCAATGTCCCTCAACATGAAACTATAGGCTCTCTTGATTCAATCACTTGTTGACCCGAGCACACTTTCAATGATAGAAATACTCGGCCAAAGGTAATCTAACCCACCTACGGACTATGATTTTTTCCTCTTCATACACTTGTGATAGAGGCGTCGTTGACTCCTAATTGCACTCTAACGGGTACTAGGGAATTGCCAGACTGTCCGGATGTCCCATGGTAACAGTCCCATATAATGCTGTACTAGATGTCCCATGGTGTCAGCCTGACCATATAAATTTTTCACTCATATATCTCCACACACACATATTCCCACATATCTCGGGTGAACTCCCACCTTATGATCATGCTCTTTCACAATTTTCACTACTTTTCATCACATTTTCACATCACACTTATACACACATACACATACATATATATATATATATTTCAATTAGAAACAATAACCATTTATAAAACACTTTTTCATGCTAAAATCACTTACAATGTCAAATTATGCACAAAACTCTTCAAAACCACAACTTTATCATTTAAAATTATTTCTACACAGTGATAATAGTTAATAAACACAATAAACTATATGGTTACCTCAACTCTTTTGTCACACAAAAAGGGTTACCATGGCTCAATATTAGCTCTACATATTTTATATGCACAATGTGGCTTGAACAACACTCAATCTACACCAATAGGTGACAATCATCAATTATCACTCCAAATAACTCCGAATTCACTAGGTTCTAAGTGCTTAAAATACTCAAATTCCTTTTCTAACAACATCAACCATTCCCACGAACTCTAACCATCCTATTACACATTCTAACACACCAAACTGGCTAATCAATGTTCCACATTGTCTCAAAATTCTCAAATTATACTTAAGGTTCATCCAAACCCTTACCAAAAATTCTCAATCACCACAAAACTCATAAACTTAAGGTTAGAAGCTTGATTTAACTCTTCAAAATCTTAAATAAACTAATGGGTTTGGTTTAAACCCAAAGGAATCAAAATCAAAGCCCCCATTACCCTAAATATTCAAATTTTTGCTTAAAGGAGGGAGAAGAGGGAATATACAACTTACCCAATGGTGAATCAAACTCCAAATGCCCTCAAAATAGCTTAGGGATCGTGCCCTAATAGAGTAAAAGCTCTCCTTCGTCACTTTCTCATTGTTCCTTATTTTCTCTTCTATTTTCGATCTATTTTCACGATCTAATAAGTGCTGATTTTGCTCGTACGCCGTGGCACACTGACTCGCCCACCGTGGTGTATGGCACAAAAAGCCTCATGTAATTTTAAACTTCCTTCCTTACCATGGCCCGCTTGAACCTCGATCTAGCCCTCTTCTAAGGCTGTCTAAGGATCCAAAAACCATATTAGTCTCCATAAACCTCACTTAATAACAATTTATCTAAATTGACTAAATTACCCCTTGAAAACATAATTACTAATAAAGGAACTTATGATGTTACAAATACTAATGTAGCTTTATAGTTAGGAGGCAAGGGAGTGAGAACATCATAATTGCACAAGAGGTAATCCACTCCATAAAAATAAAAATAAGGCAAAAAGGGTGTATAGCAGTTAAAGTGGATTTCAAAAAAGTATATGATAGAATAGAATAGGGTTTCTTGAAAATGTTCTTAAAGAAAATTAGGATGGATGATTTCCTGTATAAGTTGATTTTAAAATGTTTATTTAATGTAAAATTGAGAATCTTAAAGAATAGAAAGACTTTAAAGGAATTCATCCCATCTCAAAGGTTGAGATAAGGTGATCCCCCTATCCCCATATATCTTCACTCTTTATATGGAAAAGCTAAGTCATATCATCAAGTATGCGTTATTAGATAAGAAGTGGAAGCCAATACATCTGGGTAAGGATGGACGTCTAATTTCACACTTGTTCTTTGTAGATTACCTTCTCCTCTTTAATGTTGCAAGTTTGAGGCAAGTTTAGGTTATGGAAAGTTGTACAAGTCCCTGGCCAAACGGATGAATAAATAGAAAACCAGATTATGTGTTTTTTGAAATATGAATCTAAATAGAAGTTTGGAGATATGTAGAGAGATGGGAGTAAATGGAAAATGTTTAGGAATCCCACTTATACATGGGAAAGCTCCTTTCAATCTTTTCACCCCTATTATGGAAAAGAAAAAAAAGAAATTGGCTAGTTGGAAGGATAAATTCCTTAACATGGTAGGTAAACCCATCCTTATTAAGTCTGTTATTTCAGCCCTCCTGAGCTATGATATGTATAGAATACTGCTCCTAGTTAAAATTTTAGAAGAGATTGAGAAACTTAGTAAAGGTTTCCTTTCGGGGGAATGATGAAGATCAGAAGAAACTCGACCTAGTTTTTTAGAAGGAGATCACAAAAAGAAAAAAAGAAGATGGTTTGGGCATCAAAGATCTCTAGTTATATAATTAAGCCTTCATTATAGAGCTATGTTAATATCTAGAATGAACCAATTATTAGAGGTAAATAGAAAGAGAAAAGCCTCACTAACATGGCATGGCATTGTTAATATATGGAATACCTTTAAAAATGGATTAGGGAGAAGAATCACTATAGGGCAACAAACTTTCTTTTAGAAAGACATTTAGAGAAGCTTGGGCAAATTGTTAGTTGAAGTAAACAGGGAAAACATGATGATTTGAAAAATGGAAGAAAGAGTGTTTGAGTACATTCAACCTAATGGATCTGGGACACCTAGAATCTAGGATTATGGTTTGACTTGCCTACTGTTAACACTATAGCTCACACTAAGATAAATATTGAGAGAAGTGAAACAGATCCCATGATCTGGAATTTATCACGAGATAAAATGTTTAATGTTAAATTTTCATATTTGTTTCTTTCTACAGGTACACAAGATTGAGACAGCACTCTTTGGCGAAGTATTTGGAATGAAAAGGTTTAAGAAAAATGAAATCTTTCTTATGGCTTATTGATTACAATAGAGTTCATACTACTAAACTACGTAAAAGTAGAGGAATTCAAGAGGATAGCAACTATTCATATGGCTGCAACGGTAAAGAAAATTTAATGCACCTACTTTATGATTGTAATCATGCCAAAAACAAATGGTTGGACTTAGTTTCATCTAATTATTAGGGAGATTTTTGTAACTTAGAAAATTATGAATGGGTTAAATGGAACTTGTCTAAAGAGAGAGGGAGAACTGCTGTTAAAAGTATCTCTTGGAGCTCTATTTTTTTGTTATGTTTATTGGGATATTTAGGTTAATAGGTGTAATATAGTCTTTAGAGAGGATAAGGAGTTTTGTTTTGGAAACCCTTTTAGTGTGTATTTTAGGGCCCTTTAAGACTTCAAGATAATGCATAACTTCATTAAGAATAAAGGGCATGTAACCCCCCCTTATATCAACCTGGTATAAGGAGAGTATTAACACGATCACCACATTATGCCTATAAACTAAACTGAATTCAGTAATTTTTTTGAAAAATTTGGGGCCTAAGATTTGTTTTGAAAACCTCTAAGAATCCCCAACATATCAAAGAAAAATAAAGCATAGCACATCGAAAGATTGAAGCTTGCATTTATAACATTCAATGTATACTTTTAAAATCAAGAAAACAAGTCAAAAGCTGGACCTTATGCTGTGGCATGCACTGCAGTATTGGCACAGAGCCACTAGTTGACCCTCTCTGTACAATGCGCCTTGGTATGGCACAAAATGTGTCGCAGCGTACATTACAGTTTTTGCTGCTGTCATTTGACAGTTCACAGGATGAACTTTTGGTGTGTGTCGTTTTCACATATGACATCCATGTGTAGTGATTTAAGCACATACATAAAGCTTATTTCATAACCTAGTTAATGAGATAAGTTTGGACATGATCAAAAGGTCCGATTAAAATTTGAACATCTGGTTGTAAAAAGTCACTTTTCTTAAAAATTCAGTGCACCGAAGTGCTCTAATCGTTCACATTATCTTATTTGACTATACTAGGCCTTAAACCAAGTCTAAAAGGACCTAACATACCCGATTGAACATATTTTATAGCACATATACATACAGACCAACATTTGGCCACTTAACAACCAATCACCACATATATGAACTTTTCACAATTTGGCATTAAAATGCCCACTTGACAAGCTCGCCATAATTTCACATCTTTTCACAAGCTTTTCACATTCATAGCATATTCACAACATGTTTACCATTAAATCTGAGCCTTATTAATCATTTAATCACATATTTACACATATGAGTTAAGATTTACAAAATTCACTATGAATTCACAACTTTAAACATGCAAGCAAGTTTTATGGCAACTTATGTGTGTGTATATATATATAGATATATACCACATTCACATTTATTTGAGTTCATTACATAAATTCTAAATTTGCATGGTTTTAGCAACCCTAAGTTGGCCCTGAACCTTTCCCCTTGTCTGGCTCACCACTAACTTGACCTGTAAAAATGTATTCATATGGTGAGATAAAAATTTTAGTAATAAAATAACTCTCTACTACTGACTATCACATGCAACCACAAGCAAGTATAACATAATATAGAGTAAACATAGCATATAGCATAAATATCACCTCAAATCACTATATCAATGTAATAATTCACCACTTTCACAACTCATTTCACAATTTTCCACTAATATAGCATAACATGATCACTACTATCCAAACCTTCAAATTACCCTGATTTAAAACTATAGCTCGCCTTAGACCAACACACACACACACTCATTGGCCTTAAGCTCATCGTTAGTGGTAGAATCATTTGGCCAAAGGCATTCTTTCACACTTTCGAACCATGGTTTCTCCCATTACACATAATGGGATATCATTGGCTCTAACACCGCATCATAGATGGTAAGGTGCCTAAATCTCTAACACCGCACCTCAATAGGCACTAAGGAGATAATTTCTAACACTGCACCACAATGCTTACTAAAGAGATATAATTCTATAACACCATACCCTGTCGAGTACTAAGGAGAATAATGCCATATAGTCTTTCATTACTTCTTCCTATAGGTGAACTCCCACTATTATGATCATGCTTTAGTACCGTCACAGGTTCACATTCAAAATCACACACACACAAAAAATGCATACAATCACACATTTTCATTTGTTTGTTTGGTCAAAAGTCCATTTTCATGCAACAATCATGTAATACCACAAAACATGTTTAGTTTAAAATAATTTTACGCATTATCTATAATACTTTTAAACAATAGCAAGAGATAATCAAATAAAGGAAGTTATTCGTTTACCTCAACTATTTTGTCATAAGAAAGGTTATGTAATATCCTCCTTCTGAATCCAGAATTAACTCCATAACCTCCATATTTAAAGAGATTGGTTTAAGGTAAATGACATAATACGAAGTTTACAAATAGGTGAAAAAGTTAGAATCCCAAGTTTTAAAAACTAAAACCATTTCTAAAGATTTTTGGAATAGATAAATCAGAGTTTACAAATATGTGAAAGCATGGGATCATTTCAAATATTAGTGCATTTACAAAAGAATAAAAAAACAAAGTGATATTGCAAAATTGAGGCATGCGCCATGGCTCATAAACATACGTCGTGGCGTGTTCGCCTTTGTGCCATATGATACTGCTCGTTGAACCACGCGCCGTGGTATATTGCACATTTCATGATAGCAACCTTCTATTGTCAATTTGAACTTGCACTTTTTCAACTTTTTTCGCAAAATTGAGTGTCCCATTGATACCACTTAGACCACATGCAATACATCAAAACTAACTTGTGCAACGTACCACATCACATCAAAAACTTATAATTTATAATTTCAGTAGTCAACCCCTTTAATTTAAAAACATAAAAGGGGGAATTTAAGCACTTCTTTTCATCAAATAATTCATAATCAACATATAATATGCCCAACTCTTATTTGCATTAGTATTTTGGCCCTATCATAGATATCATATTTTATAGACTTACTCCTTAGGGCCCAAAATACACATATAGCTCATAAAACACATAATGCAAGAATAAAAAATGGACTATTCCTAGTTGGCAATTTCAATTATCATATATACATAAAGACTTAAAAATAAAGAGGCCTACTAAATAGGATCGCAATCCTAAGCCTTTGGTTGCTTTTCTCTATTCAATCCTCTTAAGCTATTCCTTGTAATATTGAATATAGTAGGGTGAGTACAACTACTCAGTAACTAAGGTTCAACTAATTCACACTAATGCATGTCAATTAATTTTAATGCAAGTGGCAATTGAATAAACTAGTTCAAATATGAACATATTCATAAATACAGTTTATTCTTTTCCTTTCTAATAGAACATTCACATATGATAATGATAAATATTAGATCATATAACATATTTTCAAAGTGTTAGTCCACATTTCTTAATCATGAATAATACATGCTCAAAGTATGCAATTTGAATTAATAGCCTTTCTCAAAATACAAGGCTTTCATTGGTTTATTTCAAAATAATCACGAAGTAGCAACCATGTGCCTTTTCTCACTAAATGCATGATCACACCTCCCTTATATCCTCCTTATTCCTTTGACCTGAAACTGTGGGCTTTCATACACTGGCATAGTATATAATTCGGGACTTCCCTAGCTTAAATACTTGTGAGGAGATTACCTAGCCAAGGTTTACCTAACTTATTTGTGAAACACAGTTTCTCCCATTTTCTCACACTGTGGGGTGTCATATTCCTTTGAACCAATGAATTGCTAGCTAGGTTCGAGTCTCTCATTGAATCAATAGGATAGTCCCTTGTTGAACAAGTGGGATAATGTGTATATAAACAATCTGAGCAAGCCATCAATTCAGATGGGAGCCTTACCATGTGGATTTAAATTTCTACTCCTCCACCTAGGCGAACTCCTACCTCTCAAGATCACATAATGCATATTCATGCAATAATTCATATTTAATACATATTATGGAACTCCACACCACATATGTCATTGAACTTCCTAAGTACATAATCATTGTACCCTATCATAATTTACTTCATTGAACTCTAGTTAAACTAAGTCATTGAACTTTATATTTTCACAATCATTATACCTCACCCATTTATAATCATTGAACTCCTCATAAACACATATACTTATGGAATTTCATTAACAAGAAATTATTGTAGTTCACTAATCCAAAATCATTGAACTCTCAATAAATCACAACATGAAAATCCACTAATATTGTTTTCAAAGAATTTCACATAACAGTCATAAGACTCACAAAAATCAACCTAGTGAATTCTCAAGCAATTCATGCTACACTTGTATTTCATTTCATTTTACACATTTCAATGGTCAACTATTAATCAATAAACTAATTAATATACAAAAGCTTAAGATAGAATTCCCTTGGTTACCTTAAACCTTTGAGAGATTAAGGGTTTCACCCTTGAAACTCCCAAAGCTTCCAAGAAGCTTGAATGGTGCCAAAGATAGTCACTCTACAAGTATTTACAGTACACATCATCAATATTCACATTTGGGCTAATCTCAATCTAATCCCATTAACTCTATTTAAGTTAATGGATTCAGACCTATAGCTTATATGGACCAAAAATCACCATTATTAACCAAACTCTAACTTCTACTACTAAGAAAATTGAAGAAGATAGGAAGGTTTGAGTGTAGGAAGCTTACCTTTAATGTTTAGGTGCTCCAAAATACTCCTAATACTCAGATTCTTTGAAGCCCTAACAAAGCATTTTCATCCTTCTTTCGTATATTTTTGTTTTCTCCTCTCCTTTCTACTTCATTTTGCAATCTTAAGATAGTAGGAAAGTGACCATACGTTGCGGTGCATGGCACAAAGAAGGCTTCCCTAGGCGTTTTAACATTCATGCACTGCAGCAGCCTATCCACAAGCTGCGGTGCATGGCATAGAGTCTTGCCCTTCAAATTTCTTCCTCTTCTCTTTCCTAGTAAACCGATTCTTCATTAAACCCCCATTTAGGGTCGAAAATCACAATCAAACATGCCCGTTAGGCTTGTCTAGCTACACACCTCGTTAATACACTTAATTAATCTAATTGGACTTAATTAATCTGGTTTAAAATTGAGGATGTTACAGGTTACCTGTGGACTTTCACAATTGCTAAAGCTCTTTGTAAGCTTCCTTTCTTAACTTACACGTAAAATATGCCAATCTACAGACAATTGCCATTATTAGTTAATTGATTCGATTGACCAAAAACACTTAGTTGTCAATTAAGGCTATAACTAATCATCCATGTCTTTCCACTTAGTCAATCTAGGTTCATTATCCCTTGATTACCACTTTCTATCACTTCTAGTGATCCTATTTCTCTTTTACTTAATTTCCACCCTATTTTCCCTTTAATTTAGGGCCAATTGAAGCCTCCAGCTCCAACATTCTATCATTCAACTCCTAACTAGTCACAAAACTTTAATTTAACTCTCGAGAACTTTTTTATTACTATAAGGTAAGAAATTAATCCCTTAAAATTTTTCCAATTCAATTTTTCTATAACTCATACTAAGAAAATTATAATAGAATCGAAGGTAAGGGCTATACAAGACTTGTCTGATAAGCTACCGATCGAAAATATCTTTCAAGCTTCCAACTCTTTTTGCCCCAGCAAACCTCTGCTCTCTTCTCTTCTCCTTTCATTTTTTCCCCCTTTTTCCTTTCGAACTTCAAGCCAAATCACGACTCATTATCATATTTTTTGTGCCATGCATCATGGTACAGGCAGCTTATATCACGGAGCGTGGTACAGTGAGGAGAATCCTTACTGCACACACACACACACACTTTGTTTTGAGATGTGATCACCTCACCCGTCTCTGCTTATTTAATACCTCAAAGACTCAAATCACCAAGTAGTCGTCCAAACTTCTAATCATTTGCTAATTATTAATTCATTCTTGATTAGCAACCAATACAAGATTAAAAAAATTAGGATGTTATAGGGATGGAAAGCCAAATGCTCATAGGAACCAACTAAATGCTGATTGCTTCTCTTTTGAGACGAATGCTTCAATAATTCAAAGGGAGGGCAACACTATTGGTGGAATCATGAGATATCATGACAACATATGGATTTTAGGATTCTGTGCAAAAGTCGAACCTCTGCCACCTACTATTGTTGAGGTAAAAGCTATTGCACTTGGTTTGTTGTACTACTAGACATTTGAAATCAGAAAAGTGAATGTTATGCTAACTGTACTAATGCCATAAGCTTGATTATGAGGGACTCCTTTTAGAACCATCCTTTTGAAGATATCATACAGGAAGCCAGATTACTTTTGGGTAGAGATTGGGATGTGAGCATTAATTTTGTTAATAGGGATTATGTTAGACAAGCTTATGCTTTGGCAAAGTTTGCTCATACTTTATCCTTGGACAATCATTTTTTTTTTTAACCGTCCTCCATCTTTTATTAGAGAAGAGGACGAAGGACGAAAGAGAAATGAGCACTTTAATGTACTATGAATTGCAGCATTTTGGTATTAATGAATCACTTTTCATCCAAAAAAAAACTTGTGAATTATGAATTTTTATTTTAAATTATTGAAGTTAAATTGTAAGTGAAAATCAAATTAACAGAGGCAATAATATCTTTGCACCTCAACATCAAATTACACTCAAGTCCTAAGAAATTTAGTTATAATTTTTAAATTTCGGAAGCTTTATTTGTAAATAATTTTAGAGTATGGGACCTGTTTGAAATTTTTCATTTAAAAAATGCTATTAATGTTTTCCGATATGACATCCACATAACATAATCAGGGAGGTTTCGGTCAAAAAACAAAAAAAAAAAAATCAGGGAGGTTTTTGTCCCCCATAGACTTCCTATAAATAAAGGTATTAATTTATCTAACTGGAGAAATTAAAAACAACTAGAAGAATCTAAGTTACAAAGACTAAATTAAAAATTGACGTAAATTATTAGACTAAATAATCAATTTTGTCATTATAATTCGACTTACACATTGCCGTGACTGCAACATGTGTGGTGAAGAAGTGTGGAATAGATGAGTCGTGCTTCACCTCTAGTTACAGAAGAGAATCATATATTATCATTCGATTCATACACTTCACTGCTAAAAAAAAGTGAATTAATAGGAAATTTAGTGAGGGATTATCTATTCCTCTATAAAATACCAATTAGTGAGGAAATTAATAAGGAATGGTGATTTCATAACTAGATCTAAAATTAGTGAGAGAATGTTAATACTTTTATAAAATAAGATAATTAGTGAATAAAATAGAGAATAGCTATCAATTCCTCTTTAAAATAAAATAATTAGTAAAAAAAAGAGCGAGAAACTGTCATCTCTTTCTAAAATTGGATAATTATTGATGGATTTAGCAAAGGATTATATTCCTAATTAATTATTACAAAAAAATTGACTTTTGGAAATGACTTTTAATGAATAATATATTTAGTTATTTTTATTTAAAAAAATTAATTTTAAAAATTAACTTAAATATGCATAATAAAATTATTTAATATTTAATATTTGCTTTGTCTTAAGTTCATTTTCCTTACAAGAAAGAATATTTTTATTAAAAAATGTAATATAAGAGTCATATAAATATAAATATGTTTAACATATTAATAATTGAAAATTAAATATCATATGCATGTGTGTTTTTATAATGTATTATTATATATATATAGTTAAATAATATATATTTTATTTTTCATATAATGATTGCCAATACATTTTAGTTCAATTGGCAAAGAAGGAGAATATAAGATTTGAGAAAGGTAGGAAGTTAAGAGTTCAAGTCTTAGTTTTGACATAAAGATAATGAATATGTGACATGGCAGTGAGAAGATGATGTGATGTGAGGAGGATAACATGACATGAGTCATCACACACATGGTGGGTGATGAGGCATGAGATAGTAGATGGCATGGCATGAGTTGACTTACATGTGACCAATTGCAAGTGATGCTATTTTTGTCAATAAAATTAGTGAGGGATGAAGTCTCTTACTAAATTTCATTTAGTGAGGGATATATGCCATTTAGTGAGGGATTCGTCCCTCACTAAATTGAATTTTTCCAGTAGTTCTTTTTCTAATTCTCTCCATGTGAAGATTACATTTTCATGATCTCAAGTATATAAATGAAATGTTGTTCCATCACTCTTTTTTTCTTCTTCTAATTCTCTCCATATAAAAATTACAAAATTTTTTGGGTCATTAAAAATTTAGGTGAGTTAGATCTTAAGTATATGGTCTTGTGAAAAAAGAACCAGAGACAGTATATGCCAAACATAATTTAAAATAACACTGTTTCAATTATCAAACACAAAATACTGTTTCATTCTTTTTCTATCTCTTTTACTTCGATTGGCATGCGGATCAAAAGGCAACACAAATATTATATATTTATAATCTAAAAAGTGATATCCTTATGCATTAGGTAACACGTACACTTCTGATGTTATTTACAAAATAAAAAAGTATTTATTTTAATTTTATTTATAAAGTATCTTAATAATTAGTATTTATCTTTAATGTTTTTGTTTTTATTAAATGTTTGAAATGATATTGAATGTTGGTGTATTTTATTTTTAAATTATGTATATTTAATAGGAATAACATTAAAAACTTGTTAAATTTTAGATAGACTTAATAGAGTTTAAAATTTTTCTTGATTATGATGAAAATATTAGAAGTTATTTATAACAGAAAATTAATTTTTTAATTGTTCAACTTTTAACTTACTTGTAACTCAATTTTCAACTATAACTTATTACAATTCAATCCTTCAAATATTACTTGCCTATGACTTAATTTTTCAACTTTTAACTTACTTATAATTTAGTCCCACAACTTTTGTTAAATTCTCTTTTTTCATGTTAGTTTAGATCACACATCAAAAATCAAGATGAGGATATTTTAGAATAATATATGATTATTTTTTTATTCATCTTACTTAATTAGGATAATTTTTTAAAAAATTTAAAAAATAAAACCCGAGTTATAAGTAAGTTAAAAATTATAAAACTAAATTACAGCGAGTTATAATTAAGAGATTGAGTAACAGCAACTCAAAATTGAGAGGCTGATTATAAATGAGTTAAAAAATTAAATGATTAAATAATTAATTGCTTCTATTTATAAATAATACCGTGTATTATGTGAACTTTCCCAAAAGTTTTATTGTGTTCCACGTCCACCACACGCTTTATCAAACGTAAATTGACTCAGTCTTCCCTCTATCATCCACCTTTCTGCCTCATTATTAATTCCTTTTCCCTTTTCGACATTTTAATTTCATTCACCATCTATTATTCTTTAAATAAGTTAACCTTATTTATTTGACGATGTAAACAAACGTGAACATCATCACTCGTGGACCTGTTATTAATTACCAACTGTTAAGAGTCTGTGAAGCACCCTATGCTGAGAGACGGACACGTGTCCCAGTCATCTTTTTGGTCTTTGTCTTGTAGCTGAGTCAACTGCTGTGTCACAAAGACTTTGCATTTGCGCGTTCCCTGAAGAAAGCGACTCACAACACTTATTTCTCCAAAGGGATGAAAACATTCAGGCAAGTTAATGCTCGAAACAATAGTAATCTCAGTCTGAACTTTTTCTCTGCGTGAGTGAGGCTTTCAGAAGAATGGTTGTTCGACCACATGTGTTGTTCGTCTTCTTCTTCTTCTTCGTCTCGTTTGCTCTGTCTCCTTGTTCTGAGACTGTCCAGGTTTCTTTGAATGTGGAAATCTGGGCAGGCTCATGTTCCCTCTCACCACACCAGAACGCAAGGAGTGTGGAATATTACCGATTTATGGTTGTAAAGATCCCTCCGCTAACAAAACTGTTAAAGTCAATGGAAAAGCTAAGTTTCAAGTGAAGAGTCAAGGCGACTTTCCTTTTACTGTTCTCGTCACAGACAAAGATTTACAAAATCGTTTGAGAACTAATAGCTGTGATGTCTTCAGCTACAACATGACTCTTCCTCCCAAATCAGCCTTGGGTTATTGTCGGATCTTCGCGTATATAACAGCGTACAGATGCAAGAAGCTCGTTGTTAATCCTCCAAAGCAATTGTTCAACTATACAGGATGTCCTAAGAGTACGGATGAGAACATCTACTTGGCAAATCAAATTCAAGATGATCATCCATCTTCGTTAGCAAATGTTCAAGGGTTCAGCTTCCGTTGAATGGTTTTACTTTTTCTGGGGAACCAGTTTCATTCATAGCCTCTGATTTCCTCCTTCAAATTGGACTTTCTGAAGATTGTCAACGATGCCAATTTTCTCAAGGTTCAGGTTCATGCCAACTCAACAGCACTGGAGGATTTTATTGTTCCAAACCCAAAGGTATGCTTAACAGAGTATGAAAAATGAGAATTTCTCAGGTATATACAGAAGGCTGTTTGTGTGCCTATAAATAATCCAATTGACTCAGCTTATTTATTTCTTCTATTGATCTAATCTAATTAACTCCAATACTAATGAGTCAGTCTATTTCATATCTCCTTGACTGTGATAGAAGATTAGAGTAAAAGAAGTTTTTATTCATATCAACTGTCAAATTAACTCTGCACGCGCGCGCGCGCGCACATATTTGTTCTAGTATAATTATCTCCAAGACCAATTAGCTGCTTAACTGTGATAGAACCTGAAGTAAAAGGAAAAACTGAGACAGACGATCAGTATAAAAGACTGACTTCGAAGCTGCTGTTGATAATAGGTAATTGTACTTCATTTTTATTCCTTTTCGATCAGCAACCTTCTTTTTCCCACAACATTATTCAGGATCATGTATTACTGTATATATTATTTTATAAAGCTGTTATTGTATTCACATTATGAGATTTGCCAAGAAACAATAAATACGACCTTTAGTGAAATATTTAATCAAACGTACATTCCCTTTACACAAGTAAGAGTTGATATTGTTTGGTCAGGTTTTGGAGTGGGATCAGGGATTCTAGCATTTGCGTTGTTGTTTAGCTTCCGACTCTTCAAACGTAAAAAGAATGCTCTATCACACGTCAGGCTCCAATCAATGAATCACTACTCAAATGAGCCAGATCCAGACAGTGGCAGACTCTTCTTTGGAGTCCCAATCTTTTCCTACAATGAACTTCAAAGTGCAACCAATAACTTTGATCCCTCGAACAAACTTGGAGATGGAGGCTTTGGCTCTGTTTACTATGGTCATCTTCTCTATCACTCTCTTCCCATTTTTTATAATCTTTTGTTTTCTCCTATAAACTTTAAAGCCATTTCTTTTATAGGGAAGCTTCAAGATAGGTGAGAAGTTGCAGTGAAACACCTATATAACCATAGCTACAAGCGAGTGGAACAGTTTATGACAGAAGTTGAGATTCTCACTTGCTTGCGTCACAAAAATCTTGTGTCCCTATATGGCTGCACTTCTCGTCAAAGTCGTGAGCTCCTCCTTGTCTATGAATACATCCCAAATGGCACTCTTGCCAGTCACCTTCGTAGCCACTCTACAAAGCCTACTTTGCTGGCATGGCCTACACGTATCAAAATTGCTATAGAAACTGCAAGTGCATTGGCTTACCTTCATGCTTCCGGGATCATCCATCGTGATGTCAAAACCAACAACATTCTCCTTGACAACAACTTATGTGTTAAGGCTGCAGATTTTGGACTTTCTAGGTTGTTCCCTGAGGATATATCCCATGTTTCTACAGCTCCACAAGGAAGACCAGGTTATCTTGACCCAAAGTATCACTTTTGCTTCAGGCTGACAAATAACAGTGATGTATATAGCTTTGGAGTTGTGCTCATTGAGTTGATATCTTCTTTGCCAGTGGTTGATATGGGAAGGAATAATTGTGAGATTACATTGGGGAGTCTTGCAGTGAGGAAGATTCAGAGAAATGAATTTGAGGAGCTGGTTGATCCATGTTTAGGGATTGAGAAGGATAGTGAATTAAAAAGGAAAGTGACTGCGATGGGAGAACTAGCATTTCAGTGTTTGCAAATAAAAAGTGAGATGAGACCTTCTATTGATGAGGTTTTAGATATTTTGAGGGAAATTGAGAGGGAGAAAAAAGATAGTAAGGATGCCAAGGAAGACAATGACAATGGTGGCAGTGGAATTTCAAAGAATAAAGCAGGTATTGATGCAGCACAACCCATGATGGCTTCAATAACCCTTAATCAAGCAACGTTCTTCAAGTCATCGTCTTCACCAAACAATGTTACTGAGAAATGGACAAGTGAATCTACTAATCCTAATTTGAGCGTTTAATAACCTTCACTGACCAAGATCTGCTGCTTTGATGTAGATTTGGATCCCATATAAGGAATAAATTAATCTTTACAGCCAATGTATGATGACATGTGGCAAATTTGAAAGCATCAGATCAGATTAGCGGTCAGAGGCAAACACACAAAGGAATGAGATAGTGTGTAGGCATTTTTAGTGAAGTGTTATTAGGCTTCGAACTATTTCTTGCCCTCCCAATTTCTTGATCTTAATGAATCCCAGAAAACCCAGTACCACTAAAGTATTATTAGGTCGTTCCTAGACAATTACTGAAATCATATTACAAAGCACACAATAATTATAGAAAACCCAATATCTTATTAAATAAACAACCCATTATTCATATGAGATAGGAAGATTCAAAATTGAAAAATTCAAAAGCACATAAGGATGAGGGAGTGCTCCATGCATGTTAATGAGTGAGTCTCGCATCTTGGGGAATGAAAGAGGGAAAGGGCATGATTCTTAATAAAATGAAGCAATGGAGGAGTATGGAATAGAAGCTCTTGTGAGCTTCAATCGGCCTAGTGTTCGCACTTCAGGCTAAAGATAGTTTGTTCTTTTATTTTTTATTTGGATTGGATGGATGAGAAAAAATTTAGAAGATACTCTGTTTTTGTACTGATCAATTTATTTGAATATATTTCACCTTGTTGGCAAAAAAAAAAAAAAAGAAATTTAGAAGAAAGTAAAGAATGATAGGATGATGAACTCTCCAAAATAATTAAAATTTTTAATTATTTTTAGAAGTTTTTTCTTTTAGTATTTTCATCTTATTTTTCTCCCATTTATCTCTATTCAAATCAAGTTTGGATGGAGAGAAAACAATTTTTCTCTTTTTAGATAAGGAAGAAAAAAAAGAGTGAAAGGAAAAGTGAGGAAGTAAATGAGATGTGAAACCCACCATTATTATTTTAGGAAGAAAATTATTGTGTGTTTGCTCTTCTCTCTCCTACTTCTTTGTTTTCACTCATCATCTTTCAGGCTGCTACTTCTTTTTAGAGGATCACCTTTACCCGCAATATTTTTCTTTGAAACACAAGAAAATATTTTCTTACTAATTTTTTTTATTTTCTTTCCTTTTAACTGTTCTTTAAAGATAGCAATCTGTTTTTTTAATTATTATTTGTCTTTATTCTTAAACTGAAATTGGTTAGATTCTGATCTTTCATTTGGATTGTAATTGTAATTAGCTCCGAAGAACTTCCATATCATAATTAATTAGCATCTTTCTCAATCTCTCATCCATCCGAAGCATTAGAAAAGTACACAATGTTTTTTTTTCCCTTTCATATAAAAGTCTTCAAAAAGCATTGATTGGTTCGTTTTGTGTGATTGGATTGGTATTTGTTGGTCTTGTTCCCCCCCCCCTTTTGAACCCTCCTTAAATGAACACAAAGTAGACTTTGCGAGCTACTAGATATGACCAGATTATTTGATCTAACAATATAACTTAGCCATATTGCAAAACCAATAAAATGTGATGCCTAATAGATAATCACATGTTTTCAAATCATTGGGGCATTAACCCTTTTGAAAGACGCTATCAATGTTTTCCTATATGACATATATAACATAATTTATCTAATAAGAGAAAAAACAACAAGAATTTAAATTACTAGGACTAGAGTAAAAATTGACTTAGAAGATAGGACTACATAATTAACTTTGTCATTATAATTCAAGTTACATATTGCCGTATGGGCCACGGCAACATGTGCGGTTAAGGAATTGTAGAATAACTGAGACACACTGCACCTCTATACTTTAAAAAAAATTAACTAATTTTAGTTGAATTCCTTAAATTATGCAAATTGTTAACATAGTGTTATAAAAAAGAACGAGATAGAGCATATGTCATAACATAATTTAAAGTAACAAATGTTTCATCCTATTCTATCCATGTATGTTCTCATCAATTACTTTTTGGGAGAAGGACAAGTAAGGATCCAAGAACAAAGTTAATGTCAAATTAAATTTTTTTTATATTAAAGTTCTCAAATTCAATAATTATTCTCCCATAATTCAATATTGAAATTTCTAATGTGATAAATTTTTTATAAGGTTTTTACTTGTCGTTTTCCTTTACTTCTATTAGCATATACGGATCGAAAGTTAACAAGTGCATATCTAAAAAGTAAAAAGTGATCATGCTTTTGTAGCGGGGAATATTATATTTCATATGTCTCAAATTATAATATAATATTGGAAAATATTTTTTGTTCTATAAGACAATTTAATTAAAATAAGGAATCATTAACAATTTTTTTTAATATTATCATTTAAGTAGGAGGAGAATTAAAATGACAGTAAATTCAAAATTATATTAAATAAAATGTATTTTTTAAAAGTTTAAATTTTTATTTTAAAATAATAAGTTTATAAAGTATTATTATTATTGAACTTTATTGATATGTGTAATATTATTTTATATTGTTTTATAATTTAGAATGAGAAGTAATTAAATCTTTGCCCAGAGTTTTATTGTTTCATGTCCAGGACAAGCTCTAATTTATCAAACCTTGATTCAGTTCTCGCTCTGTCATTCACCTTTCTGCTTAATTATTAATTATTAAATCCTCTGCTTTTCTGCAATTTACCTTCACAATCTTTCATTCTCTTCTCACTTGTTTCCTCCATATATCCTTTTCAAAACTTGCATTCATCTTAGTTTTACAATTCAATATTCGGCAATTTGATTTATAATGTGATTAGCTCGTCATTTATTTGACGATATTGACAACTGTGAGAATTATTACTTAAGGACCTAATAAGATTAGCATTGATAAGAATCTGTGAGCCATGTTACGTTGAGAGAAGGACACATGTCTCGTTCATCTTCTTGGTCTTTAATTTTTGTCTTATAGCCAAGTCAACTGCCGTGTCGCAGACCATCCACTTGTGTGTTCCTTGCAAGAACAGATTGCAACACTTAGATCATGTTTGTATTAGTTTCTAACTTAAGTTTAGAATGAACAAAATTGAGGTTAGGACATGAAAAGTTCAAAAAAAATTGTTTGGATGAGTAAAAAATTCCATCTGAAGTTAGGGTATAAACGAGCATTTTTCCTCAAGCTATGAGACATAACTTCTCCATTCACATAGGCGTTCAATGCTTTCTCTCTCTTCTCATCTACTGACTCGAGTTCCTGCTTTGCTTCATTTATTATTTTATATTCATTTACTATTTTTATTTTTTGTTCATTTATCTATCCACCAGAGCTCCAGCGTTAAATGCCAAAAAGTATAAAACATTAACATTTATTTTTTTATTTTCTGTTCATTCATTATTTAGATTTTCCCTCAACTTTATAGATTTATTTTATTTAAATTTAAGTTGTATAAAACTAGATTGCATTTTTTTTTTCAAAAAAGTCTTGCTTTCAATGAATATATATATATATATATATATAAAATAATAACTACTTGTTTATACATAACATAAAACTGAAATTGTATAAAACTTAATTTTTAAGTTTAATATTTTTTACTTATTAGTTAGTCAAAGAATATATACAAAAAAAATTCATATTTAATTTTGCTATTAAATATTTCAACTGACTTTTGAATCAAATCTTTCAAACGAATTTTAGTTTATCTAATTGATTTTTGAAAAAAAAATATTCAAACATAAATCACGTTATATTAACTAACTCTTTCTCTAATCTGAGTTTGTTAACTTTAGTTGAATTCTAACCTCAATTATAAATTTTTTAATCCAAACACACGTAATTTCCAAACAGGATAAAACCTTCAAGCAAGTTTTTACTTGAAACAATCATAGGCTCAACTTATATTTTGTGAGTGAAGCAGCTTTTAGAGGAATGGTTCATGCGTTCTTCCTGTAGAGTGTCTAGACTTCTTTGACTGTGGAAATCTAGGCAAGCTCAACTTCCTTTTCACTACTTCACAACATAAAACTATGGAATGTTGCTGATTCATGGCTGCAAAGACCCCAATGCTAACAAAACTGTGCACTTCAATCAAAGAGTTTCAAATGAGAGTATAGTCTAAAACCACATTCTGAAGCATTTGAAAAATGAAAGCTGTGATGTCTTCTCTTGCAGCATTCCTCCTCCTTCTCCTAAAATATTTTCAAATCTTGCCATATGAAATATCACTGTACAAATGTAAAAGTATACTTATCAAAGTCAGCCCGTCAAAGCAGTTTTGAACTATTCAGGATGTCTTAAGAGTAAGAATGGGATGATCTTCTTCGGAACTCAAAATCAAGATGATCCCCAACCTTCTTTAAGAGCATGTCAAAAGATTCAGCTTCCAGTGAATAGCCTACCTTTTTTTTGTCCTAGGGATTTATTTAAATTCATAGCTTCTAAATTCCCTCTTACAATTCAACTTTCTGATGACTGTAAACAGCGTCTTTATAGAAGAGGCTTATGCCAACTCAACAGCAAAAGAGAATTTTTTCATTCCAAATCCTAAGGTAAGCAAAACATACATAGTATGAAAATTGAGAATTTCTCAGGTATAACGAGTTATATGTGAGATATATTCTCTCCTTTTTAGATGGTTGATTATATGCCTATATATTTTATTGATCCAATCTAATTAACTCCAACATTAGTTAGTCTATTTAATATTTTCTTCTATCAATTGGGCTAAAAGATCAGGAACAAAGACGGGGTTTCATGCAGAGACTGATAATAGGTAATTTTACTCTATTTTTAGCTACCTGCTTTCCAACATGAAAGAAACTGTTTGGGCTAAATATGAAACGTTGTTTGCCAAAGCATTAGGTAGGTCATAAAGCCATATGGGCTAAGTGATTGGAGAGTTAGGCCCAATCAAAAAATCTAAACAAAAAGACCGGCCCCGAGCTCAATGGAAAGCCATGGTAGGATGAGCATGTCAAAATTCTGCCAGTTGCAAACCCTAAACTATTGATACATAAAGACACGATCTTAAATGATTCCGAATCTCGGGGGACCAACATCATCTTGCCTAAGTATCTCAGCAAGACAAGCTGGTTACCAAAAATTAAAGACAGAGAGTAAAGACTATGCCACAGGTTTTGCACAATTTAAAACTGAGATTGTTCCCAAACACCCTTATAGGCCTAGCATTCACATGGTACACCTCATTACCCCACAATTCAATTCTTAGCCGGATAGAGAAGGAGCAGAAGTTTCAAATGCAATTCTATAAGGCAAAGCTGGAGGTCAGCATAGTAGAACTCTACAGCTTACCCAACAGGCTGAAGAGATAGCGGGACAATATTTGGTGAGGTTCAAAAGGTTGAGGAGCAAGTGCCATGTGCCACTTTTAAAGATTGAATTGGTCAAGCTGGCTTAGGTAGGCTTTGATATAGAGCTTCAAAATAAGTTTTAGGGGATAGAATTTTGAGAATTTTACGAGCTCACAGACAAGGTTTGTGGTTGCTAAGAATTGCTGAAGGAGGAAGACCATCGTTGACAGACTACAACAGGCATGTACTTTAGTGACCTTCACGTAGCAATGGTGGAGCTAAAAAATAAAGGCAACTACCCGTGCCTAGCCCTGATAAGGAAGGCTAAAGAGACTCCCAAAAGGCTTAATGCAGTGCAATACAACTTCAACAGTTCTAAAATAAAGGAAATTTTTAATTTCCTACAGAAGGAGAATTTCATCTTGTTGCTTGCTGGCCATAAGATCCCTTTGAAAGAGGAACAAAAAGGGAAGGAGTACTGTAAATACTATCACTCTTAGAGTTACAACACCAAGTCTTGTTAGGGTTTAAGAACATTATTCAAGACTGATTAATAAATGTGTCCTCAAGTTCTCAAAATAGGAGTCTATAGTCGTGGATAAGGATCCATTTCTGCCATTTGCCATAGTAAACATGGTAGAGATAAACTCTAACAGAAGATAAACTAAGAGAAATGATGGTAGGTGAAGAGATAGGAGGCCCTATAACATTTAGACCAGGGGAGATGCGGTTCAAGAAAGCATGAGAACAGTATGAGACCACCTAGAAGAACCTATGGGCCAGTCAGATAGGAACAAGCCCTCAAAATAGGATATTGGCTCGAAGGGGCAAAATGTGAGAAGCCTAGATAGATATAAGGTGGTTTAGGACTGCCTAGGAGAAACTATGGGCAACTTAGAGATTGACAATTAGTAGATAGTAAAGTAGGACAACAAATAGCCCTCAAAATAGGACATTAGTCTAGAGGGACTACTTATGAAGGGCCTAAATAGGTCTAAAGTGGTCTGGGACTGTCTAGGAGAGCCATTTGGCAAATTTGACTACTTTGTCAAGTACTCAGCACCACTAGGAGTAGGTGAATCGTTCATAAGGACACCTTCAGGATGGGATATGGGGCCAGATGGACTGTCATTAACACCACCAGAGAGTACCATAGAGCTTCCTTTGATATTAAAGGTCATTAATAGTTTAGGTAGGTTTGTTATTCCACCTGATAATGTGCCACCTTTGAAGTGGAGAGTTACAAGGCACTAGAAGTTTCTAGCCACCTTGACTAAAACTCAGAAATGACATCTTCAACGTAAGCAGGTTGCACAAAGATACCTTAAGCAGTAAAAGGCTGAAGCACTGGAGAGCTCTGATGTATAAGAAACCAATAAGTTTAAGATGAGGTCCATAGAGGATCAAGAAAAAGGGAGTGAGAACGAAAACCAGTGGAATAGGACCATTCACATTGGGGAGGTACCTCTTGATCCCTGCTGTGTAGTTTCATTAACGCTCCCTTGCCAATTCAGGTCTACCACCAATAGGACTTAAAATTGATTTGAGTAAAATAACTTAGGGGAAATGTACAAGCGCTCATATCGATATTGCTCAATGAAACCTAGGAAGGATAAGGAACTTAAATTAATAAAGATGCAGATGTAAGTGGGGAAGGATGAAGCAGAGCTCGTGTGCCAGGTTACTCTACAAGCCGTAGAAGGAAAGTCGATACAAGCTATCATAAAGAATTTAAGTTTTAAATGACCCAACATTTGAAGCCTTTATACATTAAGGCGCACTTTGATGAGAAGCCAATGACCAGAGTACTAGTAGATAATGGCTCGGCAATAAATATACTACCAGCCCGTGTGATGATCAAGATGGGGCAAGAGGAATAAGACTTGATGCTAATAAAAGTATCTATAGTGAGATTCACTAGGACTGCTTTTAAGGTCCTT
This sequence comes from Prosopis cineraria, assembly GCF_029017545.1. Classification (NCBI taxonomy): domain Eukaryota; kingdom Viridiplantae; phylum Streptophyta; class Magnoliopsida; order Fabales; family Fabaceae; genus Prosopis; species Prosopis cineraria. The sequence continues at coordinate 29,785,565 of NW_026555336.1, forward strand.
GGTGTATTTCCATTGCAGGTTAATGTTAGGACCAAATCTTTCTTGATAACTTTCTTTGTGATTAGCACATCAGCATAGTATTAAGCCTTGCTAGGTTAGGACTAGATTCATGCCAATGAGTGCATCCCTTCTTTACTACACCAAATGCTTCTTATGTGGAAAGGGGAAGAAGTAGAAGTGGTATGGGCTAAGGACAAACCTTTTGCGATAGTCACTGACTTCGTAGATGTAAGGTATTACAGCATTGATGTAGACCCATTCATGTTTTGAAGGGTATAAGAGAATTTGAATAGAGTCCCTCCGTACAAGTCAACAACACATGCTATCATACCTCTACCATCATAGAGGTTTGATCCCATTATAGAATTCACGGATGATTAAGTCAGACCATAAAAAGGCCATAGCAATCACGACCATCTAAAAATTATAGTTGTACAACATGCAAGAATGATTAGAAAACTACGGACTTAAGACTTTTAGGACCAAGGTCATTTATGAAGATGAAACCTAGAAAGTGACACAATTGCATGAGCCAGACCCTACACCTCTGAAATTTGAAGACATAGCCCTGAAGGTATAGGATCCGCTGGAAGAAGTAAACCTCAGGTCTCCAGAAGAGCTGAAGATTACCTTTATTAGTTCACTATTAGATTAGGAATAAAAGAATGCCTTTAAGAAGGTGCTACAAAAATTTAAGGATTGCTTCATATGGGACTATAACTAAATACTGGGGCTGGCAAGATAATTAGTTGAATATAGGCTTCTTATAAAGCTGAACTACAGACTGAATCAACAGTCCACCAGGAGAATGTTAGTTAAAGTGGAGCTATGAGTAAAAGAGGAGATTAAATGCCTCTTACGGGCCAGCTTTATATGGCCTTGTAGGTACGCTTAGTGGCTTTCAAACATAGTCCGAGTAATTAAGAAAAATGGAAAGCTATAGGTTTGCGTGGATTTTTGAAACATAAACTCAGCCACGCTTAAAGATGTGTATGCAATAGCTATTACAGATAGGTTGATAGATGCCAGGGTTGGGAATGCATTATTATCATTTGTGGACTATTTTTCAAGATAAAATTAGATATTTATCGTGAAAATGGACATTCACAAAACTACTTTTAAGTTTTCAAGTTTTATTGGAACATTTGAATAGGTGGTCATGTCATTTGGTTTGAAAAATGTCAGGGCCACTTATCAATGGGCTATGAATGCCATCTTTCGTAATATGATAGGAAAACATTTGGAGGTATACATCTAAAAAAGCACACGAGCATATCGAGTATTTAAGGACGAGCTTCCTTCGAATGAGGGAAGTAGGCCTTAAAATTAAATCCACTTAAGTGTACATTTAGTATAACTACAGGTAACTTCATTGGATTTTTAGTCTAAAGAAAGGGGTTGAAGTAAAATGGATAAAACACAAGCTATTCTAGGCTATTCTAAAAGTAAAGGCACTAAGCAATAAGAAAGAGCTTTAAAGGTTTATGGGCCAAGTCAATTATCTCAGGCATTTCATTTCAAATCTAGTAGGGAAGATGAAGGTGTTCTTTAAGCTTCTGAAACTTAAAGACGCTAAGGAATTCACCTAGATTGAACACTATCAGGTAGCCTTTGACATAATCAAAGAACACTTAACAAGGCCCCCAATCTCAACAGCCCCGAGGGAGAACACCCTATTTTTATTGTATTTAGCTTCCATCGCCATGTCCATAGGATGTATGTTAGCCTAAACTGTTAATAAGGGATGTGAGCAGGCAATTTATTTTTAAGTAGGCATTTGACTCCCACAAAGACTAGATACTCAACTGTAGAAATAGCATGTTTAGCACTGTATTATACTTGTACCAAATTAAGGCAATATATAATAAATGCAGTTGTGTATGTGGTTTTACATTCTGATTTAATTAAGTATACGCTTAATCAACTAATCATGATGGGCTATATAGAGAAGTAGAGCTTGGACCTGACAGAATTTTTATTAATATTCTTGTCCCAAAAATTAGTAAAAGGCTAAGAGTTAGCAAATTTCCTAGCTAATCATTCCTCAGCTAGGCTCCCTAAAGATGAAAAAGGAATACTGTGTTCTCAGTAAATTTAAGGCCTTGGTTGTTTAAGTTTAATGGGTCTAGCACAGAACAAGTTCGATGGATCTAGTACAAAACAAGTATTTAGGGATGGAACAGTAATAACTTCTCCTATGGGGGTAAAATTATATTATCTCTCCAATTAAATTTTAAATATACTAACAATCAAACTGAATATGAAGCACAACTTACTGGGCTCAAGATCCTTTAGGAAATGAAGGCCCATGATGTAGTCATAGTAGGGGATTCTTAATTTGTCATCAAACAATTAACTAGTGAATATAAGTGTATGAGCTTGGCTCTTGCAATGTATTATGTCGGGCTTGTCAAATCTTAGAAGATTTTGAAATAGTAACCTTGACATATATTCCTTGAGCTTAAAATTGGGAAGCTAATAAACTAGCTCAAATAGCATTAAGGCAATGGCTTTCAACTGAACTCACCAGAAAGATAATTATGGTGGAATGAAAGGAACATCCTTTAATCTCTCAACGTGGTTTGATAGTACAATGTGGTGCAATCTCACAAGATTTAGCTTAGGATTGGGAGGATGATTTCAAAAGTTATCTACAAAATCTTAGCCAATGATATCCTTACAGAACAAGGATACGCACCTAACACTTCATTTTAATTGAAGATGAGTTGTATAGAAAGGGCCTGAGGGGTTATTACTTATATGTTTAGCCTTCACTAAGTACATGGAGGTTTTAAGATAAGTATATGAAGGAGTACATGTGGCCCATCAGTCATGGCAAAAAATACAATGGATGATGCATAAGCACATATAACATTAGCCATTAATGGCAAAAGATTGCATCAAATATGCTAAAAGATGTAAGAAATGTCAGACTCATGAGCTAGCACAACATATACTAGTATCAAACATGTATCCTATCATTAAGCCATTGCCTTTCTAGGGGTAGGCTACACATGTAATGAGGAAAATTTATTCGACCCCATCCAAGGGCCACTCATTCATCTTAGTACCATAGATTATTTAACAAAAAGGGTAGAGCCCGTCCCCATGAAGAAAGTTGAGCAGGATGACATTATTAACTTTGTACATGAGCAAATTGTATTTCGGTTTAGGATTCTTCAAAGGATTATAATGGACCAAGGGACTATGTTCATTGGAAGTAACTTTAAAGCCTTTGTCAAGGAAAGTGGGATCAAACTATTAACATCCTCACCATATTACCCACAGGTAAATGGGCATGCTGAAGCTTCTAATAAAATAATCCTTAGAATCATAAAAAAGACAATTAAGGAAAACCTTAGGGAATGGCATATATGACTTCATAAGGCATTATGGGTGTACAGAACATCAAAGAGAGAGGCCACAAGCGTGAGCCTATATGTGTTGAAATATAGGCATGAGGCCGTATTACTTATGAAAATAGCAGTCCTTTCATTATGCGTTGCAAACAGCTTAAGGAGATCTTTTGAGGAATATAATGAAGCCATGGTGAACGAGTTAATTCAATTAGATATGTTTACAAGTGTTAGATCATATGATCACCCAGAAGAAAGAGGTCTCGAGAATATATAATAAAAGAATAAAAAAGAAGTAATTCTGGATGGGCGAGCTCATATGGAAACTAGTATTGCCACTTAGTTCTAAGGATCAGACGCTTGGTAAATGTTTTCCTAATTAAGAAGGACCGTTCAAAGTTAGTGAAGTACTTAAAGGGAATGTGTATTGGTTATCTAGTCTGGATGGGACTCCATATAGATAGGCCATAAATCAAAAATACTTAAAGAAATATTAGCCGTCACAATAGCAAACTACAAAGGGTTAGGAACGTGAAGAAGTAAAGACTTGAGGCCTAAAATGGCCTCAAGATGAAGCAAAACAAACAATAATCTTAAGATAATTTTTTTTCCTTTTGTTCAAAAAAAATTATTGTACAAGGGCTAAATAATGAAGAAATAAAATAACAAAAGAATAACAAAAATTTATTATTATTGTGTACAATAGGCTTAGAGGACATTCCACGTGGCCAAAGCTGCATCCAGCTCAGCAGATAGTAATTGATATCGACCAAGGGTTGTGTCTAATTCTAACATTGAATGAAGCTTCTCTTCTGAGATGGCTTGGGCATCGTCTAATACTTTACTGGCAACCTCTAGCTCGGACTCCACATTGCCCTTCTCAGCCTGGGCTAACACCTCTTTAGCAGTTTCCAGTTGATGCCTCAAGTCAACCACTTCAACCTGCAATGAATTGAGACAGTCCACACGAGGAGTGATTTCCTAGACCAAATAATTGGCAATAGATACTCAAGTTTTGGCATTAATATATTCATCCCTAACAGACTATCTATTCATTAGATACTTTGAGAGGGACGAGAGCTCCGTACAATAGTGATTAATGATGCCGTAGTATTTTGGGACTTGGGTACGGACGAACTCCAGCTTAGGCATGGGAACGGTCTTCTCTATGGTAGTTATAGCCCAGACCATCTCCTCATAATTTTTCTTAGGAAGCAGAAGCAGATCCCAGTTGAGTTGGAATTGAATGGCCCTCCAAGCATATAAAACCATGTCTACTTCAGGAACGCATATATGGGTTAGCAGCGTGTCAGTAGGAACTGCTCTCATTGAGGCAAGCTAAAAAGAGAAAACAGTAATTAGTGATAAAAAGAAGGAAAAAAGAAAGAAGAAAAGAATACAATAGATTGATACTTGACTCGAGTCTACTAGTGCTTTGTCTTTGCCTATGAAATGAAGGATACGGGCGGATCACAAGGCTGACCGTAAGGCTTTCTCCACTTGGCCCGCAGGTGTAGTAGGCTTAGACTCACCTCGCACAAAGGCACCCTGAGTAGAGGCCAAGGTGACTATCATGGTTTCTAGGATTGATGCACCAGAAGCTACCTAAGGCTCCTCTAAGGGTCTTTTAGAGCCCTCAATCTTGATACCTCCTACTAAAGTGATGATGGGAACCACCTTTGGGGTTGTAGTAGAGGCAACCTCTCGAACTTTACCTGTAGCCCTAAGCCTCAAATCACCAGCCCCCTCCGGGGCTGTAGCAAAAATACCTTCTTGGACTTTAGTAGCATCCTCGAGACCCCTTAGGTTACCAACACCATTCGAGGTCATGGCAGATATGGCTTCCCGAACCTCAATGACAGCCCCAAGATCTCCTACACCTTTCACCACCTCTCGGGCCACATTGCAGGCAATCTCTATAAGGTCTTCAAGGGTTGCCTTGGGAATAGTAGTAGAGGTAACCCCTTAAGAATCTGGAGTTATCATGAGAATGGTAGAAGAGACAACCACTTGAGGATCTAGCATTGTCTTAGGTATGGCGGTAGAGGTGATCATCTCAGGATCTAGAGTTTAAGCCTCCAACCCTCTAAGACAAAAGGACTTATTCCATCATCATCGAAGTCAGTCAACAGGATCATAGTATGTTAGCGCTTCTACAAGCATTTTTTCCTTTGGGGATTGGGTTCAACCAAAGGAGGTGTGGATGAAGGCTGATCAACAGATACTAAGAGAGGTTATGGCTTTTTCCTCCTCTTAGAATTAGGTAAGGGGGATGGAACTCATTTTCTTTTATCATATCCATCTCCCTTGTCCGAGTAGCTTGAGGGATGAGTCTTTTTAGGTTCGAACTTTATTAGGACTGAGACATGATAGGATACATCATCATTCTTAATTTTTTTGAATATGGATCCTAGCGAAGGGGCCATCTGGGCCTCCGAAGTAATAAGAGCATCGATATTCCCCTTCAAGAGGTTTACTAATATATGTGATTACATCTAATCATAGCTTATAGAGATTCAAAACAGGTCAAAATATGTCAAAAAAATGAAAAGGCAAACATAGTAGACAACACTTACTGGTACATCTCTTTATAATGTGTTTGAAGTATTGGGGCTATCATTTGTTGAAGCTGAGGCAGGCATTTCTATCAACTAGTTCCACCTTGCATTTCTTTTAAGTAGTGTGTGGAATGATTACGTGGTCGACGGCCTCCTGGTCTAGCAACTTTGTACTAACTTAGGGGGACAGCCCCCGAGGTATATACTGGCTCAACCCAAATTGGCCTGCCACCAGTTAAGGGTGATATGACTCAAAATAGATCCTAAGCAACGAGGCAGGGTTATTCTTCCTGTCTACTAGAAATCTGTACCAAGTAAGGAGGCAGTGGTCTTGAATGTTAAAAGGATTTAAGGTCCTTCACAACGACTAGTTTTGCCAATAGAAAAACTCAAAGAAGTTCTTCAATTCATCCAGAGGATAAACACTTAATAAGCAAGTGAAAGGGTGAGTAATGTGGGCATCTTTAGGAGAGATTCCTAATGGAGTAAAGGAAAGTAGGCAGTTGTCCACAGCCTTTAACAACCAAACGGGCTCGTGAAAGTTACTGAAGGGCTTCTTTATTAGGGACTCCCTCGTATCATCATATAGACAACATAAAAATATGATCCCCAAGTCTAGTTTGTTACCACAAAGTAGGGATTGAGCAATCCGCGAGTGGGAGTTGCTTGGACTTCCCTCCCCTAAGGGCTAGGATCCATTAGCTTAGTAGGATCCAAATGAAGACCAAATGCTCTGTAGGGGTAATGGGCTCATCAATTAGCTTCTTAGAGAACAAATCTATGATCTTTATGTAAGAGCCAGTGCCCCTAATTTTGTTCTTCAGGTCGGCAGAAAGGGTGACATAAGAGTCATGCCTTTCGAGGATAGCATAAAAATTCTCCTCCCCATTAATCGGTGGCCCCAAGTACATAAACAAATCACATAGCGTGATCGACTTGGAGCTTAACTCAAAGATGAATGTGTTACATTTAGGTGCCCAAAAACTTAAAAGGTCTATCAATAAATTGATCGAAATGTCAACGTCGATTAATGAGAGTTGGATTAGGTTATAAAGACCCATCTCATTTCACTGCTACTTGTAAGTCTATCTTAAGCACTTCACCCAATTAGACCAAGTGTGGGGAGACTAGGGCCAGTTCTGAAGCTTTTGATAAGACGATTCAATGAAGGCTGAAGTTGTTCGGGCTAGAAATAGGTTGTGGACTAAGGTCAGTAGCCATGGATTTGGCTAGGTAAGAGCGATCACTTTAGAGAAGTCAAGAGAAATAGTCATATACTCGATATCACTCTTGTTAGAAATTTAAAAGCTCTAGGTAGAGGTAATAAAAGGTTAAAAAACAGTCAATATTTTATCCTTAAAAAATATGAGGACCAAATAAAAAGTGAGAAGCTTAATAAAGGCAACTAAGTCATGAAAAGATGATTCCTCCTAAAATAGAAATGGGAAGGCATTAGATTAAGAGCCTAATCTAGAGACAATATGAGTTCAACAATAAAGTACATTCCGTCATCAATCCTCCTAATGAAATAATGGTGTTCCAGATCGTGACTAGGGAGTTAGGTAAACTTTCATAGGAGTGTTGGAAGGGGCAGCAGGGGATGTGGTGGTAGTAGAAGAGAAAGCCATTGTTGGACAAAGGAAAGAAGGAAGTAAGAAAGGTAAAAGCTTAAACAACAAGAAATAGCAAGAAGGGCAAGGGGAACGACTAGAAAAAGAAATAAGAATTTATATTAACAAAGGGCGCTCAGAGATGAAGGGACGCTTCAGTTTTTTCAAACGTGCCATATGGCTTACATTATCAGCCACTAGCACGCGGGGGGTATTGTTTGGCCTATAAAACATAGCTTGCTAAAGCATTAGGTAGGTTAGAAAGCCATATGGGTAAAGTGACTGAAGAGTCAGGCTTATTCAACAACCTGAACAAAGAGGCTAGCCTTGAGCTCAATGGAAAGCCACGACAGGATGAGTATGTCGAAATCCTACCAGTTGCAAATCTTAGACTCTTGGTACAAAAAGACACGATCTCAAATGATCTTGAATCTTGTGAGACTAGCATTATCATGCCCAAGTATCTTAGTGAGATGAGCTGGTTACTAAAAATGAAAGACAATGAGTAAAGACCATGCCAAGAGTTTTGCATGATCCTCGATTCTTTAAAAGAACATTCTAGGTTCCAAGGGAGAGGCTACCATCACTCCGTTACTATAAATAGAGTACCAAAGTACAGAAAAAGATAATAGTCAATATTTAAAAGACTCGTATTTTGCACTCGTAATTCTTAAGTTTATTAGCTTTATCTTCAATTTAGACTTATAATCATTTTACATTTTAATAATAATCAAAACACTTATTTTACCAAGTCTTGCATATCTTTTACGTCAGGGTAAACAGTGGTAAGGGAGCCCAAGGACCCTTATTTTATCAATTAAAACTCAGCGTCTTTGGCACGCTTGGTAATTTTTTATTTTTCGATGAACAAAAACAATAAAGAATAATTAATTGTGTGAAAAGTTTGAAGTAAACATTCCCTTTTCAACCAATCAGGTGTTGGAGTGGTGTCAGGGATCCTAGTATTAGCGTTGGCCTTCATCTTTTGACATTACAAACATACATAAAAAATGCTCTGTCTCATGTTCAACTCTAATCAATAAATTGGTACTCGAATGAACCTGATCTAAGCAATGGAAGACTCTTCTTTAGAGTTCTAATCTTCTCCTATAGGGAGCTTCAAGATGCAACTAACAACTTTGACCCCTCCAACAAACTTAGAGATGGTGCCTTTGACTTTATTTACTATGGTCATCTTCTCTATTATTCTCTTCCCATTTCTTGTAATCTTGTGTTTTCTTTAAAGCTATTTCATTTATAGGAAGCTTCAAGATAGATGTGAAGTTGTAATGAAATATTTATTCCATCACAAGTATAAGCAACTAGAAGTAGAACAGTTCATGATTGAAGTTGAGATTCTCACTCATGTCATAAGAACCTTGTGTTCCTCTATGGCTGTACTTCATGTCAAAGCTATGAGCTCCTCCTTGTCTATGAATACATCCCAAATGGCACCCTAACAAGTCACCTTCGTGGTCACTTTGCAAATCCTACATTGCTAACTTGGCCTATACGCATCAAAATCACCCAAAAAACTACAAGTGCCTAGCTTACCTTCATGCTTCAAGAATCATGCATTGTGATGTCAAAATCAACAACATTCTCCTCGACATCAATTTTTGTGTGAAGGTTGCATATTTTAAACTTGGAAAAATTAATTTTTTAGTCCTTCAACTTTTAACTCACTTGTAACTCAGTTCCTCAACTATGACTCGCTGCGACTCAGTCCCTCAACTATAACTCGTTGTAACTCAGTCCCTCAACTTTTGATTTACCTATAACTCGGTCCTTATTTTTAATTTTTTTAGAAAAATTTTTATCAAATAAGAGGGATAAAAAAATACTCATATATTATATTAAAATACTCTCTTCTTATTCATTAATGTGAGATATAAGCTAACATGAAAAAAAATTAACAAAGGTTCAGGGACTAATTTGTAAGTGATTCAAAAGTTGAGGGATTGAGTCATAGGCGAGTTATAGTTGAGGGACTGAGTTACAGCAAGTCATAGTTGAGGGATTGAGTTACAAGTGACTTAAAAATTGAAGGACTAAATGATTAATTTTCCCTTTAAACTTTCTAAATTGTTCCCTGATGATGTGTCACATGTTTCTACAGCTTCTCAAGGAATTATAGGTTATCTAGATCTTGAGTATCATTTTTGCTTCAGGCTCACAAATAAAAGTGATATGTATAGTTTTAGGGTTGTGTTGATGGAGTTGATATCTTCAATGCCTGCGATTGATACGAGAAGGAATAAAGATGAGATTACATTAGGGAGTCTTGCAGTAAGGAAGATTTAAAGAAATAAATTTGAGGAGTTGGCGGATCCTCATTTGGGAATTGAGAAGGATAGTGAGGTGAAAAGGAAAGTGGTTACAGTAGGAGAATTGGCATTTCAATGTTTGCAAATAAATAGTGAAATGAGGCCTTTCATTGATGTGGTTTTAGAGATTTTGGGGAAAATTGGACGAGGGAAAAAAGAAGAAGATGATGCAAGAAAAGATGACGATGATAATAGTGGTGGTGGTTGTAACACTTGCCCCGAGTGTTATCCAAAAATCACACAATTCAAATAAACTAAGTGTGGTTAAGGAATTAATCCTAAAACCAACTTAGGAAACAAACCATTTAAATCACTAAACAAATACACAATTGCAAAGTAAACATTTAAAGCCTTTAAAAAAAATTTATAGGTTCTACCCATAGCACGCGGAAGCAAGCTAGACGAAAGTGAAATAAAAAAATGCTGTCATGACAGCAATTTATTGCTGTCATGATAGCCTTCCTGGGCTAACTTCCGGAAGGCACCGTTTCGTCATTCGACCTCCAATCGAAGTGATTTTAAATCTCACACGTCACATTCAAAGGGTACTATAAGTATACCAAATTTCAAAAAGATCCAACGGTCGGATTGAAAATTAAACATGTTAAAAAATTAATTATTTTTGTTGTTATGACAGCTAAAAAGCTGTCATGACAGCACTTCCGGACCAACTTCCGGAGTGCACCATTTCATCATCTGACCTCTGATCGGAGTGATTCTAAAGCTCACATGTCACTTTTAAATAATACTATTAGCATACTAAATTTTGAAAAGATCCAATGGACAGATTGAATTTTGTGCAGGTTACAAAATCAACACTGTAGCTGTCATGACAGCAATTTAATGCTATCATGACAGCACCTCCAGACCAAATTCTGGAGTGCGTCGTTTCTCCGTCTGATATCCGATCGACGTGATTCCAAAGCCCACACGAAGATTATAAAAGGTTTTACCTGTGACCCAAATTTTAGAGAAATCCAACGGTCGGATTAAGATTTGGACACCCGGATGTAAAAGTACAGCTTTTTGGTAAAAACCATTTTCAAAATTGTCTAAATCTCATCCTAATGGTCACAAACCTGTGAAAATACTTTGGACATGTCAAATAAGATTAAAAACACCTGATAGAACATTCAAATGATGGAAAACCTCCATACATCAAAATTTGACCACCCGGGTGCCATTTCCCAAAATGGACCCTAAACCCCCAAAATGCACAAATCATACAAAAGTGGTCACAAATCAATCCAAATACCATGTATTTATATAAATACATATGCTAAACATTTTCACTTGGCTCAGAGCTCCTTGTGGGGCCCACGCACCCACTCTCTCTATCCAAGGTGTATGTTTACCCATAGCACACCATTTGCAATGCAACCACTTTGCATTTGCTTATAATATCACATATATATCAAAATAAATATCTGCTTATAATAGAAACTTGGTCTACTAAGTAAATCCATCAAAACCACACACCATAACCAAGTTTCCTAGCCACAAGTCTACAAACAGACAAAAATTCATACACAAGCACACAATCCACACATATTCACACACACATACATAATCATATCCTACTGGCACCCTAATCTTAAATACATTACAATATATTTGCTCAAAAGAAAGGGGTTGCAGTTCTTTACAAATCACAAGCAAACCCCTAGCTTTGCTCCTTTCCCCGTCCACCACTGGATCCTTCGCCTGGACCTAAAATATTGAAAAGAAAAGGGTGAGACAACCACAGTCTCAGTAACAGCGAAATCTACATTGATTATTACAAAGTAAGCCATAATCAAATAAATGAATAATAAATTCAACATAGTATATAATTTAGCCATTTAAAATGCATGAATGCATGACCTAGGCCGGTATGGCCTTTCATGACCAACAGAATGCCCCTTGGCACTCTTTAACTCGCAGGTAAACCTTATACCTACTTATACCTCCACAGGCACAAAACATAATCTAAGGCATGATCTAATCCACCGAATCTCTTATGCCCCTTCGACGTGAATCCTAAGCAGTTAAAGCTAACTCTCTCCCAGAGCCAACCCAACTTACTTTCCATGTGAGGGCTACCTTGGCCTAGGCACTCAACCTCACACTTCATATGTTGGATTCCCTCCCCCACTGAGAGGTGTCGAACACTCAATACACTAACCACTTTAGTGCACTAAGCCCACAATACGTAAGACAACACTGAGTACTGACAGTGTGCCATAGAATATCAAAAATCCACACCTTCTCATTGGTGAACTCCCACCGAAATCATGCCTTTTACTCTTGTCTACCTTTCCTGAGTATTGACCATTCAACACTCTAAAGTAGTATAATATTTATAAATCTCATTTCCATAAAAACATTGTTATTAAACAATTAGAAAACATATTTGCACTATAATCAAAGTAGTACCCCATAACCCCTTATAAAGCACATTTAATCTTTTAAAACATGTAATGCATGATAACTAGTAATATTTATTCAAAAATAGCTAAAACAAAGTAATAAAAAATATAAATTCTCCTGTTACCTCAACCCTTTGGTACCAAAAGGATTCCTTTTGTACAAAATAGAACTTGGCTTGTTCCTTAACTTCCGAACAAATTCCACCAACAATCCCTACAACATATAAGTGATCCACATCACTTATCATGTCAAATAGCATTAATGAAGACTATAACTCATACCACACAACTTGGGTCTATGAGCCATAATCCATCCTAATAGTCCATATATTAAACCAACCATTCACATAATATCACTTAACCACCAAAACCATTTATTAGCCATCATTAGGCTAATTTTCAATTTATATAATTTTTTATCAATTAAAAACCTTCACTTAGTGTCACCAACTTTCACCATTAGCCCTTATAATGAAAACCAAACCTTAATTTAAATTTTATTGGGCTCAAATAGCAAAATTATAACTAAATCAATAAGTTTAAACCATTGAAGAGCAAAAACCCAATTTCTCAGGGTTTAATTTGTGCCTAAAACACCTCTTTTCATCCAATTATCCACTCAAAACATTAGATCACTATATAGAAACTCAAAACATACTCCCTGGGATCTAAAGAAACAAAAGCTTACAAGAATAAAGCCTTTGGGATCAAAATCCAAAAATCTCCTCTTCCAAAAATTGAAGAAAATCAAGAGAAAGAGAAGAGGATTGAAGTAGGAAGTTTACCTATCGTGTAGCCGAGCTCGCAACGGTTGCAAAGACTCCTAGATCCGAGCCTAACTCCCTCTCTTTCTCCTTTCTTCTTCCTCTCTCTCTCTCTCTCTCTCTCTCTGCGTTTTGTTCTTTCCTTTCTTTTTTTGCGTTTCTGCATCTCTTTTCCCTTATAAAAGCTGATCCAAAAGTTTGGAAAAAATTACAAGAAATGACCCAACATTTTTTTATTATTGCACAAAAGCCCGGGTCAACTTTGGTAATTTTTCCCATAGTTAAAAAATCAAATAAAACTAAACTTTTGCTTAGAAAAATTTAAACTCTGAACCTCTATCAAATTATTCTAAATTTTAATTTAATTATAGATATTTTATTTTATTTTATTTTTATAAATCCAAGTCTTAAAATTTCGAGATGTTACAGTGGTTGTGGAATTTCAAAGAATAAAGCAAATATACATGCTCAACCCACAGTAACTTCAATAAGCTATAATCATGCAAAGTTGTTCAAGTCACCATCTTCACCTAACAGTATGAAAGTAAATTGGGGAAGTGAGTCTATTGCTACTAATTTAAGCATTTAGTCTCAAAGTTGATTAATAATTCATGGTCCCTATTCCTATATGCTTTGTTAAATAGATGCATCTTCTTATTTCTCAAGTTAAGAAGGTGGGTATGTGATGTTGAATATTCATATTAAATATGAACACATAGCAAAAATTTTGTATTAATGCTACTGTCAATGTTTCTTCACTATGTAGTTTTGAAATGAGGTACATTTAACATTTATATGTAGAACATAATTTGAATAAGTCAAGTTTATTCAATTGGCTTGAATAAACCAAGACATTAAAAGAAAAAAAAGTCATACTATCAAGTATGATCCTAACAACTTGGGCCCGTGGATTTATTTGGACCAATCTGAATACATGAATAGTTTGAGACTTTTTCCCTTGTTTTTAAACCAATTTTAATTTTTGACTTAAACTAATTTTTTTTATTATTATAAAGAATATATACAATATATTTTTTGGCACACTTAAAAATTATTGAAGACTCCACTTTTTTAAAGAAAAATATGTGTCTTAAAGTTTAAAAATCAATATTAAAATATATTCTCAAAAGATTATTTTTAGGCATTTGACATATATTAAAAATGACAGAAATATAACAATATATACTTTATTTTTAGGTAAATTAGTAAATTACCACATGAACTTTAGGTCCAATAGCACTAGAGTTATTTAACTTGTATCCGTCCTGATTAGCCCGGTTGAGATGAACCTCATCCTAGTCTAAAAACAATCGAGTTGATACTTTGTGAGATGAGATGAGACGGGACAAGGGATTGCCCTTGGGATGTCGAGTCGCATCATAAATATTACACACACACACACACACACACAGAGATAAATGTATGTATATTATTTTTTATTTTAAAAATATACATTAAATATATTAATTATATTAATATAATTTATATTTATATTAATTATATCAAGTATAATTTAAATACTGTAATTCTTATTTAAAAATAATTTTTTCATATTAATAATTTTAATGACACGGAGTAAGCAATACCCGGTATTATCTTTTTTATAATATATTAATGATATTAATACACTTTAATTATATATATATATATATATATCTATTTAATTACTTTTGTTTGTATTGTATCTCGTGCCTTATTTATTCTTGTCCTAATCTCTAATGGGACGAAATGACTTTGGGGATGAGACGAGATAAGGACAAAATTCAGTCCTGATTTTTTTTTTTGGACAAGACTCAGGACAAGGATGTCCCAATCTGGTCTCATCTTGTGAATATCCCTAAGTAGCATCATAGATTTTAAACTTATTTATTGTGTAAATTATTCTCTCAACTTTTAAAAATGGTACAATCTAGCTTCTGCCATTAACAAAAATTAATTTTAACTGTTTGATGACAAAAAAAGAAAAGAAAAGGACGTGAAAAATTACATAAAAGGGAAAAAGTTTGGTCCTTTTTTGTAATTTTTTAGTTATTATTTGTAATTTTTGGATCCTTTATTATAGTTTTTGTTGTCCTTTTCTATATTTTTTGTCCTTTTCTGTTATTTTTTGGTGCACCAACTAACAATTAAAGCTAACTTTTAATAACAGCAGGAGTCAAATTGTATTGTTTTCAAAAGTTGAAGGAACAATATTCACAATAAACGAGTTTAGAGTCTATGATTCTACTAGACTTAAAGTTCAGGGGGTAATATACTTATTTATCCTTTATTTTTTTTAAAAAAATATGTATAATAATGTACTCAAATGTACATATAATCATTTAGTATAAAATGCTTTAAGTCTTAAGAGATTAATAAATATTTAATATAAATTATATAAAATAAAAATATTCAAGTATATTCAAGCATATTAATCAAGTCAACCCAAATAATCCGAATATTTAAAAAAAATTGTAATGTTCTCATGCCCGAGCCTGAAACTCTTGTCTCTGTTTGTAAGTGTCTTGCTTTCTTCTCATTCCAATAACGTTGATGTCAAAAAACTGAAAAAAGTATCTTGCTTTCTTAATTTGACTTGTTTGATATCACCAGGTCATTGTATATGGAATTGTAGTTTTATAGGATCAATTTTAATGTATACAGTATATCATGCACATTAGGAATAACCTGCTATGTATTCATACATATAAAAACTAGAATGCTAATGCATGTGGATATTAATATTGTGCCAGTCTAAAATCTGAAAAATGCACTGACATTTAAATTAATGGCTTCCTTAAATTAAGAGTCTGAAGCACGTTGTGTTGAGAGACAGACATGCGCATCATTCATGTTCTCAGTCTTGGTCATACGCTCCTTCCAAGTCAACTCCCCCATCACAGACCGGCCCTGGACTTATGTGTGTTCCATTTATCAACAAATTGACACCCATGTAAGAGCTTGCTTGGTATCTATTTTTTATTTTTTTATTTTTAAAATAAAAAAATTTGGGTAAATATTTTAGATTTACATATTTTTGAAATTGTTTCTATTTTTTGACTTTAAAAACAAAAATGGAAACAACTTAGAATTGTTTTTGTTTTTTTTCATATTTTTAAAGTACACCATATTTGATTATTATATATCATATTTATTTATTGTCAACTACTATCATAAATCATTAGAACCATCAATTAGATGGGTCTGATCTTTTCAAACCCAAAAATAATAAGGGCTGAGCTGTTACTTTAGGATAAAAACTGGTAATTCGAACTTAAAAGGAAAGAGTCGGCCCTTTTAAGCTTTTTTTATTTTTTTTAAATTTCAATGTGAAAAGATAAAATACTAACTAAAAGAAATGGAAACAAGACTCATTCTTCTCTCCATCATCCATCAACTTCAATTCCACAAGCAAAGCTGAGAGTCCTCTACGACTACCTGCTTCTTCCCTTGCCTTGCCTAGTTGCCCTTACCCAGTCCCTTACCTTTATGAGTATAGATGATTTTTCTAGGACAAGTCTAAACTAGAAAATGACCTGGATGAACCAATATTTAAGCCTTATAATTGAAAAGATTTAGCTTATGATACTAGCAAAGTCTAATTTTTATTGGTATTGATTTTAATGTTGTTATTTGATATTAAACTGGGATGTTTAAGTTTTATATATTTGTTGTGGTGTGTATTGATTTAAATTCATTTTTCTAAACTTAATTTCATGTGTAATAACTTTTTTTTTGCATTGAAAATATATTTTTTATAATTTTAAATTGAACAAAAAGAGTTGAAATCCACAAGGCTGGCCTTCAGCCTTAAGGGATAGGGCTGGGTTTTGCAAAATGGAGCCCTAATGTACATTCTAGCTTAACAAGGTTAGTCTTTTTGGACCCTGGCCCTTCAAGGGCTAACCTTAATTAACAACTCTATAAATCATCATCATTAACCATAGGCAGTCTTTTTTTAACACTAAAATTATTTTCAAATTAACAAAAATCAAATAGGTTTTCATTTTATTTTATTTTTGAAATATATATTTTAAAAATTGATCTATATATAATATAGTGTTTAAAAACACAAAATATAACAAAATCAAAGAAACCCTTAATTCACAATTATGTAAAACCTTTAACTAAGTTCAGTTTTTGTTATGCGAGTTAGGGTTTTAGATCAGAATAGTTCTATCAGTTCATGTCTTCTTCTTCTTGTTATTTTCTGACCATGTGCTTCCTTTCTCTTCTACTTCTCAAGAGTGTCTATCTTCCTTTAACTGGAAATCTAGGCAAGCTCAGTTTCCCTTCACCACTCTGAAACACAACTGTGGAATGTTGGCGATTCATGGTTGTACAGAAAATGCCTTCCTTTATTTATATTTAATATTTAATAAATAACATTTAATAATTATATATTTTAAAAATAATATTAAATTTAGAGATGTCACCTCTCTCATTTAAATAATATTAAATTAATATGTAATAAATAATATTTAATAATTACTCCCTCCGTTAAAAAATGTAAATTATTTTTAACCGAATCTCACCTAATAAAGTAGTTACTTACTTTCAAACTAACTCTATCTTTTTATATTTACTCCTATTAAAAACTCTATAATAAATATAAAGTCATTCATTAATAGGAACACTTAAAAAAAAAGGTAATGATTACATCTCAAAATACTAAAAATACTTTATATTTTTAAACATCCAACTCCTTAAAAAATGCCTTATATTTTTAAACAGAGGGATATATTTTAAAAATAATACTAATTAATAAAATAATTATTTAATATGATAAAATACAATACTAAATCAATAATAAAGTAGACAGGTGGCATTTTCTAGCTTAGGAAATGCCATCTCTTTTCTTTTAGTTATTAAATAATATATATATTAATTATAAATGCTAATTAAATAAATTATAATAAAATACTAAATCAATAATAGAGTAGAGAGGTAGTATTTTCAAGCTCAATAAATGTCACCTCTCTACTTTTAATTAACAAATAATATTATATATTAATTATAATTAATAATCAAATAAATTATTAGAAAATAATTATTTAATATGATACAATAAAATGCTAAATCATTCAAAGAGTAAAGGAGTGGATTTCCAAATCCTGGAAATGCCACCTCTCTACTTTTAATTATTAAAAAAAATTAATTTAATAAAAAAGTAGAGAAGTGGTGTTTTGTCACTCAAGAAAAGCTACCTTTTTGATTTTAATTATTAAATAAAAATATATATTCATTATTAATACTAATTAAATAATTATGATAAAATAATTAGATAATCAAATAAAAGAAAATACTTAATTAATGACAAATTAGAGATGTAGTATTAGAGCTTGAGATTTTATTGACAGAAGCAGAATATTATAAATGAAAAGTGAGAAAGAAGAACTCAAAAATATGAGTGAATTTACAGAAAGTTTTACTACTTCTCTTGAATATATTCGTCTTTCTTCAGCCTTTTCCTTTGATTGCCTTCCTTCCTCTGTAAAAAGACACCTTTCTAAAAAAAATAGAAAACCTTATAAAATACTTTGTCTTCCTAAAAAATGTATGTGTTCCACCTACAAAACTTCCTTTCCTTAACCCCTATAAGCTCTACCATAGAGGAAACTCCTTCCCCAGAGGAATCAACACTCTAATTCACTCCAACCATCCCCAACTAAAAAAAGGTGACTTAAACCTCTAAACTTGATCAATGTGGTATTGTGGCTACCATAGCTAAACAATATTACTCTCAAGATTGCCCAGTCATTGATAGATACGTGGATCAGCCAAGGGTATACACATCTTCATGTTGGAGCCATTCGTTTAGTTCTAACTCTTCATGGAAGGAAGGGTATGACAGTAACAACTAGAGTAGCTTTGCTTGATTCTACTTACAAGTCATATGGGCATAGCCAAAAGCAGTTATGGCTACCATCAATCACTAGATGATTTTTAGACTTCAATATCATTCATTTGATCTTAATTGTCCCAACATGGCTAGAGATGCTTTGCATATGGTTACAAATAATCCAGGAGACTCGTTGATTATTTAGATCCCAAGACATCTTCCTACAGAAGAACTTGCCAGATGATGTCAATGGAATGTATCAACAACTATGAAAGACAGTTTCATGGTGTTTAGAAGGATGTTCACACTATAAGACCTCCTGAACTTTATAGGCTCTAGGATGGCACTATCAAATTAGTCATCAAGAGGCCTGGAACACAAGATCTAAATTAGATCTCTAGAAGGATACTGTCAATTGTCCTAACTTTTACTGCATATAAAGTACACCCTCCGATTAAATGGTTTACATCAGACGCTAAGCTAGTTTTTGTCTCTCACATCGATGGTCCTTTTATTTCGGACTATGCCCTAGAAATTTATGACCGTAATTATGATTGCTACCTCTAAAATGATTCTGATGATGAAGTTGAATTTGGTTCCAAAAGGACTTATAGGTGTAAAATCCTCCTAAGAGAGGGGTGAATTGGGCTAATTTAAAATTTAGAACAATTTAAGAAAATATAATTAACAGGAAGGAATGATATCACCAATTAGAGCTGAGATAAGGAAAAGAAACTTTGCACAAAGTCTTTATCTTGGTTTAGCTCTAACCACTTAAGCCTAAATTCAATCCCTAAGATATACTTGAGATTTTTTACTAACTCCACCAAGATCAATCTGGGGTCTTGGTTGCCACAATATAATTCATACTCTTCCTCGAGTATATAACTCTTTCTCTTACAAAGGTGCTCTTAAATCCCCTTAAGTTCCTTGAGCTTAAGTAATTCTATCCTAGATGAAAAATATAGAGAAGGATAGATTGAATTCAATGATGAATCACTACTGTAATAAATCTCCCTTTCAAAATAGATATATAATCAATGAAGCACTTAGAATATTGCATGTACTAACAAAAAGTAGTTAGAGAGTGAATGCAAGTAGTTAGCTCAGTTAATTTCTCATGTATTCTTCTTCATCAATGAGTCCAATTTATAGTTAATTTTTGAAATATATCCATTTGACTCATGTGTTTGTCATTGAACACTTCATCTTGTTTCCTCTTATTTTTTCATTATTTAAGGTAGTGAAATAGTGTTTTTCTAGTAGGCTTGTGTGTTGTTGGTGCCTAGCTAGTTCATGAAACTTTTATTGGTATATATAACTTCTATCTAAATGTATCCTTTCTACCTAAATGTCTTTGGTCCTATCGGTATAAGTCTTTAAAGATCAACATCTTTTACATTCAATCCTTTCAATATATTTCCTATCTATCGATATGATGTCTTTCATTATCTCTCTTACTTCATCCATATTTCTACCAGTATATTCTCGCTTCTATCGATATGAATGGAGATATACTGGTAGATCGATACGGTGAAGAGAAGTTAAGACATTTTGGTAGGAGTAAAATCTTTAGGTAGGAAACAGTCATACTAGTAGAAATACATACCGGTAGAAATATTAAGCACATTAACTTCTATGACATTTGGGTAGGAAGGAGTTATACTAGTTGGAAGAAGATATACAGGTAGTAGTGATATATACCGGTATGTCTAAGAATTAGTTCAGCAATAGATTGAAACAAGATTAATTTAAGCTAAAGCAATTAAGAACAAGAAATAACTCAAATAATTATTTCAAGGATAGAAAAATAGAATAGGATCAAGAAAGTCAGAGAATGTTATACATAGTTATTTAATGTCCTTAAATTAGCCAATAACTCTTATATGCATAAACAAACTTCTTTATTTTTGTAATTATTAACACTAGGGGTGAGCCACTTTCTAGCTACTTTTGGTGCAAGTAAATATTTTTTTATATTTTCTTATTTGATAACAATTATTATTTGTTATTAGGACACACTGGATGATTATTGTGGTTAACCCTATTGCTTTAAAAATATGGTATCTTAATTCTCTTAATGGAGAATGAAGCAACAGGCCCAATATAGTTGAAATTTTAATAAGTTAGTTGAATTTTTATCAAATACTAAAATTTACTTTTTACTTTCTTCTTTGAGCCATGGTATTGTATTGCACTATGACCAATAAAACCTTGCCCCCCAACTTGAGGGCATTAGACTCTTGCAAGAAATTATTTACAATTAATATATTCACCTAATTGGCTGAGTTTTTAATCAACAAACTGTATGCTTTTAACTATCATTTTATTGATATATGGTTTTTTTAACAGTGTCCACTCTGGCTAAATCATAACAATGACTATGGTTATTACCTGATGAGATTCTTGAAGGACATCATCACCTATACCCCTACCACATTACCTAATAAGATATGTATTAAATTTAATTATACTTAAATTATAAATTTTAATCAACTTTAGTTAGATAGCTATTAACTTAAATTTGTTGTGACTCTTTACATATAGTACTTCGAGGATGCCTACTACATTTGGTATGCTGTTGTACATTTAGAAGAAACCCTTGAAAAGGTAATTCAAGCCATGTTTAACATGTGGATAGTAGCAATGGTTAGGCCTAATAATTATTTTGAGTATACACATCCATTTTTGCCCAATTTTTATGTCTTAGGCCACTTAGTTTTGAAATTTTAGCTTACAAATGAGCTAAAATTATAAAATTTTTATGGTTTTGGAATTAGGGTATACGAATGATATAGAAATTTTAAGGCATTTTGACAGTAATTTTAATACAAAATAATGATTGATTCGTTTTTATTGCTGGCTAACTGGTATATATATTTGATTCCTTTATATTTGTAGGGCAGTCCTCACTTTTTTCAAAAAAACACCATTAATACTTAACTGTTGTTTTGAAATAAACTGTCAAGTATATATTTAGTTATAAGACTTGTAATTCATTATATTTAGTCATATGCAAAATGGCATCGTTGAACATTGCCATCACAATTGTAGAAATGGGACTTGCTTTAATGCACCACGCCTCTGTCCTCCAAAAGTATTAGTTGCATGCCTTTGTTACAACTATTTTTCTACTCAACCATCTTTCCACTTCTGCTCTTCAAGGTCAAAGTCCATTTGAAATTTTATTTCACATATGTCCCAATTAAAATTTCTTAAAAGTGTTTGATTCTGCATGCTGGCCCAATTTGAGATCATATGCTTCTCACAAACTTGCTCCAAGATCTTTCATGTGCCTGTTCTTAGGCTACCTCTATTTTCATCTTCAAACAAGCATAATCTACATCTCAAGAGATGTATTATTTGATGATGCCCAATTTCCCTTTCATTAACTTAGCCCATCACTATAGCCTAATATCAACTCATACACTACCATGGCTTTCATTTCTCTTGGACCTCTATTTTTAAGCCCAACCACTTTACACAACTCTAACCCCATCATGTCTACTTACTCGTCTCCTATGCTGTCTTCATTTCCCTTATCCTTTGACAATACTCACTCCCCTTCATCATCTCCTGGTATTCTATTCACTCTACTTGCTCTGACCATGCCTATGCCGTTGTATCCCATAGTGATGAGATCCAAGTCTAATATCATCAAACCTACCCCATACTATTTTGATTTTATTTACCCACCACATTCTTACCATACCTCAGGACCTCTAAGCTCTATTCCTACTTTAGTTTCTTTTGCCCTCAAACTCCTAAAATGGCAATAAGCTCTCTACTCAAAATTTCAAGCCTTGCTTTCCATTAATACTCAGACTCTTATTCCATATTCACCTTCCATGAAATTTATTGGTTGTAATTGGACTTTTTTTGAACCAAATTTCACGCTGATAGTTTACTAGACAAGCACAAAGCTTTGCCAAATGGTTCTACCAATAATCAAGAATTGATTTTGCTAACACTTTTTTTCAGTGGTAAAGCCTATAGCTGTACATATCATTCTTTCCCTTACTGTATCTCATGGCTACTATTTAGGACATATAGATGTCTAAAATGCTTTCTTATATGGGTTCTTCAACGAAGATGTTTACATGACTTAACCCTCAGGTTTTGTTCATCCTGATTTTCCTACTCATGTTTGCAAATTAAATCATGCTATTTATGGTCTTAAACTGGTCATACGTGTCTGGTTTGCTCATTTAGGGTCTTGTCTCATGGAATTGGGTTTCTATGCTTCTAAATCTAACTTCTTTCTATTCATTTGCCAAAATTTTCATTACTCTATGTATGTTTTGGTGTGCATCGATGACATTATTAGAATTGCCTTATCTGCTAATCTTGTTCAACTTCTTATCATTGCCTTGAGCAAGTCCTTCCTTGTCAAAGATCTTGGTCCCTTAAAATACTTCTTAGGTGTTGAAGTCCTCCCTTCCAATTCTGGTATGGTTTTACCTCAGCAAAAATACATTCTTGATATTCTTAGAAAATCTAAAATGGCAAATGTACACACTGTCTCAACACCTATGGCTCTTGGTTCTTACTTAACTACTTATGCTACCTCTGACTTCACTTATCCTTTTCTTTATAGAAGCATTGTTAGCAATCTACAGTATCTAAGTTTCATTGTACTTGATATGACCTTCGTTGTCAATCGAGCTTGCCAATTTATGTATCAACCTAAAGAAGCTCACTAGATTGCAATTAAGAGGATTCTTTGCTACCTGTAAGCCATTGCTCATTATGCTCTTCATCTTGGACCTCTTCTTCCATTTCTCTTTTAGCCTTCTCTAATGCTAACTGGGAAGGTAACATCAATGATCATTGCTCAACTAGTGCCTTTGGCATCTTTTTTAGACCTAATCTCATTACTTGGAGTTTAAAGAAACAACGCACAATTGCATGATCAAGCACTAAAGATGAATACAAGGCTATTGCTTTAACAACAAGTAAATTGATTTGGTTACAAAGTCCACTTCATTAATTAGGAGTTTTTCTTCCCCAAGTTCCATTCCTCTATTATGATAATCTTGAAGCTATATATTTGGTTACTAATCCTGTTTTTCATTCTCGTGCTAAACACATTGCCCTTGATTACCATTTTGCTTATGACAAGCTTGCTGCTAGGCAATTAAATGTCCTTCATATCTCCTCTCATGATCAACTTGCAGAAATCCTCACCACGCCTCTTCCTTGATCATGCTTTGCTACTCTCAAATTAAGTCTCATTGTTCTTTCATCACAGCTTGATTCGTGGGGGAATGTTGGAATATACAATAAGAGAAAAACTCATCCTCAGAAATCAACACCAAAAAGTCAAGTGATAGGCATAAAATTAGTTTATTCTAGACATTTCTCGAATGTACACATGTCATTTATGCATTAATTGTAATTATTTATATATAGCACAACAATGTACACATCTTTTGTTAAGGAATCATACAATACAATGTTTCTATGCATTACTTTTCATTTTGTCTACTCTATTTTTAATCTTTCCACCTTTGCTTCAACAGTGGTAGACTCTTCTTTAGAGCCCTAATCTTCTCTTACAAGGAGCTTCAAGATGCAACCAACAATTTTGACCCTTGTAAAAGACTTAGAGATAAAGGCTTCGACTTTGCTCGCTATGGTTATCTTCTCTATTACTCTAATTTATTTCCTTACAATCTTATGTTTTCCTTTATATATTTCCAAACTTTAAGCCTTTTAATTTATTTACAAGGAAGCTTCAAGATGGGTGTGAAGTTGCAGTGAAACACCTTTTCAACCACAACTACAAGAGATTAGAACAGTTGATTATTGAAGTTGAGATTCTCACTTGCATCACAAAAACTTGGTCTCCCTCTATTGCTACACTTCACAATAAAGTTATGAACTCCTCCTTATCTATGAATACATCCCAAATGGCACATTCACCAATCATCTTCATGGCTACTTTGCAGATCCCATATTATTGACATGGCCAATACGCATTAAAATTGCCATAGAAATTGTAATATTGCATCAGCTTACCTTCATGCTTCTAACATTACCCACCATGATGCCAAAACCAAACAACATGCTCCTCGACAACAATTTTTATGTGTTAAGATTGCTGATTTTAGACTTTTATGCTTGTTTCCTGATGATATGTCCCATGTTTCTACATCCCCATAGGGAGCACAAGGTTATCTTGACCTGAAGTATGACTTTTACTTTAGATTAATGAATAAAAGTGATGTATATAGCTTTAGGGTTGTGCTTTTGGAGCTGACATCTTCAATGTTAGAAGTTGATATAGGAAGGAACAAAGATGAGATTACATTAGGGAGTCTCGCAATGAGGTAGTTTCAGAGAATTAAATTCGAGGAGCTAGTTGTAATATCTCACTCCATTATATACAAATAACTAATATAAATCATGGTAATCAAAGGAATTAACTTAAAAAGTAATTACTAAGGTCTAGTTCAAAAGCAAGGGATCCCAAGTTTTTTATAATAACAAAGAGTTTAAAACAATCAAGATATCTTATATCAGAGTAAGAATAAGTTATGAAAGCATGAGATACCTCAGAGGAGTGCAAAAAATTAAAAACAAGTGAAAAACAACTCTTTTAATATGTGACAGAATAGTGTGTCAAGGCTTGTGCACACTGCACCGCGGCGTGTTGCACAAAAATTCAGTAGATTCTACTATTATTTGACAGCAAAATTAGGGAACTTACGACCCATCCTAATTCTCCGTCCGACATCCAAATGACGTGATCTAGGTATTTATGAAAAACTCTTAACATGAACTAGCTAATAGCATGGGTTTTACTTTCAAAATAAGTCACACTAGGAAGTTGGACACCCAAATATATCTTAATCACTTTTCACAATTTTTACTCAAAATGGGTGTCCAAAACCTTTAACATGTGCCAAAAGCCTTTCCTAACACTTAGACCATATCCATTGGACTTAAAACTACTAGTACAACACATCACACACACTTTAACCATAGTATAATAAAAATTCACTCCTCAACCCCTTTTTATCAAAAACAGAAGGGGAGATAATTTGTCATTTCATTGTATCCAAATCAATCAAAACATATTCAAATCATTATTTTTACACTTGCACTAGTATTTTAGCCCTAAAAACATATATATCTCAACACACACAAATACTTAAGGCTTAAAATACAAATCAAACATTTGCAATAATAAAATAGTGCAAGTGAGATGGCATGCAACCTAGAATTGGCAAACATATACTATTACACAAAATAAACTAAGCTAGAGGCGTATAAAAATAAATATGCTAATTCTTAGCCTCTTAAGCCTTCTCCCTCTCTGCACTAGAGCTAGAGCCTGAAAAGTGTTAAATGAAAGAAGTGAGTCTAGCCACTCAGTAACTAAGGTAAAACCTACCCTAAGTAGTTATATATATCAATTTTAAAACAAGCACATGCATATGAAACCAAGCACTTAAAACATACTCATACATATTATAACTCATCATTTCTCATTTAATAGCTTCTTTATCTTACATATACTAGGTGCATTGTCACTATATTATCATATATGTGACATGACCACTTATTCACACGACTTACCACAACTCAACACGTGTGACACGTCATATATTTACTAGACAATGATCAACAAACTTTATAACTTCCTTATTTCCTCATACTGAAATCATGGGTCATAACATTGAATAGGGCTTCGTTCATGTGACTACTACCCAAGCTTACCAATTGTGAGGTGTGACCAGGCCAAAGATTACCTAACCCACTCTGGGACAATGGCTTCCCCCATTCTCGAATCTCTGGGGTGTCTCATACCTTAGGCTATTCTTCTTATTAAATTGGTGGAGAAAGCTAGGTTTTAGTCCCTGGACAAACTATAAGAAAGTCCCTCGATAAACTGTTGGATAGGGCTATACTCCTGTACACCAAAAGGCAGCCTAAATACCATATAAATTTTCTCTACTCCTAATTCCTAGGCGAACTCCTATCCACTGATCATGCCATAAATAGTACTTACTCATTTTCACATTTTTATTTTTATTTACTCATTATCACAACAATCACGTTGGGCTCACGACCGTATACTACCCAAGTTGTATCCTCATCATTTTCTCAACATTATTCTCACTTATCTCAAAATTCACTTCTCATTAACACACAATTACCTTTACACAACATCACATTTATTTTCTAAGAGCATAAGCATGTTCATAGTTCGAAAACCCTCTTAACTTCACATTTTACATTTGAAGCCAAAAATAGTATTATGAACATTCAAATTTTCATACACTCATTGAAACTAATACATGGTTTCACATTGAAAATCAATCCCATACATGTAACATTCACAATTCATATTTAACAATCAATTAACATATGACTACCCAAAGTAGGGTTCCTTGATTACCTCAAACCTTTTAAAGATCAAATGTTTACCCCTCAATATATAGCTTCTAAGCTTGAATTTTTAAGCCAAATGGGTGATCAAGAGCCAGAACTACAATCAATCAAGTTAAATTTTATTAACATTACCAACTCAAGCATTAAATCCTCAATCTACACTTCTAAATTGTCCAATATTCACTCCACAAAAGTTTAAGCCTATCCCTTAGGTTTATTAATTACTTTTAGTCCCCAATAATATTAATGAACCATTAAATTTTCATTAATGGCATCATAATCTTTCAACCACCCATAACAAATGAAATTTTTGAATATTAATGGTGCCCAACAACCCAAGACACCAAAAATTTATTATACTAGGTTTAGATACTCTAATATACTCCTATTAACTCCATTTGAATCAATAAATTTGAACCCATAATCCATATAGACCAAAATCCACTTCCATTATCACACTTTAACTATAAACTCATAAATGTGGAAGAAATGGGGAGATTAATGAGTGTGGTACTTACCTTGGGTGTTTGTAGCCTCCAAAATACTCCCAATGTCATCCATAAGTAAACCCTAACAGAGCTTGGTACGTCTCTTCCATTCTCTCTTTTCTTTCTCTTTGTTTTTCTCATCAGTTTGCATATTATTTCTGCAGACATATACATCTTTCTCTTCCTACTTTTAATGGGGATAAAATTGAATTATTTTTCATTTTAAAATATATTTAATGAGTTAACTATTAATTTGTCATTCATTGGCTTTGGTGAAGTAGTTGAAATTAATCTTTAGGCATGCTAGTTATTCATTGTCCAAGTTGTGCTGCTTTGATGCTTAGCTGTATCTTAGAGCGAAATATAGCAACTTCCCTTCTATTTTATTTTAATGAAATAGACTTCCTTTCTATTTTTAAAACATATATAAACCTCTCTTGAAATAAAAATTTAGATAATACATACATCCTATCTATTTTAAAGATGTCATTTCCATACATTCAATCATTAATTAAGCATTAAATCATTTTCCACTAACCCTAGAATAAAAATTGGGTTGATGTTTATTTTTACATCTTTTTTTTTTTTTGGAGGAGCACAGGGCACTACTCTATACCAATAAGTGGAGCAATTTTGCTCCTAAACTATTTTTTTAGAGAGCAAAAAACTCCTTTCGTTAGTCACTCATTAACATTTTCATTTTCTACTGATGTGACATATGTGTGGGGCTCATATATGATAACAAGTAGAATTCTAACTATGTTCTTTAGTGTTAATTTGCTTTTGAACTATTTTTTTTAGAGTGTTGGGCACTCCCAAATTTTGTTAAAATAAAATTTAATAAATATTGTCAGAATATTAAATATTTTAAATATTATTATTTATAAATATTCATCTAATATTTATAGATTTTTTTAAATATTAATCACTCAAATTAGTTTTTTAAAAATTTATAGATGACTTATAAATTGTGTGTAGATATTTATAAATAATAACCATGATATTTTGTAATAACTTACAGTAAATGACCTTATAAAAAATTAATATTAATTTAGTTTCTTAAATTTTTTAGATGTTTCTTTAAAAATTTTTATTAACTAGTTCAAAATATACAAATGTTTCATTCTATTCTATCCATATATGTTGTTATCTCTTACTTCTATGAGCATATATATATGAATCAAAAGGCAGCACATGTGTGTGGGGCTCATATATACATATCGAACGCAAAAAGTGATCATGCTTCTGTGGTAACATAACACATCATATTTTCCAAAAGTTCTAATGTGTTCCACGTCCACCACACGCTTTAATTATCAAACCTCTGACTCAGTCTTCCCTGCCCTTTGTCATTCAACCTTTCTGCTTAATTATTAAATCCTCTGCTTTAATTTTCCACATTTTACATTCACAATCTTTCATTCTTTTCTCACTTGTTTCCACTAATATTGTAATATTAGTGACCTAATAAGATTAATATTAATAAGAGTTTGTGAAGCATATTTCTTGGTCTTTGTCTTGTAGCCAAGTCAACTGCCGTGTCAATGACGATCGACTTGTGTGTTCCATGGAAGAACAGATTGCAACGCTTAATTCCCCAACAGGATAAAACCTTCAACTAAGTTATTACTCGAAACAATCATAGACTCAACTTATTTTCTCAATGTTTGAGGCTTTCAGAAGAATGGCTCTACTAGTTCATGTCTTCGTCGTCTTATTCTTCTT
Source organism: Prosopis cineraria (assembly GCF_029017545.1). Taxonomy (NCBI): domain Eukaryota; kingdom Viridiplantae; phylum Streptophyta; class Magnoliopsida; order Fabales; family Fabaceae; genus Prosopis; species Prosopis cineraria. The sequence continues at coordinate 29,815,022 of NW_026555336.1, forward strand.
CTTCTTTGCTGATCTTGTGCTTTCCCTCTCTTCCTCTTCTTCCGTGGAGTGTCCAGATTTTATTGACTGTGGAAATCTGGGCAAGCTCAGTTTCCCTTTAACCGTTGCAGAACTCAAAGAGTGTGGAATATTGTCGATTCATGGTTGTGGAAACCATGATCAAAACACTAACAAAACTGTGCGCTTCGGTCAAAAGACTTTTGAAGTGAAGAGTATAGATAAAAATTTTGGTACTCTTTTAGTTAGAGATACAGATTTAAAAAAGCGTTTGGCATCTCGTAGCTGTGATGCCTTCTGCAATATTACTCTTCCTCCTAGTTCAGATTTGGGTGAATTTCACATCTTCAACCCACTCATAACCCTGTACAGATGTAATACTACGCTCAAGGATGGACCTTCGGAGCCAGTTTTGAACCATACAGGGTGTAAGAGTGCCAACAAGAACGAGACGATCTACTTCGGCATTCAAAACCAAGATGATCCTCCACCTTTATTGGCAGCATGTAAAAGGGTTCAGCTTCCTGTGAATAGCTTCTCTTTTTTTCCTTCCGATCCATTTACATTCATAGCTTATGATTTCCCTGTTCAATTTCAACCTTCTTATGACTGTCTTCAATGTAAAATTAGAGGAGGCTTATGCCGGCTCAACCAGGCTAGAGAATTTAGTTGTTCCAAACCCAACGGTACGTATGTGTAACATAGCATGAAACAAAAAAAAAAAAAACAGAGAACATATCAGCTATATCATTTGAAATATGTTCATTCATTCTAGGTGTTGTTTGTATGCCTATCAACTGTCAAATTAACTCTGCATATTTTTTACCGATCTAGTATAATTAACCCCAATGCTAATTAGTCCATTTGATATCTGCTTCTCTTAAATGTGATAGAAGATCAGAATAAAAGACAGACTTGGAAGCTCCCATTGATAATAGGTAATTGTACTTAATTTTTACTCATTTTCAATCAGCTATCTGCTTTTTCCCACAAGATTATTTAAGATCATGCATCACTGTATATACTATTTTAGCTTGTTACACAGTTGCAACTGAATTCACATCATGAGATGTTTGCCAAGAGACAATAAAGATGATCTTTGAGTGAATATTTAATCAAACATACATTCCCTTTACACAAGCAAGAGTTGATATTGTTTGGTCAGGTTTTGGAGTGGGATTAGGGATTTTGGTATTAGCATTGGTTTTCAGCTTCCGACTCTACCAACAAAAAGAGAATGCTCTATCACACGTTAGACTTCAATCAACGAATCACTACTCAAATGAGCCAGATCCAGACAGTGGTAGACTCTTCTTTGGAGTCCCAATCTTCTCCTATAATGAGCTTCAAGATGCAACCAAAAACTTTGACCCCTCCAACAAACTTGGAGATGGAGGCTTTGGCTCTGTTTACTATGGTCATCTTCTTTATCTCTCTCTTCCCATTTCCTATAATCTTGTATTTTCTTTTATAAACTTTAAAGCTATTTCATTTATAGGGAAACTTCAAGATGGGCGTGAAGTTGCAGTGAAACACCTATTTAACCACAACTACAAGCGAGTAGAACAATTTATGACTGAAGTTGAAGTTCTCACTCGCTTGCGTCACAAGAACCTTGTCTCCCTCTATGGCTGCACTTCTCGTCAAAGTCGTGAGCTCCTTCTTGTCTATGAATACATCCCAAATGGCACTCTTGCTAGTCACCTTCGTGGCCACTTTGCAAAACTTGCTTTGTTGACATGGACTAAGCGTATCAAAATTGCCATAGAAACTGCAAGTGCCTTGGCTTACCTTCATGCTTCCGGAATCATCCATCGTGATGTCAAAACCAACAACATTCTTCTCGACAACAATTTCTGTGTTAAGGTTGCGGATTTTGGACTTTTTAGATTATTCCCTGATGATGTGTCACATGTTTCTACAGCTCCTCAAGGAACACCAGGTTATCTTGACCCAGAGTATCATTTTTGTTTCAGGCTAACTAATAAAAGTGATGTGTATAGCTTTGGAGTTGTGCTCATGGAGTTAATATCTTCTTTGCCAGTAGTTGACATGGGAAGGAATAAAGATGAGATTACATTAGGGAGTCTTGCAGTGAGGAAGATTCAAAAAAATGAATTGGAGGAGCTAGTGGATCCATGTTTAGGAATTGAGAAAGATAGTGAACTGAAAAGGAAGGTGGTTGCGGTGGGCGAATTGGCATTTCAGTGTTTGCAGATAAATAATGAGATGAGACCTTCCATTAATGAGGTTTTAGAGATTTTGAGGAAGATTGGGAGGGAGAAAAAGATGGTGAGGATTCTAGGGAAGGCAATGACAATAATGGTAATAGAATTCCAAAGAAGAAAGCAGATATAAATGCAGCACAACCCATGAGGGCTTCAATAAGCTTTGATCACGCATTGTTCTTCAAGTCATCCTCTTCACCAAATAGTGTTACTAAGAAATAGACAAGTGAATCTACTAATCCTAATTTGAGCGTTTAATAATCTTCATTGACCAAGTTTTGTTGCTTTAATGTTGATTTGGATTCCATGCGAGGAGCAATTCTTTGCACCTAATGTGCAATGACATGTGGTAAATTTACAAGCGTCAGATTAAATTAACGGTCAGAGGCAAAAGCACAAAGGAGTGAGATAGCGAGTGGGCATTTTCACTAAGTGCTATTAGGCTTGGAACTATTTCTTCCCCTCCCACTTTCTTGCTCTTAACGAATCCCAAAAAAACCCAGTATCAGTTAAGTGTTATTAGGTTGTTCCTAGACAATTATTGAAATCACATTGTAAAGTACACAATAATTACTGAAAACATAGTATCTTATTAAGTAAACAACCCAGAATTCATCCAAGACAGAGGAAGCTTGGAAATTAAAAAATTCAAAAGCATAGAAGAATGAAGGAGCGTGCCATGCTAGTGAGTAAGTCTCACATCTTGTGGAATGAAAGAGGCAAAGGGTGAGATACTCACTAAAATGAAGCAATGGGATCGAGGTGGGTGAAATAGAAACTCTTGTAAGCTTCAATGGGCCTAGTGTTCACACCTGGGGTTTAAGATAAGATTGTTCTTCTTTTTTTTAATTTTTTTTTAGATGGATGTGAAGAAAGTTAGAAGAGACTTTATGTTTGTACCGATCATTTAATTTGAATACATTCCACCTCATTCGCAAAAAGTAAAAAAGAAGGTTAGAAGAGAGTAAAGAATGCTTGGATGAAAAACTATCCAAAACAATTAAATTGTTTAATTATTTTTGGAATTTTTTTTCTAGTATTCTTTTCTTATTTTCGTCCTATTTATCTCTATTCAAATCAAGCTTTATGTTGTGTTTGGATGGATAAAAAACATGAAAAGAAAGAAAATGTGAGGGGAAAATATGGGAGAAAACAATTTTTTTTTCCTGTTTAGAATGAGGAAGAAAAAATCAGAGGAATAAAAAGTAAAGAAAAAAATGAGATGTAGAAACCACCATTAATTATATTTTGGGAGGAAATTTGTTATTTTGTGTCTGCCCTTCTCTCTCCCACTTCTTCGATTTCACTCATCGTCTTTCAAGCTATTGCTTCTTTTTAGAGGACCACCTCTACTCATGATATTCTTCTTCCAACCACAGTAAAATATTTTTTTTTAATATTTTGTTTTCACCGTTTTTTCTCTCAATTTTTTTCATGGATAGCAATTTTTTTAAAAATTATTATTTGGCTTGATTTTTAAACTAGAATTGGTCAGTTTTGTGAGGAAATTTATTATTTTGTGTTTGCCTTTCTCTCTCCCACTTCTTTCTTTTCACTCATCGTCTTCCAAGCTGCTACTTCTTTTTAGAGGACCACCTCCACCCATGGTATTCTTCCAAACACAATAAAATATTTTCTTTCTAATTTTTTCTTTTCTCCATTTTCTTTTCTCTCAATTATTTTTTCATGGATAGGAATCTTTTTTAAAAATTATTATTTGGCTTGATTTTTAAACTTGAATTGGTCAGATTCTGATCTTTCATTTGGATTGTAATTGTAATTAGCCCTCAAGATCTTCCATGTCATAATTAGCATCTTTCTCAATCTCTCATCGATCCGAAGCATTATACATGAAACACTTTTTTTTTTATTTAATTTTGAAGTCTTCGAAAAGCATTGATTGGTTGAATTTGTGTGATTCGATTAGTATTTCATGAATTAAAACGAATCGTCTTTTTTCCCTAATTTTTTTTTTTTGGGTTCAATCCTCCTTAAATGAACACGAAGTAGACTTTGCGAGCTACTAGATATGACCAGATTATTTAATCTAACAACATAACTTAGCCATATTGCAAAACCAAAAAATGTGATGCCTCATAGATAATCACGTGTTTTCAAATCATTTGAGCATTAACCCTTTTGAAAGATGCTATCATTGTTTTCCTATGTGACATATATAACATAGTTTATCTAACAGGAGAAAAAACAAGAAGAATTTAAATTAGGGAAAGTGATGATAAAATCACTTTGAAAATATAAATGATAATTTGATCCCTTGAAATGCTATAATTCTCTTAAAGTTTTTAAAAATTTTTCTGTCATTAATAAATTTATATAAATTATCCAATTGTCTTTGTTAAAAATAAATAATTCATAACTTTTCTTCTTATATTTGTAATTTTCTTTCCTAAATTCGCAATAATGTAATAGCAAATCATAACTTCGTATATTAAATTCCTTATTTATTGTTGCATTGTTGCAAATATAAGAAGAAAAATTGTGAATAGAAAAATAAAAGTTGTGAATCATTTATTTTTAACAATGATAATTTAATATTTTATATAAATTTATTAATGACAGAAAAATCTCTAGAGACTTCAGGACAATTATGGTATTTTAAGAGATCAAATTATTATTTATATATTTCAAAAAAAGTTATATTAAAGAGTTGTCCCCAAAATATTTTTTGAGGAGTAACCAGCAAATATTTTTTGACGAGTAACCAGCACCCTAACATTTTTGTTGGAATAATTTTGCCCTTAATGTTATCAAAATGAAGCATTTTTACTCTTTCCGTCAAATTTTCAATGCTGACCTCAAACATTGACAGTTAAAAAATTTAACAGAAAGGGCAAAAATGTTTCATTTTGATAACGTTAAATGTAAAATTGCTCTAATAAAAATGATAGAGTTGGGTGCTTTTTGTAAAATACTTTAAAATAAAAATGCACCTTTATCCTATATTAAATGAAATATTTTTTAAAAATTTATATTTTTATTTTGAAAAAGTAAATTTGTAAAGTACTATCATTATTAAATTTTATTAGTATATATAATCTTGTATTAAATTGTTTTATAATTTAAAATGAAGAGATTAGAGCTTTGCCAAGAGTTTTAATGTGTTTCACGTCCACGACACGCTTTAATTTTTCAAACCTTGACTCAGTCTTCCCCCTGTCATTCGCCTTTCTGCTTAATTATTAATTATTAAATCCTCTACTTTTCCACATTTGACATTCACAATCTTTCATTCTTTTCTCACTTGTTTCCTCCATATATCCTTTTCAAAACTTGTATTCACTTTAGTTTCACTGTTAAGTATTCGGCAATTTAATTTATAATGTGATTAGCTCGACATTTATTTGACGATATTGACAACTGTGAGGATTATTACTTAAGGACCTAATAAGATTGGCATTGATAAGAATCTGTGAACCATGTTACGTTGAGAGAAGGACACATGTCTCGTTCATCTTCTTGGTCTTTAATTTTTGTCTTATTGTTAAGTAAACTGCCAGGTCACAGATCATCCACTTGTGTGTTCCTTGGAAGAGCAGATTGCAGCACTTAATTCCCAAACAGGAAACCTTCAAGCAATATTTTACTTGAAACAATCATAGACTCAACTTATATTTTCTGAGCGAAGCAGCTTTTTAGAGGAATGGTTCTACCAGTTTATGTGTTCTTCTTCTTCTTCTTCTTCTTCTTTGCTGACCATGTTCTTTTTCTCTCTTCTTCTTCTGTAGAGTGTCCAGATTTCTTTGACTGTGGAAATCTAGGCAAGCTCAAGTTCCCTTTCACTACTCCACAACGCAAAAACTGTGGAATGTTGCCAATTCATGGCTGCGAAGACCTCAACGCTAACAAGACTGTGCACTTCAGTAAAAAAGAGTTTCAAGTGAGGAGTATAGTCCAATACCACATTTTCAATACCGTTTTCCTTAGAGACCCAGAATTACAGAAGCGTTTGGAAAATGAAAGCTGCGACGTCTTCTGCTGCAGTATTCCTCTTCCTCCAAGCACAGCCTTGGGCTATTTTCAGATCTTTCCATATGAACTAACAATGTACAAATGTAACAGTAGTAAGCCAATCAAAGTCAGCCCGCCTTCAAAGCAATTTTTGAACTATTCAGGATGTTTTAAGAGTAAGAATGAGATAATCTTCTTCGGAACTCAAAATCAAGATGATCCCCAACCTTCTTTTAAAGCATGTCAAAGGATTCAGCTTCCAGTGAATAGGCTGTCTTTTTTTTTTTTTTTCCTGGGGATTTATTTAAATTCATAGCTTCTGAATTCCCTCTTGCAATTCAACTTTCTGATGACTGTAAACAGTGTCTTTATAAAAGAGGCTTATGCCAACTCAACAGCAATGGAGGATTTTTTTGCTTCAAATCCAAAGGTATGCAAAACATACATAGTATGAAAACTGAGAATTTATCAGGTATAACGAGTTACATGTGAGATATATTGACTCCTTTTTAGGTGGTATGCCTATACATTTTATTCATCCAATATAATTAACTGCAATACTAATTAGTCTGTTAAATATTTGCATCTATCAACTGGAATAGAAGATCAGGAAAAAAAAGACGGGCTTCCATGCGGAGACTGATAACAGGTAATTTTACTCCATGTTCAGCTACCTGCTTTCCTACATGAAAGAAACAATAAAGAATCATTAATTGTGTGAAAAGTTTGAAGCAAATCTTCCCTTTTCAACCAATCAGGTGTTGGAGTGGCATCAGGGATCCTAGTATTAGCGTTGGCCTTCACCTTCCGACACTACAAACAGACACAGAAAAATGCTCTGTCCCATGTTCGACTCCAATCAATGAATCAGCATCCGAATGAACCAGATCCAGCCAGTGGAAGACTCCTCTTTGGAGTTCCAATCTTCTCCTACAAGGAGCTCCAAGAATCAACCAACAACTTTGACCCCTCCAACAAACTTGGAGATGGTGCCTTCGGCTCTATTTACTATGGTCACATTCTCTATTACTCTCTCCCCATTTCTTGTAATCTTGTGTTTTCTTTTATAAATTTCCAAACTTTAAAACTATTTCATTTGTAAGGAAGCTTCAAGATGGGCATGAATTTGTAGTGAAACATCTATTCTGTCACAACTACAAGCAAGTAGAACAATTTATGATTGAAGTTGAGATTCTCACTCACTTGTGTCACAAGAACCTTGTGTCCCTTTATGGCTGCACTTCATGTCAAAGCCGTGAGCTCCTCCTCATCTATGAATTCATCCCAAATGGCACCCTAGTAAGCCACCTTCGTGGTCACTCTACAAATCCTTCATTGTTGACTTGGCCCATACGCATCAAAATCACTATAGAAACTGCAAGTGCCCTGGCTTACCTTCATGTTATTGGAATCATGCATCGTGATGTCAAAACTAACAAAATTTCCTTGACAACAATTTTTGTGTGAAGGTTTCAAATTTTGAACTTTCTAGATTGTTCCGTGAAAATGTGTCACATGTTTCTACAACTCTTCAAAGAACTCCAGGTTATCTAGATTCTAAGTATCATTTTTGTTTCAGGCTCACAAATAAAAGTAATATATATAGTTTTCGGGTTGTGTTGATGGAGTTGATATCTTCAATGCCTGTGATTGATACAAGAAGGAATAAAGATGAGATTATATTGGGGAGTCTTGCAATGAGAAAGATTTGGAGAAATAAATTTGAGGAGCTAGTGGATCCACATTTGGGGATTAGCAAGGAAAGTGAGATGAAGAGGAAGGTGGTTATAGTGGGAGAATTGGCATTTCAGTGTTTGCAGATAAATAATGAGATGAGACCTTCCATTGATGTGGTTTTAGAGATTTTGAAGAAAATTGAAAGAGGAAAAGGAGAAGAAGATGATGATGCAAGGAATGATGGTGATGATGATAGTGGTGGTGGTAGTAGTGAAATTTCAAATAATAAAGCAGATATACATGCTCAACCCACAATGACTTCAATAAGCTATGATCATGCAAAGTTGTTCAAGTCATCATCTTCACCTAAAAGTGTGACAGTAAATTGGGGAAGTGAGTCTGGTAGTACTAATTTAAGCATTTAGTCTCAAAGTTGGTATGTAATCCATGGTCCTTGTTCCTAGATACTCTGTTTTATGGATGCATCTTCTTATCTCTCAACTTTTGAAGCTGAGTACATGATGTTGAATATTCATATTAAATATGAGCCCACTACAAAATTTTCATATTAATGTTACTGTCAATGTTTCTTGACTGTGTAGTTTTGAATATATTTAACATTTATAAGTAGAGTGAAATTTGGGTGGGTCAAATTTATTTGGTTGGCTTGAATAAACTCAAACATTAAAAACAAAAATCATATAGTCTAGTCCAATCCTAACAACTTGGGCTCCTAAATTTATTTAGACAGATCTGAATAGTTGAATACTTTGAGATTGTTTGTCCTATTTTAATTAATAGCCCAATCAAAATAGTCATTTATCAATGCATAATGTTCACAGAGGGCAAATATGTCATTTCATCAAAAAAATTAAAACAATAGACAAGTTTTTAAAGACTAAATAATAATTATTACAATTGACGATACTTAATTGTCATTTTCATATTTTAGGGTATTTTATTCTCCCTTTAATTAATCAATTAAGGAAGAGGGTATTATAAGATAGAATATAATACTTATTAATAAATAGTGTTTGTGAAAAGATGAGGTAGTCTTGACTTTTAAATATAACCATTAGTTTTCTTAGCTTGTTCAAAGTAGGTAGTTTTGTATTATAAAAAGGAAAAGGATTGAATAAAGTGCCACATATCACCTAATGGACCTAATATTAGTATTAATTAGAAATACACTTTGAATTTTTTTTTATTATCATGAAAGAAAGGAAAATATAACAAAGAAGGAAATACCAATAAAAGGAAAAAAAAAAGAAATAATAAAAAAGATAGTAATAAAAAAAATAAATTCTTTTTTTAATTAAAAAAATGCCTATGATGAAGAACCTTTTAATTTGTTGAGAGACTGAGGCGTCTCATTCAACTTCTTGGTCTACGTCAATAGTCAAAGTCAGACATGCATTCCTTCCAATTTCCAAGTGAACTGCCGTATCATCACAGCCCGACCTACATTGCGTTTGTTCCAACTATAACAAATTTATATATAAATTTCAAATAAGTTATTACCCGAAACGGTCATTGAGATACGCACTTCAGATTTTGTTCTGTGGGTGAGGATTTCAGAAGAATGGTTCTACCTCTTCATGGGTTCCTCTTCCTCTTCCTCTTTTTGTTTTGTGACCATGTGCTTCCTCTCTCTCCTGCTTCTGAAGAGTGTCCACGTTTCTTTTACTGTGGAAATCTGGGCAAGGTTTGGTTCCCTTTCACCACTGCAGAACACAAAGACTGTGGAATGTTGGCGTTTCATGGTTGTGAAGACCCTAACGCTACAAAAACTGTGTACTTCTTCAGTGGAAAACAGAAGTTTCAAGTGATGTCTATAAACAACTTTTCTAAAAAGGTTTTAGTCCGAGACACAGATTTACAGAAGCGTTTGGAAAATAATAGCTGCGATGCCTTCTGCTGCAATATCACTCTTCCTCCACGCTCACCCTTGGGTCATTTTCAGATCCTCAAACCTATAACCCTTTACAAATGCAAGCTTAAAGTTAGTCCTCCAAAGCAATTTCTGAACTATAAAGGATGTGCCAAGGGTAGGAATGAGACGATCTATTTCAGAACTCAAGATCAAGATGATCCTTCACCTTCTTTAGCAGCATGTCCAAGGGTTAAGCTCTCAGCAAGCCGTGCTATTTTGCTATCTGGGGATCCATTTAAATTCATAACTCCTGAATTCTTCCTTCGTATTGAACTTTCTAATGACTGTCAACGGTGTCGTGATGGAGGAGGCTTATGCCGAGTCAAGAGCACAGGGGAATTTTACTGTTCCAGATCCAAAGGTCCGTGTCACTCACTGCCTGAAAAGTGAAAATTTCTCCAGCTTTAGCAAGTCACATGCGATATATATTTTTTCTTTTTCAGATACCTATTAAGTAACAACTTAACTCTGCATGTTTAACTGTGATGTCAGATAAAAGGCGGGCTTTGAAGCTGAAATTGCTGATTGGTAATTTTACTTCATTTTTAATCATTTTCGGCTCTCTGCTTGGCAATATAATCATTAGGATCCTGTATATATTATCATAGGTTGTTATAAAGTTATGAAGTTTCCAAGAAACAACAACGATAATCTTTGAGTGAAAAAATTAAGTAAACATTCCCTTTCAAAAGGAAGAGTTTTAATTAGCACTTGAAGCTTCGACAGGTTTTGGAGTGGGATTGGGGATCCTTGTACTAACGTTGGCGATCATCTTCCGAGGCTGCAAACAGAGACAGAAACATGTCCAACGCCGATCAACAAATCAATGTACGAATGAACCAGATCTAGAAAATGATAGACTCTTCTGCGGAGTTCCAATCTTCTCTTACAAGGAACTTCAAGATGCTACCAACTACTTCAACCCCTCCAACAAGCTTGGAGATGGAGGCTTCGGCTCTGTTTACTATGGTCATCTTCTCAACCATTGTCTTCCATCTCCTACAATCTTATGTTTCCATATCAAAATTTTCAGCTTTAAACTATCTCATTTATTTACAGGGAAGCTTCAAGATGGGAGTGAAGTTGCAGTTAAGCATTTATTCCATCACAACTACAAGCGAGTGGAACAGTTCATGGTTGAAGTTGAGATCCTTGCTCGTTTGCAACACAAAAACCTTGTGTCCCTCTATGGCTGCACTTCTCGTCAAAGCTCTGAGCTCCTCCTTGTTTATGAATACATCGCAAATGGCACTCTTGCTAGTCACCTCCGTGGCCACTCTGCAAAACCTACTTTATTGACATGGCCTACACGTATCAAAATCGCAATAGAAACTGCAAGTGCTCTAGCTTACCTTCATGCTTCGGGCATCATCCACCGTGATGTCAAAACAAACAACATTCTCCTCAACAATAATTTTAGTGTTAAAGTTGCAGATTTCGGACTTTCTAGGTTTTTCCCTGATGACGTATCACATGTTTCTACAGCTCCTCAAGGAACACCAGGATATCTTGATCCAGAATACCACTTTTGCTTCAGGCTAACAAATAAAAGCGATGTCTATAGCTTTGGCGTTGTACTCATGGAATTGATATCTTCAATGCTGGCAGTGGATATGGGAAGGAACAAAGATGAGATTACGTTGGCAAATCTAGCAATGAGGAAGATCCAGAGAAATGAATTTGAGGAGCTAATAGACCCATGTTTGGGGATTGAAAAGGACAGGGAGGCAATGAAGAAGGTGATTGCAGTTGGAGAATTGGCATTTCAATGTTTGCAGATAAATAATGAGATGAGGCCTTCCATTGACGAGATTTTAGAGATTTTGAAGAAAATTGATGAGAGTGATAATGCAAGGGAAGACGATGATGGTGGTTGTGCTAGAATTTCAAAGAATAAAGCAGAAATATATGCATGACTTATAGTGACTTCAACAAGCTTTGATCATGCAATGTTGTTCGAGCCATCATTTTCACCAAACACTAACTGCGAAATGGCCAAGTGATTCTGCTATTCCTAATTTCAGCATTTAATAATCTTTAAGCATACCGGTTATTCAATGTCCAAGTTGTTTTCATGTATAATTTCTTACCCCTCAAGAAGTTGGGTTGATTCTTGAATATTCATTTTAAACGTGAAGACATTGCAAAATTTTTATATATGCACACTAAAGTTTTAAAAAATGGATAGGTCATATTAAACTAATAAATATATTAAGTTCACAGTTTACTTAATTAAATCAGTTGTTAATAAATTAACATATTTTTTAAGTTTACCTATGAAAAAATGTTTATAAATATAAATATATACATGAGATTATTAGTTACAAACTTTTTAATTAAATGTAAATTGAAGCAAAAATTTAATACATGTTATTTAAATATAGAGATAAATAAATTAAAATACAAATATCGAGTATTTATCCATATATTAAGAAAAACGAGATTTTAGACCCTATGCGATACACAAAAGCATTAATCCACGCTATTTGAGAGAAATGGAAGGGAGAAGAGTGGAAGTTAAATTTTATTAATTTTTTCAAAAAAAGAACCAGTAACAATAATTATACTTTTTTTCAATTTCTTTAGCAACAACTATTAACTATATTTTTTTATTACTCGTACAGTATAAGAAGGTTTTTTAGTTATTAAAATATGGAAATTAAAAAACTCATTTGAAAAGATATATTAAACTGTGATGAAGAAAATGTTTATGGAGATTAAAAGATATCAAAGATCAATTAAAAAAAAGAAATTTATATTGGAGAGAAAAACTGTTCTACAATCTTCCAAGTTAATTATGATCATCAGACATTTTTTAGAAGTGAATTTATACTGAAATTTAAAATATTTTGATCAAGAAAAATTAGAAATAAATACTATGAATTTCAAATATGAAGTATATATGTTTGCATTATATATCAACCACTAATCATGGAGATTAACAAAAAAACCACCTAAGATGAGAGAAAAATAGAAAAAAAAACAAAGTTGTGAGCAGAGAGCGAAGGATGAGTGAGTCCCAAATCCTGTGGAATGGACAGAAGGAAGGGATTGGCCAAAAAAGAAAGAAAGAATGAAGAGATGATATATCTATACCTATATATGTGTGGTAGAGACAGTGTCACTCAGTAGCCACAACTATTATAAAAGGCATCTCTTATCAAACATTATTAGAAAAATTAGAAACCTCACTATAAAAGATTGGATGGTTATTTTTAATCATATTTATAAAGAAGCAAATTAAATAGATGGGCTGACAAAACATCATGTGACAACTTCGATATTACGATCTTATATGAACCACCGGACAATTGTAAAAGCTTATTGACTTTAAACATGACTAGATATTAATCTTTTTACACAAGTTGCCACTACAAAAAAATTGACTTTCAGTGGCAACATTTGTCACCACTGAAAACTAAAAATTACCGTTGAAAGTTGAGAATCTGCAGCGACATTTGTCGCCGTCGAAAGTCAAAAAGTCGCCACTAAAAGTTTTCAGCGGTGACAAAAAGTCGCCACAATGTCGTCGCAAGAGCTCTTGTCGTTGATTCAATCTGTGACAATAATAAAGGTCGCCGTTGAAAGTTGAGAATCGGCGGCGACAAATGTCGCCATAGAAACCACACATCAGCGGCGACTATTTCTGTCACCACTGAATGTTAAGTATCAGTGGCAACATTTGGTTCCAAGGAAGCTACTAAAAAGTCGTCACTGAAAAGTAATGTTAGTTCACTTATACACATGGCACCACGTCACTGTCCACGTGGCATCCCACATCATGCCACGTGGCGCCATGTCACCCTCCACGTAAGGCCCCACCTCACACCATATGGCACCATGTCACTCTTCATGTGTCGCTCTCACCACACGCCACGTGTCATCATGTCATCAATTTATATTTTCATTTTGAAAGTTGTCTCCTTTAAAGTTTGAACCCGTGACCTCCTCCTTTTGTGTTTAACCATTTTGCCACAAAGTTAGAATGAACCTGTAGTCTATTATTGTATAATTAAATATATATACACACATATATTATTAAACTATACAAACACACACATATATTAAATATTAAATATTATAAAATATCATTACTATCCTTAAATACTTCAATTTAATTCTTTTAATTTATGAAATTACAAATTAGATTATTTATTTTGTTTAAAGTAAACGATAAATATAATTGATACAATATAATTTGTATTATTTATTTTAATTTTTTTTACTTCTTGAGATTGTTATATTATTTATTTTAATATTCATATTTATAATTATAATATAAAAAATATCTAAGAATAAATAGTAAAAATACTGATGATTATACATTAGTAAAAAAATTATGAAAATGAAAACAATTAGCGATGACACTGAAAAGTTGCCGCTAATTCTCGACTTTCAGCGGCGACATTAAAAAATCGCCACTGAAACTTACAACATAATTTTTTTAAAAAAATTAAAAAATGCTAACAATCAACGGTGACACTAAAAAGTCACTGTTAATTCTCGACTTTCAGCGGCGATATGTATGTCACCACTAAAACTTGCATGTCGCCGTTGAAACTTGCGACATAATTTTTTTAAAAAAATTATAAAAATGCTGACAATCAGCGACGATACTAGAAAGTCACCGCTGATTCTTGAATTTTAGCGGGGACTTGTATGTCACCACTGAAACTTACAACATAATTTTTTAAAAAAATTATAAAAATTTCCAAATCTTTTACATTTATAACAAACTATTTATATTTTATCTTTTTTAAAATTATCTTTTCTAAAGGTTTTTCTATGTTTTTTCAGGAAATATTTTTTATGTCTCATATATCTTTTATAATAATATTATATATAATTTCTTTTTTTATTTTTCCTAGAAGGGGCTTGTATTTTTCTAACTCTAGTTTTATAATATTAATTATTTGTCCATATGTTAAAACAATAGAATTTATTGTTCTTCATTATAACTAGTAAAATAAAAGCAGAAGAAAATATAAAAAAAGAAATAGAAAATGAAATAGATAACACACCTTTTGAAATAAATCAACAAAGATACATGAATATAATATCACATATAACTTATAAAAAAATGATATTGCCAAGTAAGTTTAGTAACAAACAGAGAATATTCAAGAAATATAATATTCAAAAATTCTGTGAAAGAATAGGAAAGTTAGGCAGTGGTATTCCTATTAAGCCTAGGAAGAACAATATTAATAGAAAATAAAACTTGTAGAAATAGAAATATGAGATGGTTCGATAAAATATTAAAATCTAAGTCAAAAGGAAGAATAAGATAAGTCTTAAGAGTCTTAGTCTATAGCCAAATAGGAATAGTAAACCTGAAGGAAAAGTAGAAGAGGTAGAAATAAAGAAATACATTATAAAAGAATTGAAGAACAAATAGAAATCTTAAAAATAGAAAATAGAATAAATTAAATAAGAGAAAAATTTGAAAGAGATATTTGTGCAGAATATCCAAATTCTTTTTGAAATAGAAAAAGACACAATAAATCACGGGTGAAAAACAAATATGATTAAAGAAGAAAAAGAAAAGGCAAAAGAAAAACAAGAGTTGAATCTTGTCAAAAAATAATTTAAGCAAAAAAAAAAGGTAATTAAGTGAAGCAAATCAAAAGAGCTAATTTAACCATGATTTTTCTAAATTTCTATAAAATCAGAAGACTTTTTATTTTGCAGGTATTGAGTTAAATGGCCCTTTCTCTATCTCTTAATATAAACCTCTCTCCACTTGTAATATTACAAGATATGTATCTGTATCTATACATACATACATACATACAAACATACACACAATTTGGTTAAATAAATGGAAATGGAAATAAATTAAAACATAAATAAAAAAAATCATGAAATTGGTAAAATAAAATATATTTTTTCCTATGGAAAATACTTTAATCTATTTTTGAAAACACAAAAATTGAACTTGTCATAAAATTTAATTTCTAAAGCATAAGAAAGCTGACAATCAGCGGTGACATGCATGTCGCTGTTGAAACTTGCAACATACTTTTTTTAAAAAAGTTATAAAAATGCTGACAATCAATTGCGACACTAAAAAGTCACCGCTGATTTTCAACTCTGAAACTTATAACATAATTTTTTCAAAAAAATTATAAAAATGTTGACAATTAGCGGCGACACTAAAAGTCATCGCTAATTCTAAACTTTCAGCAATGACAGTAGATGTCGTCGTTGAAAGTGTGACTTTCTGCGGTGACATGCACTTGTCGTCGCTGAAAGTCTGACAATCAGCGACGACAGTAAAAGTCGCCGCTGAAAGTGGAGAATCAGCGGTGACTTTTTGGTGTCACCGCTAAAATTCATTTTTTTTGTAGTGTGCCATGGCCATATATTGAAAAAAAAATTATAATCGTACTGTTCATTTACAATTGGATGAACAGTAACAATTATTTTTAAAAAATTGTGTAATGAAAAATCATGTGGGGCCCACAAGAAAAAATAAATGTGGGACTTGTTATAAAAAAAATAATGCTAATAGATATGAGATTTATAGTAAAAATGATAGATATGTTACGTGATATTTGTTGAATGAATTTTATATCTGTACATATAAGATAATAAATTCAAGAACAAAATACAAATGTAAACAACATAGAAAGAGGCATGTCTTCTGCCTTCAGTATCTTGACATAGATAATTTCTATTGTTGATGAAACATAATCCTTATACTTACCCCAAAAAAATACATGAAGTAATAAAGTTGTTATTAATGCATAAAAATAGATTACGGCTTATAATAAAAATATTATTGCAATTATGTACCTCAAAATTAATCATATATGGTTGATGAATTTATTTTTCAATGTACGCCTCCTAAACATCTATTAGTCATTGAACTTCTTTTCATAGGCATATATATGATTAATAAATAGTACTATAATATTGAGTTTTTATTTACTTAATTTAAAATCATTATTTCATAATTATTTTTACTTTTGGCTATAATTGTAATCTATAAATACTATTATCACATAAATTATAGAGCATAATTCATTATATTACATGTTCCATTTTTCTATGCATGGGCCAACAAATTCTGAATGAGAGTAAAGTAAGCTAATTTTATTTTGCAAGATGTGGGAATAAGCTAATTGTTTATAATTTTTAATTTACATAGAGAAAATAGTGAAATATCTAATAATATTTGTTGTAGAGTAAGTTTTCTTTTTCAATTAATTATAAGAGGTAGAACTTAATGACAAATTTATTCTGTAAACCAGTCTCAAAGTTTTCCCTTCACACTAATTGAAGGAAGATCACGAATAGTGTTGCCTCTTTAAGTCCATTAATGCAACATATTTTAAAATGTTAAAAAGTCCTTACACGCATTACCTAATAACCATTTCTTGATCATAATTTTTGCATACCAAAAACAAAAAAACCATGCATTGCATGGGCCAAAATCTAGTCCTAAAAAAAGAAGCAATGGGAGCTAAGGAAAGGAGTGAAGTAGAGTCTCAAGACTTCTTACTTCTCTCTTATTTCACATTTTTTTAATTATAAGTAAAGATTATAATCTTTCATTGATATTTTAATAATTTAATATTTATAATTATCATTAATGTTTTTACAAAGTCTCTAATTGTCATTTCTTCTTAATGCTTTCCTGCACGACATAGCATAATCAGGGAGTTTTTCCCCTTAAACTTCGTATAAATAAAGGGATTAATTTATCTAACTGGAGAAATTAAAAACAACCAAAAGAATTTGAATTACACAGACTAAATTAAAAATTAACGTAAGTTATTGGACTAAATAATTAATTTTGTCATTATAATTCGAGTTACATATTGCTGTGGGGCACTGCAACATGTGTGGTGAAGGAAGTATGGAATGAATGGTTCATGCTTCACCTCTAGCAAGCAGAAGATAATCATATGTCATCATTCGCTTCATACGCTTGTTGTAATTTTCTCCACATAAAAATTAAATTTTCATAATCATAAGTATATGAATGAAACGATGTTCTATCAATTTCTTTTTTATTACTCTCTCTTATTCTTTGTATAAGATTTTTTAAATAAAATACTTCTTAATTAATACAACATTCTTGATCTAAAACACCATTTTTTTCCTAAATATTTTTTTATATCTCTTGACTAATTAAACAAATTCCTAATTAATGAGCCTCCTATAATTAATGAATTTGATTCAAGGAAATTTTAAAATTAAAAAATTTAACTAATTTAAATTGAATTACTTAAATTGTACTCCCTCCGTTAAAAAATGTATGGCATTTTTAATTGAATCTCACTTTCCAATAAAGTAGTTACTTACTTTCAAACTAACCCTATTTTTTCATATTTACTTCTATTAAACACCCTCAATAAATATAAAGTTATTCATCAATGGAGGCATTTTTGAAAAAAAAAAAAGGCAACAATTACACCTCAAAAGACTAACAATGCCTTACATTTTTAAACATTTAAGTCATAAAAAAATGCCTTATATTTTTTAATGAAGAGAATATAAATTTGTTAATAACTTAATATATATGGTCTTATAAAAAAGAACCAGAGAGTAGCATGCTAAACATTATTAAAATAACACTATTTCAGTTATAAACAAAAAACACTCTTTCATTCTTTTTCTATCTCATCTTTAACTTCTATTGGCACGTGGACCAAGAGGAAACACAAATATTTATAGGATAAATGAGCGAATTACTTCTTAATTTTAGGTCCAATAGTACCATTAAGTCTTGAACTCATCTATTGTGCAACTTATTTGTTAAATTTTTAAAAATGGTGCAATATAACTCATGTCATTAACAATTACAAAAAAATGACAAAAAATTACAATAAAGGACTTTAAAATTATAGATAATGACATACAAGATTACCAAAAAAGGACCAACATTTTTTGTGGTTCGTTTGTGTAACTTTTGGGGCCATTTTCTTATCAACTAATTATTAAAGTTAATTTTTGTTAATGGCATGAGTCAAATTGTACCTTTTTTAAATGTTGAGAGAATAATTTGCACAACAAACAAATTCAAGATCTATAGTGCTACTAAACATAAAATTCAAGGGCAATTTGCTCATTTACCCACATTTATATCTAATCTAAAAAGTGATGTTGCTTATGTATCAGGCAACATATAATCCTCTAGTCTTATTTATAATATCTGAATTTTCTATTTTTAATTAATGGTAGAAATGGAGGTTCGTTGAGGGAAATTATTTGAGAATCATTATTTTCATTATTGAGGTTTAATTGATGGGAAATAACTTTGAGGATTTTCATTAATGTGGGGATTTATTGTGAAAAGAATTGAAATTGAGGTTAGTGGAGATTAACCACGTAATTAGGCTTCAAATTATGATTAAAACTAGGAATAGGTTGATATGTTAAGGTTAAATAGTATTAAAAATATGTACAAGCTAGACTAAGCCCAATTAGTTAGGTTTAAATGAGATGGCACATTTTGTGCCATGGGCCGCAGCTACATATGCATCATGCCACAGCATATAGCTGTGAATTTGAATCCTCATTCTGTCAAATGATAGAATAGAATAGAGGGAGTTAAGTGAGGTTTGAGGTGCAAAATTAAGAGGCTCTATTAGGGTTTGGTGGCTAGCATTTATTGAGGATGACTTTGGGATTAAAATCACTCAAGGTAATTCTTCTAACCTCTTCTCTTCATTCTAAGCTAGAAATCTTCATAGGTATGGCTAGGGTTTCGGTTTTTAAATGACTTGGCCCCTAAATTTGAATTAGATAATTGTTTTGAGGTTAAACAAGTATGATTTAAGTTATGATGTTGTTTATGGTAATGAATGGTTGGAAAATAAAAACTCTAGATTGTTTGGGTGACTTAATGATGATTTGAGTTATGTAGAAGTTAAATAAGTTACTAGGAGGTACAATGAGAATGATTATTAGTTTATTCAAGGTGTTCCGTTATGTTTTGTCTAGTTGTTTGAAAGCATAAGATGTCAAATTTATCCCATTAGCAATGACATGATAGGTTGTATTGCATGCATAGTTACATATTAATTTTAATTACTGAGGCTTTTAAGTATCACTCCCTATCGTTCATATTTTTATAGGGAATAGCTTGACCGAGAAAGCACTAGAAGTTTACTTGGTATGAGTTGACACCAATTAGCCTATCCGGCCTTTTTTTAGTTTAGTATATGCATATTTGCTAATTCTAGGGCATTATTTTGAGAATTGTGAGCATATGACTCATACTTTAATTATATAACATGTAATTAATTATGTAATGTCACTTTTATTAATCCACACTTAACTCTAAAATTTCAAAATAAAATATGTATACGAATGCATGGAATACCAAATTATATCAAAGCATTTGCAATTGAGTTAAAACAACAACATTCTTGTGTAAGAAAGCATAAGTGTGCCGAGACATGTCACACATGAGTCATAACGCATCCCTTACTGTGCCATGCATTGCAGCATAGGGTGTAGGTGCTTTAAGCTATAGTGCATTGCACAAGATGGCAGCTTCTGCTGCTGTTATTTGATAACAACAGGGGTAAACTTCCAACCTAGTCCAATATTCGATTGAAGTGAACTAGGGGTCTACAAAAAGCTTACTTTGAGCTCTACCTAATGGTACTAATTTTTACAATTAGAACACAACTTAGGTGCTCAATTTACAATCCAAATGCCAAAAGCCTAACCTTAACCCTAAACCACACTCAATAGATCAAGAGACACCTATGCAATACACCATAACATACATATAGCACTTTTACAACATTTTCAATGCTCAACCCCTTAATAACAAAAGATATAAGGGAGAGTCTCAATTACATAAATCATAACATAATTTATCATGTAACACTTGCCCCGAGTATTATCCAAAAATCACATAATTCAAATAAACTAAATGTGGTTAAGGAGTTGATCATCTGCCAACTTAAGAAATAAATCATTTTAAAACCTTTAAGAAAAATTTCTAGGTTCTACCTATAGCGCACGGAAGCAAATTATAAAAAAGTGGGATAAAAAGATACTATTATGACAACATTAAATTGCTGTCATGACAACCTTCCCAGGCCAACTTTTGGGAAGCGCCGTTCCGCCATTAAACTTTCGATCGAAGTGATTTTAAAGCTCACACGTCACATTTAAATGGTATTATAAGTGCACTAAATTTCAAAAAGATCCAACGATCGGATTAAAAATTAAACATGTTACAAATTGGTCATTTTTGCTGTCATGACAGCACTTTCAAACTAACTTCTGAAGTGCACTATTTCATCATCCGACCTCCGATCAGAACAATTCTAAAGACCACATGTCACTTTTAAAGAGTACTATTAGCCTACCAAATTTTGAAAAGATCTAACAGACGGATTAAATTTCATACATGTTGCAACATCATCATTATTCCTGTCATGACAACACTTTTGCAGTCATGACAGCTCTTTCAAACCAAATTTCAGAGTGTGCCGTTTCTCCGTCTGGTGTCCAATCAACATGATTCTAAAGCCCACATGAACATTATAAAATTTTTTTACTTGTGACCTAAATTTTAGAGAAATCTAACGGTCGGATTAAGATTTGGACACCCGGATGCAAAAGTACAGTTTTTTTGGTAAAAATCATTTTTAAAATTGTCCAAATTTCATCCTAATGGTCACAAACTTGTGGGAATACTATGGACATGTCAAATATGATTAAAAACATTGGATAGAACATTTAAATGATAGAAAAACCTTTTATACCAAAATTTGACCACCTGGGCGTCATTTCTCAAAATGGACCCTAAATCTCTAAAATGCACAAATCACACAAGAGTGGCCAAAAACTATTCCAAATATCATATACACATATGAATACATACGCTAAACATTTTCACTTGGCTCAAAGATCTATGTGGGGTCCACGCACCCACTCTTTCTATCTGAGGTGTATGTTTGCCTATAGCACACCATTTGCAATGCAACTACTTTGCATTTATTTATGGAATCACATATATACCAAAATAAATATTTGCTTATAGTGAAAACTTGGTCTACTAAATAAATCCATCAAAACCACACACCATAGCCAAGTTTCCTAGCCACATGTCTACAAGGAAATAAAAATTTATACACAAGTCATACAATCCACACATATTCACACACATATACATAATTACATCCTACTGGTACCCTAATCCTAAATACATTACAATAGATTTGCTCAAAAGAAAGGGGTTGCAGTTCTTTAAAATTCACAAAAAAATCTCTAGCTCTGCTCTTTTCCTCATCCTCCACTAGTTCCTTTGCTTGGACCTGAAAATATTAAAAAGAGAGGGGGTGAGACAACCACAGTCTCAGTAACAGAGAAATCGATATTCCTTATTACAAGAAAAGCCATAGTGAAGTAAATAAATAATATATTCAAAATAACATATAATTAACCAATTAAAATGCTTGAATGCATGAGATAGGCCAATATAGCCTTTCCTGACCAACAGAATGCCCCTTAGCACTCTTTAGCTTGTAGGTAAACTTTATACCCATTGTACCTCCACAGGCACAACATATAAACCAAGGCATGATCTGATCCACCGAACCGTCTGTGCCCCTTTGACGTGAATCCTGAGTAGTCAGAGCTAACTCCCTCCCAGACCCAACCTGACTTACTCTCCAAGTGAGGGCTACCTTAGCCTAGGCGCTCAACCTCACACTTCATATACTAGATTCCCTCTCCCACTAAGAAGTATTGAACACTCAATCCACTAAGTATACTTAGCCCACAATACGAAAGGCAACATTAAGTACTAACAATGAGCCATAAAATATCACAAGACCACATCTCCTAATTGGTAAACTCCCACTGAGATCATGCCTCCTACCCTTTTTCTACCTTTCCCGAGTATTGATCACTTCAACACTCAAGATAGTATAACACTCATAATTCATCCCTTAAACGGTTCCTTAGCCTATTTAAGGTACTAAACCTAGTTGCACTCCCCTAAGTGTAACTCCTCATTTTTTTATGATCACAATGCATGCTAATAATCTTATTTTCATAAATAACATCATTATTAAATAGATAGTAAACATAGATACATTATTGTTAAAGCAATACCCCATAAATCCTTCTAAAACACATTTTATTTGCATTTAATTGTTTAAAACATGTAATGCATGCTAGATAATATTACATGCTAGATAATATTATCTACTCAAAAATAGCTAAACAAAGTAATAAAAAAATATAAATTTTCCTATTACCTCAACCCTTTAGTATCAAAAAGGTTCCCCTTATACAAAATAGGACTTAGCTTGTTCCTTAACTTCTTAATAAGTTCCACCAAAAATTCCTACAACATATAAGTGATCCATATCACTTATCATGACAAATAGTATTAATGAAGACTATAACTCATACCACATAACTTAGGTCAATGAGTCATAATCCATTCTAATGGTCCATATTTCAAACTAACTATTCACATAATACCACTTAACCACCAAAACCATTTATTAACCATCACTAGGCTAATTTTTAATTCATATGATTTTTAATCAATTAAAAACCTTCACTTAGTGTCACCAACTTTCACCATTAACTCTTATAATGAAAACCAAACCTTAATTTAAATTTTATTGAGCTCAAATAGTAAAATTATAACTAAATCAATAGACTTAAACTATTAAGGAGCAAAACTCAACCTCTTGGGGTTTAACTTTTTCCCTAAAACTCTATTTTTCATCTATTACCCGCTGAAAATATTAGAGCATTATGTAGAAACTCAAAACAATCTCCCAAGGAAACTAAAGCTTACAAAAATAAAGTATTTTGGATCAAATTTTAGAAATTTTCTTTTCCAAAATTGAGAAAAACAAAGAGGAAGGAAAGAGGATTGAAGTAGGGAGTTTACCTATCGCGTAGCCGAGCTTACAACAGCCGCAAAGCCTCCTAGATCCGAACCTTACTCCCTCTCTTACTCCTTTCTTCTTCTTCTTTGTTCATTTTCTGCGTTTTCTGCTGAGTTTCTCTTTAAAAAGCTGATATAAGACTTTGAAAAAAATTACAAGAAAGGGCCTAACATTTTTTATTATAGCATAAAAGCCCGAGTCAACTTTGGTAATTTTTTTTATATTAAAAAAAAATAAACCCAACTTTTGCTGAGAAAAATTTAAAATCTGGGCCTCTATCAAATTATTCTTAATTTTAATTTAATTATAGATATTGTATTTTATTTTTTTAAAATAAATTCGAATCTTAAAATTTCGGGATGTTACATATCATTATCCATAAATTTGCTCATTCCTTACTTACACTACTATCTTAGTCTGTCCTCTATATAACATTTAACATACATAGAACCTAAGGTCCCAAATACATACTTAGTTCAAGTATCAATTAATGCAAGTAAGTAAAACATGTAAACTCCTAATTGGCAATATCATAACAAATCATACACATCAATTTTCAAAATAAATGAGGTCTATAGATTTATGATAAAAATCTTAAGCCTCAAATTGTTTCCCTTATTTATGCCTTGATGAGCTAGCACCTGTAATATTGAAGAGGGGGGAAGTATAACTACTCAATAACTAAGGTATATCAAACTATACTAATACATGTCAATTAACTAAAATGCAAGTGGCATCTCATTTTCATACACATATCAATTTACCATTTATAAGACTGAATTTCAAATTTTACATTGATAATCACATAGTTTCACATATTTTTTTATCACAAGGGTCATAATACAGACAATCATGTGTCCTTTTTAATAATATGCATGATCACTACCTCCTTTATATCTTTTCTATGCTTTTAACATGAAATTGTAGACTATTACACAATGAGCTCATCCATGTGATGAGACTACCTTAGCGTTTCACACATGAAAAGCTACCCAGCCAAGATTAATTAACTCACCTTAACTCATGGTTTCTCCCAAATCTCACACTATGGGGTGTCATTCTCCTTAAAATAGCTTCCTCGTCAAATAAGTAGAAAAATAGATTAGGTTCAAGTCCTTCAATAAATCATGGGATAATCTATCATTAAACAAGTAGGATAAATTATACAATTATATCAAGACAAGCCATCAAGCTCCAAATGGCAGTTATATGACATGAATTTTAACTCACTACTCATTTTCCTTAACGCCTTCCACAATCATGCAATGCATCAATGTAATATTTCATATCATGTAAAAGTATCCACATTATTGGCATGCTTAACGACATGACCATACTAATATCATTTTATAATCATCACATTTTTTACATCACAAAGTATCCTCGAATTCCATATCACAACTTATCATAGGACTTCACATTGTCATATGCTCATACAATATCATATCATCATGGAACTCCTCCATTTAAGATTACTCATAGCACATACATACATGCATACGTACATATATCATATCACAATTTTCATATTTTTCATAGCAACAATTATTCATTGTAATATATTAACTAACTCCATATCACTTGTCACACTTGCATTTAACATTTTCACCCATTTCAAAATAATTAAAAGACTATAAAACAAATCAACACACAAAAGTACAAGTAAGATTTCCTCCAGCTACCTCAAAATTTTGAGAGGTTAAAGGTTTATTCCTCAAAACAAATCACTTCCAAAGCTATTCCAAGCTCAAATGATGTCAAGAATGGTTAATCTAAAATTTAACCATATTAACAATCATTAATATCCTTGTTAGGGTAATTCCCAACACACTAACTCAACATTTCCACTACTCAAAACTCCAATCTCTAGCATTTATATATACTTATTGTGTTCATTAGCTCCCTTTAGTTTACATTAACTTTACTAAACATCTATAACATCATTAATGTGGTCATACTCCTCCAACTGCCACATTTATTTTGGATTTTTTGAGATTAATGGCTCTCAACAACTAAAAACACATTTATTAGTCATGCTAGCATTTAAATCACTTAAAAAACTCCCATTAACTCTATTTGAGTCAATGAATTTGGACTCATAATCTTAGAAGTCTAAAAATCAACTTCTCTAGCAAATCCTAACTTCAAAACTTAATAAAAATGGAAGAGAAAGAAGGATTAGGGCTTAGAAAACTACTAGGAAAGGTTGGGAGGAAAGTTAAAGAGTAAAGAATGCTAAGAGGGAAAATTCTTTAAAATAATTAATTTTTTATATTAATTTTTGGAAGTTTTTCCTCTTAACATTCTTTTCTCCTTATTTTCGTCCTATTTATCCCTATCCAAATCAAGTTTTACGAACAATTATGGCATGGATAAACATACCATGTAGCACTAATTCAATCAAATAAAATCTAACCTATCATTATTTTTGGAATAAAGTATCTTTTTAATTATTTTTTTGCCTTCTCTCTCTATCATCATTAATGACAAAATTTAATTTATATGTATAACCATTTGACATATGGCATGTTTTTATTAACCAGAGCATGGATGAAGAGGTTTATCGGATCCATGCAAGAATTTCTCCAAGCATTAGTGTTACCATATAATTTTTTATTTGACTTCATTTTTGAATTGGAATTGGCCGCTCAAGTGATGATCTTCCATTTGGATTGTAATTAGCTCTAAAGAACTTCCATTGTCATAGTTACCATCTTTCTCATTCTCCATCTCATCAAATCCTCTCATCGAGTAGAAACATTATACAAGTCCACACTTTTTTTCCTTTTATTTATAAGTCTTAAAAAGCATTGATTGGATGATATTGTGTGAGTCGATTGGCATTTCTTGAATCAAAATGACCCAAGGTCTTTTTTCCTTGCTTTTTTGGTTCATTCCTCCTTATATAAAAAACACAAAATAGACATATATACTTTGCTTGGCACTTAATATGACCAGATTATATTTAACCTAAAAACAATTTAACCCATTGCAAACCAAAAATTTGAGATGTCTAATAAATAATCACGTATTTCCGAATTTTTGGTCATTATTAGCCCTTCTGAACAATGGTGTCAGTGTTTTCCTATATGACATAACATAATTTATCTAACTGGTGTAAAGACAACAAAAACTTAAATTATAAAGACTAAAATAGACATAGATTACAATACAACAGAAATGAAATTTAGTAACATGTATTTTATAATAATAAAAAACAAAACTTCATTATGATTAAAGTTAAAGTAGAGAAGTGACATTTCTTATAGAAAATGACACCGTTTATAAATTATTCTTTTTATTTATAATTTTAATAAAATAAATAAAGGTGGCATTCTTTAAATGAAATGTCACAGCTTCTTGTTAATTAACAATTAAATGGCATTTCAGTAATAAAATGCCACCTTTCTAATTTTTCATTAATTAAGTATTTTTCTTTTATTAGATTACATAATTATTTTATCATAATTATTTAATCAGTAATAATAATAAATATATATTTTTATTTAATAATCAAAATTAAAGAGGTGGCATTTCTTGAGTGGCAAAACACCACCTCTAACTGAATTAGTATTTTATTAATAATTAAAAGTAGAGAGATGGCATTTTCAAAACTTTGAAACTTCACTCTTTACTCTCTTAATGATTTAGTATTTTATTTATCATAGTAAATAAAATTTTAATATAATTTTTTTATTAATTAAAAGTAGAGTGATGGGTTTTATTGAGCTTAAAATGTCACCTCTTTGCTATATTGTTTATTCAGTATTTTATTATAATTTATTTAATTAGCATTTATAATTAATATATAATATTATTTAATAATTAAAAGCATAATATGGTATTTCTTGAGTTTGAAAATGTCACATCTCTACTATGTTCTTAATTTAGTATTTTATTTCATCAGATTAAATAATTATTTATTAATTAGTGTTGTTTTTAAAATTAAAAATTATTAAATATTTTTTATTAGATATTAATTTTTTAAAAATTTATTTAGATGAGAGGTGGTGTTTCTATATGATGAAAATTCTATCTTTCTCTTCTAAATATAAATTAAATTCTTTATTGAGTAATATTATTTTAATATTTATAATTATTAAATATTAAAAATTAAATAATTTATCTAAGTAAGAGAAGTAACGCTTTCAGGTGATGGAAATGATACCTCCTTTTTATAATTAATTTTTTTATTAATGAGTATCATTTTTAAATTATATAATTATTAAATACTGTTTATTAAATATTAAATGTTAAAAATATTATTTAAGGGAGAGAGGTGGTGTTTCCATGTGACAAGAATGCCACCCCTCTCTTTTAAATTAAATTTTTTATTAAGTAATATTACTTTTAATATTAATTATTAAATATTAAATATTAGATAATTTTATTTAAATGAGATAGATGACATTTCAAGGTGATAAAACTTTCTCTTATAAATTAAATTTTTAATTAAATAATATTATTTTTGTAATATATAATCAATGAATATTATTTATTAAATATTAAATATTAAAAAATTATTTAAATGAGAAAGATGACATTTTCAAGAGTTAGAAACGCCACCTCTCTCATATAAATTAAATTTTTTATTAATAATTATTATTAAATACTATTTATGAAATATTAGATATTAGAGAGGTGGTGTTTTCACGTGATGCAAATTTCACATCTCTTATAAATTAAATTATTTTTTAATTAATTTTATTTTTAAAATATATAATTATTAAATATTGTGTATTAAATATAAATATTAAAAAAATTATTTAAACGATAAAGGTAGCATCTGGAAATGTCACCTTTCTCTTCAAAATTAAATTTGTTATTAATTAATTTAATTTTTTAAGAAAAGTTAGAGAGGTGGCATTTTTATGTGGAAGAAATGCCACAAATTTTATTTTTTAATTATTTTTTAAAATTGGAGATAGTTTTTCCATTTCATACCATGACTTTTTTTGAAATTTCTAAACCCTAATCTTCTCATCTTAGTCATTCTCTCCTTCTTATTTGTTCTCTAATTCCTGAAGCTGCTCTCATCCTCTTCTCTAGCTGATCTCACTTGTATGAATACACGAATAATAAGTTCCTTTTTTCTTTGTTTTTACTTCTTCTCTACCTATCCATATATATATATATATATATATATATATATATATAATTATATGGATTTTTATGATTCTACTTTTATTTTTCTTTAGTTGATAATTTTTCTTTCTACTTTTCAATTGTTTGTTCTTTTAATTTGCTAACATGCAAACATTTCTCTAAGCATAAAGTTTTATTGAGATCTATGGAATAGATCGTGGGATTTACAATCTTCATGCTTTTAGTGATCAATGGCTTGGTTTTGACAAGTTTTGAACTTTCGAGAAAGTAATGATGATAATTCCTTTAATCATTGAGGAAGATAAGTATTTAATGATTCATGTCAGCTTATATAATTTTTGTCTTACCAAATATAATTAAAATGGATGACTTGCTAATTGCATTGAAAACTTGTGTATTCTATGGCACCACATAAAGATGAAATTTCCAAGCACCTTGATGTTTCTTTACATTAGTCATAAAATTTTTTTAATTTATAGTTTTTTTTCAGCTATAAAAATTGCTGATAAACCTTATTATATCTATTAGTTACTATTTAACTTATTTTTTTCTTTATTCTTAATTTTTTTATGACCTTGCTAAATTGATTGAAGTTTTTTGTAGTGTGAAATTAATTAATTATTTTTATTAACTGTATAAATAAAATTTATTATATAAATAATTATATATTTACTAAAAAAATTATGTATATGAATTAATAGGTATATAAGAGATTTTATTATTTATATATATATATATAAATGTGGTTCTTTTTATTTTTTTTAAAAAAATAAGGAAACGCCATCTCTTATCCTTTTTTTCAATAAAGGAAAGAGAGAACTTTTATTTTTTAAAAAAAGTAAGTAGATGCAACAAATGTTAACTCTCTACTTGCTTTAAAAAAAAAAACAGGAGGTGGTGTTTCATCTCTTTTTTTTTATTTTTTAAAAGAAAGTTAAGAGGTTGTGTTTTTTTTAAGAAAATGTCACTGTTGTTACTAGCTTCTTATAACATTTTATTAATTAATGAAATGCTACCTAAGATTTTAAATAACATTAAATCTTATAGTATTTTATAAATGTCAGGTAATTAAAATTTTAAACGTCACTAAATCTCATTTCTATAATAGTATTATAGGATTAAACAATTAATTTTTTCATTATAATTCAAGTTACATATTGCTGGGGGGGGGGGTCACTGCAACATTTATAATGAAGGAATTGTAGAATAAATGGGACATGCTTCACGCCGATAGTATAGAAGAGAAACCAATATTATCATTTGTTTCCATATGCTTGTTTCAATTTGCTCCATATAAAAGCTACATTTTCATAATCATAAATATATAAACCAAATGATGCTATCGTTTTTACCTTCTCCCTCCGATTCTTTATATAAGAACTAAAAAAAATTAACTAATTTTAGTTTATTAATTCCTTAAATCATACAAATTAACATGCTGTTATTATTGGAATATTTTTGGAATTGTATTAAACAATCAAAAAATTTAGATAATACAATATTGTGAACATTAAGCAATCTTTCTGTTGTATTAAGCACTGATTTGAAATGAATTGAGTCTAAATGAAGGGATCATAATAGCTGGAACATTGAATTTAGGTAGAGTGGAAGAGAGTCCAACTTAAAAAGTATACATGTAATCAATTATCCTAGTTAAAACTTTATGACCAGCAACCTTTCAAGTTGCTTTGCTTTGTCTCGTATGCCTGCTTTTGTTATGTTTCAAGTGAATTGTTTTCTCTCTTCTAGCTATTTATTTTTCATCAAATTTTAGATTTGGAGCTTCCATGAATCACAATATGCTTCAAGGTAATTAATTATCATAATTTATTTTAATATAAAAAAGAACAAGAGAAAGTATACATCAAACAAATTTTTTTATTTTTTGAATAAAATGGATATAAATATATAATAATGATTAACCAAATTAAATAGGTACAACAGCTCCTGGCAGAAAAATGAGTTTAAGCAACTCTAGACATCAAATCATCATTCACCATCTTTTTACAAGGTGGAGGATGATTAAAAGCTCTATCCTTTTTCTTTTTCTTTTTTATTTTTTTTTCAAAGTATGTTTTATTCCATTCTATCCATATATGTTCTCATCTTTTGCTACTTCTACTGGCATTTGGATCAAAAAGTAACACAAATATGCAAATCTAATCTAAAAAGTGATCATGCTTCTCTCTCCTTCTCTAGTAGGTAGGAAACGTAACACATGATCTTTCCCAAAAGTCCCAATGCGTTCCACGCCCACGACACGCTTTAATTTATCAAACCTCTTGAACTCAGTCTTCCCTCTGTCATTCATCTTTCTGCTTCATTATTAATTCCTCTGCTTTTCCACATTTTACATTCACAATAATTTTTCAATCTTTTCTCACTTGTTTAATTTCCACTACATATCCTTTTCAAACCTTGTATTCACATTAGTTTTACTGTTAATTATTAATTTATACTATTGTGATTTGCTCGTTATTCGTTTGACGATATTGACACGTGTCTCGTTCATCTTCTTGGTCTTTGTCTTATAGCCAAGTCAACTGTCGTGTAACAGACCACCGGCTAGTGTGTTCCATGCAAGTTCAGATTGCAACACTTAATGCTTTCACAGTATAAAACCTTCAGTTAAGTTACAACTTGAAACAATCATAGATTAAACATACATTTTCTGAGGGAGGCTTTCAGAGGAATGGTTCTACCAGTTCATGTGTTCGTCTTCTTCTTCTTCTTCTTCTTAGCTGACCATGTGCTTTCTCTCTCTTCTTCTTCTGGAGAGTGTCCAGATTCCTTTGACTGTGGAAATCTGGGCAAGCTCGGGTTCCCTTTCACCATTGCAGAACGCCAAGAGTGTGGAATGTTGTCGATTCATGGTTGTGGAAACCATAATCAAAGCACTAACAGAACTGTGAGCTTCGGCGGAAAGACATTTCAAGTGAAGAGTATAGATAACTTTCCAAGTACTGTTTTCCGTAGAGCCACAGATTTACGAGAGAGTTTGGCAAATCGTAGCTGTGATGCCTTCTGTTACAATATTACCCTTCCTTCTAGGTCAGCTTTGGGTTATTTTCGGATCTTCCCAGCTATAACCCTGTACATATGCAATACTAGGTTCATAGAAGGCACTTCACAGCAAAATTTGAACTATACAGGGTGTAGTACTGAGAAGAATGAGAAGATCTACTTCAGAAGTCAAAACGAAGATGATCCTCCATCTCCATTACAGAGTGTCCAAGGGTTCATCAGCTTCCTGTGAATCGCTTCACTTTTTTCCCTGGCGATCCATTTACATTCATAGCTTATGATTTCCCTGTTCGTATTCGACTTTCTGGTGACTGTTCTCAATGTATGCTTCGAGGAGGCTCATGCCGGCTTAACCAAGCTAAACGATTTTATTGTTCCAAACCCAAAGGTACGTGTGCGTAACATAGCATGTGAAAAAAAAAAAAAAAAACAGAAAACGAGAATTTCTCAGGTATATCATGTGAAATAGGTTAATTCATTTTTAGAAGGTTGTTTGTATACCTATTAACTGTCAAATTAAGTCTCTGCTTTTTTTTTTATTGATATAGTATAATTAATTCCAAGGCTAGCTAATTAGTTCATTCATATCTGCTTTTCATAACTGTGATAGAACATGAGGTAAAAGGAAAAACTGAGACACAACAATGTCAGAACAAAAGACCGACTTGAAAGCTGCCATTGATAATAGGTGATTCTACTTCATTTTTACTCATTTTCTATTAGCTACCTTCTTTTTTCCAGAAGATTAGATAGTTTGTTATATAAAGTTATAATTGAATTCACATTATGAGGTTTGCCAAGAGACAATAAAGATGATCTTTTTTGACTTTACACTAGCAAGAGTTGCTATTGTTTGTTCAGGTTTTGGAGTGGGCTTAGGGATTCTGGTATTAGCGTTGGTGTTCAGCTTCCGACTCTACAAACATCAAAAGAATGAGCTATCACATGTCAAACTCCAATCAACGAATCACTACTCAAAAGAGCCAGATCCAGACAGTGGCAGACTCTTCTTTGGAGTCCCAATTTTCTCCTACAATGAGCTTCAAGTTGCAACCAACAACTTTGACCCTTCCAACAAACTTGGAGATGGAGGCTTTGGCTCTGTTTACTATGGTCATCTTTATCTCAATACACTCTCTTCTCTTTTACTATAATCTTGTGTTTTCTTTTATAAATTTCCAAATTTTAAAGCTATTTCATATAGGGAAACTTCAAGATGAGCGTGATGTTGCAGTGAAGCATCTATTCCACCATAACTGCAAGCGAGTAGAACAGTTTATGATTGAGGTTGAAATCCTCACTCGCTTATGTCACAAAAACCTTGTATCCCTTTGGCTGCACTTCTCATCAAAGCCGTGAGCTCCTCCTTGTCTATGAATGCATCTCAAACGGCACCCTTGCTAGTCTTGCATTGTTGACTTGGCCAATACGCATCAAAATTACCATAGAATACTGCAAGTGCACTGGCTTACCTTCATGCTTCTAGCATCATCCATCGTGATGTCAAAACCAGCAACATTCTCCTTGACAATAATTTATGTGTTAAGGTTGCTGATTTTGGACTTTCTAAATTGTTCCTTGATGATGTGTCATACATTTCTACAGTCCCTCAAGGAACTCCAGGTTATTTAGATTCAGAGTATTACTTTTGCTTTAGACTTACAAATAAAAGTGATGTATATAGTTTTGGGGTTGTACTCATAAGGTTGATATCTTCAATGCCTGCAGTCGATATGGGAAGAAATAAAGATGAGATTACATTAGGGAGTCTAGCAGTGAGGAAGATTCAAAGCAATAAATTTGAGGAGCTAGTTGATCCAAGTTTACGGATTGAGAAAGACAATGAGGTGAAGAGGAAGGTGGTTGGAGTGGGGCAACTAGCATTTCAAAGTTTGCAAATAAATAATGAGATGAGGCCTTCCATTGATATGGTTTTAGAGATTTTGAGGAAAATTGAAAATGAGAAGGAAGAAGGTGATGAAGATACGAGGAACGATGGTGATGGCAATGGTGATAGTAGTGGTGGTAGAGTTTCAAAGAATAAAGCAGATTTACATGCTCATCCCACAGTGACTTCAATAAGCTTTGATTAGGCAAAGTTATTCAAGTCACCATTATCACCTAATAGTGTGACCGTAAACTGGGGAAGTCAGTCTACTAATACTCCTCATTTAAGTGCTTAATGATCTCAAAGCTAGTTTGTAATTCATGGTTCATGTTCTGATGCTCTGATGTATAGCTGCATGCATCTTCTTATCCCTTAATTAGTTAAACTGGGTATGTGATGTTGAAAATTCGTATTAAGTGAGGACACACTACAAAATTTACCTATTAATGCTATTTTCCATGTTTCTTCACTCACAAATTAAGTGTATAGTTCTAAGATGAGGTTCACTCAAATTTTTTGAAGAGAGCGGAATAAGCTTGAACTTACCAAACAAGCATATAATCAAGTTTGGTGTTAACAACTTGGATTAGTGAGCTTATTCAGATCGATTTGAATAGCTAGAGACTTGTTTTTATATTTGTTCCTGTTTTTAAACTAATTTTAATTTTTTACTTTAAAATTAATTATTGTTATTATTATAAATATATATACACAAAAATACATTTCAGCACAATTAAAAATATAGGAGAATTTTAGTAAAGGACCTTTGCGGGAGTTTAATTTTAAATTAGGACCAATAAAATCTAAAAATACACTGTACAACCAAGGAACTAAAATGAAAATATGATTTAATATAAAATGATTAAAATACCCTTCATTTTTAACAAGCTAACGTTTAAACTTGTACATTTTATATTTTAACAAGTTAACAAAATTGAACATGTAAAATGTATTGTTAACAATTTTTGAATATGCATTTGTAAAATGACAAACTAAGTTAGGATTTTTTTTGGCTTATATATAAAGCGACAAATACAAAGCTTGAAAGTAAAATAAAGCAGGAACAAACCTAATGCAAAAGATAAATGTTAGCTAGTTTCCAAATCATGTTTGTCTTCAATATAGGATGACATGACATCAAATGTGGGAGTCAACATTAGGTGAATTCCATCCCCTCGATAATGGGGTGCCTTTGCAAGAGTGTCTGCACGTACAAGTATATTTCTTCTAGCATATTTGATAGAAAAATCTCAATCAGAATAAATTAGGTTCCTTTTTCCAATTACTTCATGGTACCAAGGGTGACTCGGGGAGCACTCTTTTAGGACGAAGTGGATTGCTTCCAAAGAGTTCGTTCACATTTGAATCTTCTCCAGTTCATATTGCTTACAAACATGCAAAACTGCTCTCATGGCTAACAATTAAGCCACTGTTGAAAGTAAGTAACCAAGATATTGTTGAAAGCCAACAATCCAATTCCCTCTTGAATCTCTGATGAGTCCCCCACATGCAGCATTCTTGTTGTCATTAACTAAACTGTCCATGTCAATCCGTACAGAACCTGGTGGCTAAGGTGTCCATTTTGGTCTCTTCAACCTCTTGAGGATGAAAAATCTAGTGTTTTAAGCTTCACTTTCTGCATCCCCCATCGGCACATAAATGCATGAGTGAAAAAGGTCGCATGATTCTGCTACACCTATTTTTTCAGAGCATCCTGGACATAATGCTGAAAGTACGTGACCAGGGGCCGCATTTGACTACTTTCCCTCCAGCTAAGTGTCTCATATTTAACGGCTCAACCAAGCCTGCACACTATCACATGTAAAAAAAATTTTCACAAAAATTGGGTTAAGTAAAGATAACCAAATGGATATGGTATAATCACAGTAATGCAAAACATGAAGAATAATTTCCTCACTATGACAATTATTTGAGCACTTACTTGTTTACACTCAAGCCTCTCTTAGCTCTTATTTTAAAAAATGAATGGTGCTTTAGTCATTTCATATCCAAACATATTTTCAATTCAGTCTTTTGGTCCTCCCATGTATTTTCATATCCTATTGGTTCTAATTTAAAATTAAAACTCTATGGGATTCTTTACTGAAATTCTCCCTAAAAATATTAAAGACTCAAATTTTTTAAGAAAAATATGGGTCTTGAAGTTTAAAAATCAATATTAAAATACATTTTCAAGATTATTTAAGGTATTTTAAAAATTTAAAATTATATAAATATAACAATACGGACTTTTTAGCTTTTTTTTAAGAAAATATGTATAACAACATACTCAAATACATACATACATAATGGTCTCTTAATATAAAATGTTTTAAGTCTTAAAAGATTAATAAATATTAAATATATATGTATATATTGTATAAAAATAAAAAAGGTTATAGTATTTTGATATATTCAGTTCAGGCCAACTAGTCCCAAATGTAAAAAAGATTTATAATTTCCTCAAGCCCAGTCCTAATTTTTTTTCCTAATTTATTGGAGTTGGCCAAAATTTACTGGCTTTATTTGTAAGTATCTTGCTTGGGAGAATAACAATTAGATTTTAAGGGGACCAATTAATTTAAGTCCCAACCAAATTTAGAGTGCCAACAAAATCCCTTGGTCTTTTAGCAGTAAAATATCAAGTCTAACAACTCCATAGATTTGCAAGTTCATCTCTTAATTTTACAATTTTGTTGTGACAAATTAAACTTGCAACTTTTCTAAATTTTAACAAGGTTAAAGAATAAACAATATATATTAAGCCTTTTAATTTTTCAACATCAAATATGAACATTTGTGTTTTCTATTAAAATTTAAAAAATAAATTGCAAATGCATCATAATAAAGTTACAAAATTAAAAGCCGAACATGCAAATTCTTGGAGCTGTTAGGCTTGCCATTTTACCATTAAAGGACCAAGAGATTTTGTTGTCACTCTAAAATTAATTGTGATTTAACTTAAATTAATTGGTCATCTTAAAACTTATCTGTTGCCCCATCTTGCTTTCTTCTTATTCCAATAGCTTGCATGTCTATCAAAAGATCCACTTAGTTTTACTTGTTTGACGTCACCGGCTCAATGTATATGGAATTCTATTTTTATGAGATACTCACTTATTGATAAATGCATATTTTATAATTAAATAAATATATATATATTGATTTTATATTTGATTAAATTTATTAATATTTCATATATATTTAATTAATATTTATATATTTTTCTCCTATCACTTAATCATAAAATAAAAAGAGAATTTGATGGATAATCTATTCACATTTCCTTTTATTTATTTTTTAGGGAATTTATAAAAGAAAATGAATCAACAAAAAGCTTCAAAGATATTACACACACACATTGAAGAGATAAGATATGGGACGTACATGAGGAATTCAAGAAAATAAAGAAAGCAAGAGAAGATTAGTACTACACGCAAGATTGGATTCAAACCCCAAATGTGATCAAATCCAGTCATAAAAATAAATAGATAAAATAATATTTTAGAATTTTAGAAGGAGAAGGAAATACAAATGCGAATTATATTATAAATACCCCCTCCATCAAGAATAAAGTCATTCAATCACTTATTTGAGTGGTTGAATGAAAGCAAAAAGCATTTTGAAGGTTAAAAACAAGTTTGTTAAAGAATTCTACAAATTATAATTATTTTTTTCTACTCTTTAATTTTCTCTGTGGTCGTCTTTTCATAATTAGGGATTTTAAAATGGTATTATTTGATTTTATTATGTATTTTGAAATTATCCAACTAGGGTAGGGATGTAGCCCAACTAGGGAGCTAATTTTTTTTTTTTGACTCTTTGCATTTATATTTATAAATATTTTTATTTTTTTAATTATATTTATTTATTTTGTTCTTCATATTGATTTTATGAATAGCAACCATTTAATTAAATCTATGGGTAATCTTGATGGATTGAAAGGTAAAAAAAGAACCTAGATTTAGAGAAATAGATATAAATAACTAGGCTAAAGATAATTTTAAAAATTTGTGGTAACTTCAACTATAGTCTCACGATTTAATTAGTTGTTTGAGTATTTTGAGAATGAATTCAACACTAATTAAAAAATAGACTAATAATTCAAAAAAAATATTAAAACACTTGAGGAATAATTGTCACTATAGTTGATGAAAGAATCAACTCAAAAAGTATAAACTAGCAACCTATATGGTGAATTCTAAACTCCAATACTTCAAGTGATTGTGATTTCCTCATCATTATTTTCTTACTTTGTTTTTATTATTTATATTCTCGTCAAACAATTTATTTTATTTATTTTTCTCAAACTATCAATTATTTAAATTAGTAAAAGTTCAAATTCTTTTTGGGTTTGACACCTAGAATACTCCAAGCAAGGGTGGAACCAGGATTTTTATGTAGGGGGCCGAAATCTCAAGGCATATACTACAATTGAAGAAAAAAAATCTAACATAACATAAATATTTCAACATCTAGCTATATTCATATTTATTAATTTTAAAAATATAAAACCAAAATAAATATGTATGTTCATTTTTTAAGTTTTGCTCGTCGATTTTTCATGACATAAAAATCATCAATGATCATGTTTGTGGTAAATTTTTCAACAATCTCTCTCTCAATATAAACTATCATTAAATTAGTGACAAAACCGTCTTCCATCTTATTGTGAAGCCTTATCTTTATAATTTTTATAGCTAAAAAAGCTTACTTAGTGGTTGCTGTTGACACTATACGAGTCAGTATAAGCCTTAGTAATCTATCAATCAAAGAATAAGAATTGGACTTTCCATCCTCTACAAACTTTTGACATAATTCTCTTATAGTAGTCAAGTTTTAAAAATGAGGATCTTTAGGCACATCAAGCTCATAATGTTGTAATTCATACTCCAATCAAATCTTTTCTTGATTAGAAAAATTTGAAGGGTAAAATTTCTTAACAAGATTGTAGATGTTCTTAGCACTGAATGATTTAAATGCATCTTTAGGATCTAAAGCTATGCTCAATTTTAGAAGCTTTGTTGCTTCCTCACTGAATATACTATTTAATTCTTTCAATTGATAATCGATGACTGTATTAAATATGTCAATATGATAATAATGCTCAATAGTCACAGAATCTTTATGTTGATGAGGCCGAATTACACCAAAGTAAAAACAATTCATATCGAGAATTTCAATCGCTTGATTACTATAAAAAAATGTAACTTTTTCTAAAAGATCATCCATATTTTACATTATATTTATATATAACACGTAAGTTTTAGATGCTAACATTTTTCAACTTTGTATATGTTAGTGTAATATTTTTATATTTATTAAAAGGAAAGTAAATATTATGTTTTGTAACTAGTATTAAATATATTATACATACAAAATATATTTTCATGGAGCTAAACATATATAACTCCTACGTTTTACTTAAAAAAATTAAAAAGTTAGGGCGGCTGTGGCCCCTTGACCCCTGCCTGTCTCCGCTACTAACTCCAGGTAATTTATTATTATAATCTCGTACACCTGTAGGAGTTATCAAGTTTTTGGCACCATTGCTAGAAAAGTTTCAAATTTATTAATTATTTAATTTTTAATTCTCTTTATTTTTTAATTTGTTTATTTTTTATTTCTTATTTTTTATGCAATTGAGAAGTTCTAGTGGCTTAAATTTGATTCTTATTAATCTAGAAATTGAATAGTTTTATAGGAAAAATAAATCTCAAAGAAGAAAAAAAATAGGTGAAGAAGCTATTTTAGAGTCACCCATTATATTTAGAGATTTTCAATACCCATTCATCACATCTAATCTGTCATGCATCCAATTGAGTGCTAAAGTGTGTAATTATGAATTTAATAATATTCATTTAAATGCGCTATCTAATTTCAATGGGCACCGAACTGAAAATGCCTTAAATTTTATACGAGAATTTTATGCTGTCATTGACACACTATCACTAAATGATCTATCAGATGGTGATTTAAAGCTACATTACTTTCCTTACTGTTTAAAGGGAGAAGCTCGCCAATTGCTTTTATGCTTACCAAAAACTTCCATAAGCCCTTGGATGAATATGTGTGAGCA
Source organism: Prosopis cineraria (assembly GCF_029017545.1). Taxonomy (NCBI): domain Eukaryota; kingdom Viridiplantae; phylum Streptophyta; class Magnoliopsida; order Fabales; family Fabaceae; genus Prosopis; species Prosopis cineraria. The sequence goes on from NW_026555336.1 coordinate 29,854,809, forward strand.
ATTTATATTGAAATATTATTCTCTTAAAAAAACTTCATAATCAAGGGACAAATTCCACTCCTTCACATAACAAAATGGTGAATTGTTCCATGAAGATTGGGAATATCCTCATAAGCCAATGTCCCCATCACCAATTCCTACATACACTCTTGATGGATTTTTTATTGATGGGCTCAATTCTGAATGCTAATCAAAAGTTGATGATGTAACTCGAGGTGATCTAAGTAATATGACTGTTAAAGAAAGGGAGGAGATTTATAAAATGGTAGCAGCAAATTCAAGACAGAAGGCAGTCCGAGAAAAGAGGGCAATGGATAATGAAGTTTCTACATTACATGTCTCACGTGAACTATGAGATTTAACAAATAGTTTAAATTTATTATTGAAAATTTTAAGTTTTGTTAATTCCCTTTCTTCTTCTACAAATAATTCTCTTCATACAGGTTATAATGGTAACTATAGGGAGGAGGCTAACTATATAGAAGCTAGTATTGATTGAGTTAATCCAAGGAATGACCCATACTCCAACACATACAACTTTAGATGGAGAAATCATCCAAATTTCTCTTGAAAAAATTCCTCTACTTATGCACTAGAAGCACCACCACGCTTGAACAACAGAGCAACACTATTGAGGACTGTACAACAAAGTTGAAGAAATCTTTAGCTCAAATGACAACTTACCAAGTGAATAGTATGAAGAGCATTAATCAAGAGATTGATCAACTTACACAAGTAGTTGCTTCAACTCAAGCTTCTATGAACAATATGGAATCTCAAATGGGTAATTCTTTGAGGAATATGGAAACTCAAATAAGCAATTTGGCTAGCTTACTTATCAAAAAGAGTTAAAATAAACTTTCAAGCAATCCTGAAGTCAATCCATGAGAGCAAGTTATGGCAATTACCTTATAGAATGGTAAAGAACTCCAAGAGGTTGATTGTGGGGCTAAAAAGATATCTAAAAGGGCAAGTGAACAAAAAATTGATGAAGACGATAAGGTGATTGAGATATCTAGAATTAACAATGCAACTCAAAGTGGCCATTCTCCCTTTGAAGCCAACCTTATATGCTCCGCTTTCTATATCTTAAGCGTCTTTTAAAAAAAAAGATCCAAATTTAGGCTTTTAAAAATTCCTTGAGATGTTCAAGAAAATTCAAATTAACATTCCCTTTTATAGAGGCATTGGAAAAGATGCCTGATTATGCCAAATACATCAAGGAACTAGTTTCAAACAAGAAAAGGTTGGAAGAATATGTCACAGTGACACTTACAGAGGAGTACATTGTGATTCTACAAAAAAAGCTACAACCTAAATTGAAAGATCCAGGGAGTTTTGCTATTCCTTGTGATATTAGTTCTAATATTATTGAAAATTGTTTATTTGATTTGGGTGTGAGTGTTAACTTAATGTGCCTTGTTCTTTATGTAGGAAATTTAGGATAACAGTTATCAAGCCAATCAATAGGACTCTTCAACTCACAAATAAATTACTCAAATATCCACATGATGTAGTTGAGGATGTTATAGTAAAAGTTGATAAACTTTATATTCCTGCAAATTTTGTTATTCTAGATATTGAGGATAATTAGAATATCTCACTTATGTTAGGAAGATCATCTTTAGCCACTAAAGGTGCCTTAATCAATGTGATTAAGGGAGAATTAATATTCAAAGTAGGTGAGGAAAAAAAAGATATTTAAATTTACCAAAGCTATAAATCTCCCTATTTTCTAGAATTCTTTATGCAGCATACTAGTGACACAAGAAGAAAAGAAACAACATAAGGACCCTCCTTTACATACTTTAGATAAAGAGGAGGAAATTAGCAAAGGAGACTGGAGGGACTACAAAGGAATCTTAAAGATCTATCCACTAGTTCTTGCAAAAGTTCAAGCACTTATATATTGGAGTCAAATTGAAAAGTCTCTTGCTCATTAACAAGAATCCTCTCTAAAGGGAGGATGAATGTTAATTGGGAAAAGAAATTATCTTTTGATTCAAGAGGATAAGGATTCTTACCATACTCAAAAGGAATCTCTTGATTTTGTAGCTTTATTTAGCTATAGACATTAAATGTAGTGCTTGTTAAGAGGCAACTCAATTTTTTAAAAAATTTTTATTTCCTTTTTATTGTTATTTTAATTTGTTTTATTATTTTCGCCATTTGTTATCCCCATAAAATTTTATTTGATCACTAAGACCTTCTCTAAAATAAATTGCAGGATTATAATACTTAAAAAGGAGTTTTTTAAAAGTTATCAAAGTAACATCAAGGAAAATTAAATTAGGGGAGTCTCAATTCTTTTATCTTTTTCTTTTTCTACAAACATTGAGGACAATGTGAAATCTAAGTGTGGGGGAGGGTTATCATGATAACTTTCTATTTTTTATGCTGTTATAATTTTTTTAGCAATTTACATGCTATAATTAGCCTTATTTTTGAAAATTTCAAATTTTTATATTTTTTTCTTTTTTGCACTATTTTATTTAGCTATAACTACTGAGGGTAACTGTGTTTAAGAAAGAATTTGAGGCTACTAAAACCCTATGGGAGTTAATCAAAAAAATAATATATAATGAACAAATTATGGCCTATTTATTCATGCATATGCTTGAAAAGTTAACACCTTGTAAAGTAGTTAAAAAGAGAAATGATCCTGTAAAAAATGAAAAAAAAATAAATGCAAAGTATCCACTTTGCTGTTGCCAATTGGACCCAGCAATCGGGGGCCTTCTTCACTAATGTTAGTCTTCATGTCAAACAGCTTAGTAAGTGTCAAGAGTGTGCTAATAAAGTTTCTCAAGTCTAAGTAACAAAGGCCCTTGTATCACTAATATGAGGATTCATGTCAAAAGGACCTAAAGATTATCTAAAAAAAAAAAGGCAATTCATAAACAGCTAAGAACGGTGACCCCATTGCACTAACCTAAAAAATGAAAGAGGAAAGGCCCAAGAGTATAGACAAATTCATTATACAAATAAGTGCTTAATTAGAACTAAATTCACTTCTTATAATGGTACTGGCTGAATTATTGGCTTTTCCTCTTACATTGAAGCTTGGTAGGTTGGTCATACAATTAAGTTTTACTAGTACTATAAGCAAATTTCTTGCATTTTATATACTTATATAAGGAATAAGACTGATGTAGAAGTATTTGCTTGAGGACAAGCAACAAATTAAATATGAAGGAATTTGATAAATGTATATTTTATAATTAAATAGGTATATGCTTTGGTTTATATTTGATTAAATTTATTAATATTTCATACCTATTTAATTAATATTTATCTATTTTTTTATCACTTAATTATAAAATAAAAAATAGATTTTGATGAAAAATCTATTCACATTTTCTTTTATTTATTTTTCAGGGAATCTATAAAAAAAGATGAATCGACAAAGAACTTCAAAAATATAACACAAATATGCGCACACAGGGGCGGACCCACATTATGTGGGGTGAGGGCCTTGGCCCCCCAACTTTTTTCTCTCTCCAATGCAATAGGACATAGAGTTGTATGAACTTGATCGAATGGGACGATAGTGATAGCTGATTGGGCCAGCAAGGAGTGAACTAAAATAACATCAACAACTTCCTCCCTCACTCTATTCCTCTCCCCCTCCAATGATCTCACACTCCTTCTCTCATGCCTCCCACTGACAATAGATTCTTCATTTTTAATTCCAAGTTCCAACGCTTACCCATGATCTTTGATTTGTGTCTTTAAATTTGATGAATATATGTTTGTTCATTATTGATGCTTTCATTCCTTATGTTCGTTCAATGTTGCCCTTATGCTTCAAATGAGTAGAGCTACTCATATTAGATATATATATATATATATATGCATCACATATTCTCACACTTACATAATTTTTTTACTAATCCAGATATGCTCCAAAACAAAATAAGCAGGAGAAGAATTTGTATCATTTCCTACTTGTTCATTTTGGGATTTAGGTGATATATATGGTCAGCAACTCTAGCTTTGGCCCCCTGTAATCCAAAGCTGGGTCGGCCCCTCCGCACACACACATTGAAGAGATAAGACATGGGACGCACATGAGGAATTCAAGAAAATAAAGAACGCAAGAGCAGATCAGTACGATGCACGAGATTGGATTCAAGTCTCAAATCTGATCAAATCCAATCATAAAAATAAATAGATAAAATAATATTTTAGATTTAGAATTTTACAAAAAGAAGGAAATACAAACATATATTGTATTATAAATGCTCCCTCCATTAAGAGAAAAGTCATACAATCACTTATATGAATATTTAAAAAAAAATTGATATTTAGAACCCATAAAAATATTTTAAAGGCTAAAAGTGAGATTTATAAATCATAATTATTATTTTTTTACTCCTTAATTTTCTCTGTGATCACTTTTTTCATGATTGGAGATTTTTAAAATAGTGTTATTTGATTTTATTATATATTTTTAAATTATCTAGTTGGGGTAGGGATGTAGCTTAATTGGGGAGCTAATTTTCTTTTCTTTTTTTTTTGACTTTTTATATTTATATTTATGAATATTTTTTCTTGTTTCAATTATATTCATTTCTCTTATTCACCTAAAATACTCTAAATAATTTATTATTATGATCTTGTACACTTGTAGGAGTAATCACTTATATCAAAAGATCCACATTTATATTATGTGATATTAGGTTTTATTATGTTTATTATGGCAGAGTATTTTTTTTTTTAGTTTTCCAAAGCATCCTCATCGCCAGTAGTCATAAGACTAATTCTTTGAGAAATTTGAGTGTAATTTAAAGGGTTGTTCTCTCACAAGCGATACTCTTTGTATACACGTTTAAGAATTAAATTCTAAAATGATGTTTAAGAGGCACAGACCACTAGCATATGTGCCACACTCACTTAATAGGGGGTAATTTATTTCATTTATATTCTTATTTATTCAAGGAAGAATTATTTTAAAGTCCCACACAACATAATTAATCCATATTGAACCTTTCATATTCATTAATTCTTTCCGACAACCAAATAGTTCCCAAGTCTTCCCTATATTATCATAAAATTCTTTTTTTAATAAAAAAAAGTTTAGATGAATTGGGTTCTAGAAGCTCTTTAGGGCCAAGCCATGCATACCTCTAAAATCAAAAAAAAAAAAAACACTTACAAATATATTTATAAATCGTTCACCAACAAAATTTTTACATAAACAGTAGGATTTAATTTCACGACTTTGTAAATTAGAGGACAAATAAGTATCAATTTGACCAACCTTTATTTACATATTACCTTGAGCTTTAATTTCTTTGCTTTTAATTTTGACTTGGATCATTTAACACCCACTTTTTTTCCTCTTTCCTCTTTTCTGGGGATCCATTGTCACGATTCTATGAAGCTATAGCTGTATATTAACTTAATCACATTAAGATCTATCCAAAAATCCCTAGAAAATACAAAGTAGAGCATGATGGTGCTCTACTCTTCAAACACCGCCGATGGAAAGATACACAAGATAGAACCACAATGCCGAACATCCTGGAAAAGAAGGTCGGAGCATCAGGCCAAGTTACGGTGATACCCAAAGCCCAAATCTGTAATGAAGAATATTCAGCCCATTAATAGTCCAATCTTGCACGAATATGTGGGACGATGTATTTTTGGGGAAAGCTCGATAGATTAGGGACTAAAAAGCGCAAACAGTTGTCTACTTCAATTCTTGCGCACCCTTCCACAAATCCTGATGCACATCTTCATATCTGCAGATTTCTTATAAACCCAAATGGTGAAGCCTCTGGCCCATTTTCCATGAATTGTCGTATCGTCCAAGCCTATATTAGAATAAAACCCATTCCCAACACACTCTTGCCCACGATTCTTTTTATAGTTTAAATGCTTGCATTCCCGTTTTGATAGACAGTTACTTAATTTCTCTGATGCTTTCATTGTATATAGATGAATCTTATTTATTTGACTTTATTGACTCTTATGAACATCATTAGTCTTATATATAGATTAATCTTTCTCTGATGCTTTCATTTTATGATTTTTAAAAGGAAAAATCTCACAATTACACTCTTTTATTTTTTGAAAAAAATGTAAAAATACAAAACTTTATCGTTTTAAGACTTTAAGATATTGAAATGTTCTTTATTTTATGTAGAAATTAATGATCTAAAGAAAAAAAATTAAAATTTAGGACATTATAAAAAACATTATAGGCACACTATAGATTGTTATCAAGTTGGAATTGCATCCACTTCATATTCTCTTTTAAAAAAGAAGAGTTTATGGAATTGAAGCACGCATGGTCAGGCGTTAGATTGGGATCAAGGATCCTGGTTTTATTGCTTATCTTCATATGCTGCAAAGACATACACATGTCAGACTTCGATCAACAAATCACAACCCAAATGAGTTAGATCCAGACAGTAGAAGACTCTTCTTTGGAGTCATAGTCTTCACCTACAAGGAGCTTCAAGATGCAACCAATAACTTTGACCCCTCCAACAAACTTGGAGATGGAAGTTTCAACTTTGTTTACTATGGTCATCTTGTCAATCATTCTCTTCCATCAATCTCCTATAATCACGTGTTTTCCATGCCAAAGATTTCAACTTTATTAAGCTATTTCATTTATTTATGGGAAAGCTTCATAATAGGCATGAAGTTGCAGTGAAACGCATATTCAATCACAACTACAAGATATTGGAATAGTTTATGACTAAAGTTGAGATCCTAACTTGCTTGCGTCACAAAAATCTTGTGTCCCTTTATGCTTGTATGTCTCGTTAGAGTAGTGAGCTTCTCCTTATTTATGAATACATCCCTAATGGCACTCTTACCGATCACCTTCATGGTCACTTTGCAAATCTTGCATTACTAACTTGGCCTGTACACATCAAAATCGCCATAGAAACTACAAGTGCTCTAGCTTACATTCATGCTTTAAGAATCATCCATTGCGATGTCAAACCAACAACATTCTCCTTAATAGTAATTTATGTGTTAAGGTTGCCAATTTTTTATTATAGGCTGTTCCCTGATGATGTATCCCATATTTCTACGACTTCTCAAGGAGCACCTAGTTATGTTGATCCAAAGTATCACTTTTGATTTAGGCCAACAAATGGAAGCAATGTGTATGGATTTGGGGTTGTGCTAATGGAGTTGATATCTTCAATGCTAGCAGTTGATATGAAAAGGAATAAATATGAGATCACATTGGCAAATCTAGCAATGAGGAAGATTCAAAGAAGTGAATTTGAGGAGCTAATAGATCCATGTTTGGTTGAAAAGGTTAGAAAGGTGATGAAGAAGGTAGTTGCAGTGGGAGAATTGGCATTTCAATGTTTATAAATAAAAAACAAGATGAGGGGTTTTGAGGAAAATTGAGTGTTAAAGAAGATAATGAGCACTACTACAAAAAAGGGAATAAATGACGGTTATTTTAGTCCATAAATGACAGTTAATAAGTGTCATTTATTCGGCTGACATTTAAAGACCCCCAATAAATGACGGTTATAAAACCATCATTTAAAATAAAATTTTTACGAAGGGAGAAGCAAATTGAGAATTTAAATGACGGGTAAATGATATACCCATCATTTAAATAAAGTATAAATGACGGGTATATAACTTACCCATCATTTAAAGAGACTTTAAATGACAGTTAAATTATATACCCGTCATTTATAATAACTTTAAATGACAGTTAAGTTATATACCCGTCATTTATAATAACTTTAAATGACGGGTAAAACCCGTCATTTAAAATATGGTAAAAATCATGACCATATTTTAAATGACGGGTAAATGAGATACTCATCATTTTAATGTCAGTATAAATGACGGGCATTTTTTTAACCGTCATTTACTTCAGTATAAATGACGATTATTTATATAATCATTATTTTTTATATGATTTTTTTTAATTCGTGAGCTGTTTTTATACCACCCCCTGCAAAAAGAAATCAAAATAGCAGCAACCAACCATTTCAGATTTTAATACCAACGCAATTTATTGTATTCAATTTCAAAATTAATCAATAAACAAATGTAATTACATAAAGTAACCTTTTTTTAAAAATAAACTGCCTATTAAAAAAAATTCCTAGCTACTTCTTCAAGGTAGTTCTATTAATCTTCTTTGTATGAAGTCCACACTTGAAAAATATATTGACACCATTCTTCAATTACCTCATTTATTTCTGCATCCTCGAATTCTTCAATATAAGAATCACACATTACAAAACAAATATAGCACATAAAAATAAAGTACATAATAAGTAATTTTCAGGTTTAATGTAAATCACACATTACAAAACAAATATAGCACATAATAAATAACAATAAATTTTTAAATCACACAAAACAAGTAACCTATAAGTTTAAATTATTTTTTTTCTTTTTCGTGTACGTTCCTTATCTTTGCTCGAATACTTCTACCTCTTTTCTTTAAAATCCAAATACCTTCATTGTGATCATTTCTCATATAAAAGGCTTCATCCTCAACAAAGTAACTTTCAAATGATATCCCCATAAAGGGATCATCTTCAACTGTATAATCATTCATATCTTCATTTATTTTATTGCTCAATAAAACGATAGACCAATTTATTTTAGTCGGATCAGGAACAAAGAACACTTGGTAAGCTTGTGAAGCCAAAATAAAAGGCTCATCTTTATAACCTTCTCTATTAAGATCCACCATTAAGAAGCCCAAATCATTAATTTTAAGACCATTTTTTCGATCAACCCACTTACAACCAAAAATTGAAACTTGAAATTTGATGTAATCTAACTCCAAAATGTGCTCAATTACCCCAAAGTATGACATTTTTGCGTACAAGGGATTTTTATCTTTAGCACTAGATATATGCATTGCTTGAGCTATAAGAGTTACACCACTATTTTGCATTATGCTCCCATCTTGCTCTTTAGTATAAAATGTGTACCCATTAATGAGATAGCCAGTGAAGGAAAGAACTTGTTTATCTAGACCTCTTGCCAACCTTTTTAATTTTTCAGAAACTAAATCAGGATCAGCAGTCAACTTCTCAAGAATGTGTTGTTTCAACCAAACTGTAAAACTCTTATTATGCTTGTTTGCATACCAAATCTCTAATCTATTAGGGTTATCTTGCTTAAGCTCAGCCATGTGCATCTCTATATACTCCTCAACCTCGACAGAGTTGTGTAGTACATATAAATGTGCTTGTTCCCATTGCAAGTTTGAGATTGTAACTACTTTATTGCCCATAATTCCTTCTCCATCAGTTCTACTATCATGCCAAGAAGTCGGAAGATCAATATGGTTGACATTTGATAAGTACTCAGTACAAAATTCAACTGCCTCCTCACAAATGTATCGTTCAACTATACAATCTTCAGGTCGACTCCGATTTTTCACATATCCTTTTAGTATCTTCATGTAACGCTCAAATGGATACATCCATCTCAAGAAAATTGGGCCACACATTTGTATCTCTCTAACTAGATGAATAGTGAGGTGCACCATTATATCCAAGAGTGCAGGCGAAAAATGCACCATTAGGACAGGCATATATTTTCTCATAACTCATGCCAATTGAGTGTAGCATTTGTTTTACCTTATACATAGTCCTTGGAAGCTTGTTGTTTGCAGGTAGAAGTTATTTTATAAGTGTAAGATTTTCTGTAAAGCTCTTATCACTCCATCCATTTCTCACTTTTAAGTTGTACAATTTCAACACTGCTGACAACTTTGTGAATTCAGTGCAACCAGCATACAAGGGCTTCTCTGCATTACTTTTCAACATCTCTAACATTTCAGGACAATCCTCAAGTTCCCTTTCAATTGCATTGGCCATCTCTTCAAGACAATCACCCTTATAAGTACCTGAGTCATGATTGTCTGATTCAAACCTTCCTTTATACTCCTAATTACTAGTAGACTCATCCCCTCTAGTCTCTCCATGCTTATGCCAACACTTGTAATTTTCATCAATTCCATAGCACACTAAATGGTCTTCCATCTTAGACGCACTAATTTGCTTCAAAAGACCACATCTTACATAAGGGCACACTATTCTTTTAGGGTCTTTTACATGCTCAAGAACAAACTTTATAAACTCTTTCACACCATTTAAATACTCTTTACTTAATCGATTGAAAGACATCCATTCTCTATCCATAACTTTATAATCTAAAAGATAATTCATTCAAGGAAATATGATCAGTGACTCATGAATATAGAGATAGGAAAGGAATGATATAAAGATTATCAATAAAAAAAATTGACTACTCTACATATAATATAAAGTAATTAATGAATTATGAGTCATAATGCATGAGCATTCACATACTCCTTCAACCACCGATAAAAAATTTGGCAGCATAACAACATAAAGAAAGTATTTTTCGAGCTAAAACCCTCTTTTCATTTTTGGCATCTTACTCAACAAACTAATTTCAATTATATACAATCACAAAACCAACGAAATTCTCACAAAATAGCATTTTCAAATTAACTCTAATTATTATAAAATTATATATAAAATTCATTCAAAATTCATAAAAAAAGAAAAGAAAAACACTATAAACATCATTTTGAATCAATGTTTTCTGTCTCATTGATCATTCTAAGATTACACATATCCTATATTAGCAATCTCAAGCCAAGAACAAATCATTCTTTACCAAATGTAAAAATTTCAATAAAATAGCAATGATTTTTATAGAAACCGCGCGTCAGTTTCTGTCACTAAAATGAACTCCAATTGTAATGAAAACAGGTACACTAGTACATTTCAATATGTAGTTTTGAATGATAAAACTACTCTAATCAAAAAATGCACGAAATTTAAATTAAAAATTATTGAAATAAATCAGTCAAAATTCATAGAAAAATACAATCATCACAAATATCCCATTTTGATCACTAATTTTCATCTTAATAATCATCCTAAGGCAAAGCAAATCATCTACAATCATTCTCAAGTCAATAAAACACCAAACATTAGCAATTTTCAACAACCCACAATATTAAAATGGGCAAAACATGAGGAGATATTTAAACAACAAAAATCAACTAATAAAACAATCCATAATCTCAAATAAATCAATTCCATAATCTAGAAATCTAAGCATATTGGAAGAAAATGAAGAAAAATCATAGAAATCACAAACCCATGTACCTTAGAGAAGAGAGGATGAAACACAAAGAGGAAGCCAATGAGAGAAGAACCGAATAGTTTAGGAGGAGTACTTTCACGCTGGCGAGGGACTACGGTGGTCGACAGTAAAAATGAAGGCTGATTGAGAGATTTCTATCGATTTCTTTTAGAAGAGGAGAAGAGAGAAAATAAGGACGACGAACGGGCGGGAATGAAAAAATGAACCTGGAAACAGAAATAAAAAGGGAATAAATGATGGGTATTTATATACCCGTCATTTATTCCGTAATATATGACGGGTGTTTATATAAAGAAAGCTTTAAATGACGGTTGTTTTAAACAACCGTCATTTAAAGCCTAACATTTTTTTTTAAATGAGGAAAATCAAACGTTGGCCATGAATATATGACGGTTTTTTCTATAACCGTTATATATTGTTTAAACTTTATATGACGGGTTTTTAAAATAGTTGTCATTTAAAGTTTAAATTTATTTTTTATTTTTTTTCTTCCAGTAAATGAAATGTTTGGCTGAAATAAATGACAGGATTTTTTTAATACCTATCATTTAAAGTCTTGTAATATATGACAGTTTTTTTTAAGGCCCGTCATTTATTTGGTCACCATCACCCGCCTATCTTATATATGACGTGTTTTCATTTGACCGTCATTTATTATAACGTTTTATATTTACGTTTTTGTAGTAGTGGAGGATGCATAGGAAGACAATGATGGTGGTGTAAGTTCAATGAATAAAGTAGATATACAAGCATGACCGATGACTTCAATAAGCTTTGATCAAGAAAAGTTGTTCCAGTCACTATCTACATTAAACAAAGTGGTTCAAAAACGGAGATATGGAGAAGATGATCAGGAAAAGTTGTTCAACCACTAGTGCAAAATATTAACTTTCACTAGTGTTAAAAATGCATTTTTGCTAGTAGAAATAAGTATGTTGCAGTAATAGTTAATGTTCACTATTTTAATAGAATTACAATTGAAGCGGTGTTGGGATTCATTACGGCTTCTTGTACTATTGCAACAAATGCCATAATACATTGTCATTGCATTATGGCTTCTATTGCACAGAAGCAACAAACGCCCGGAAGAATTTCAGTTAAAAATTAGGAAAGAGACTCACTTATTGATATATCTAATAAAATTTTAAAACTTCAATTCAGTCCAACTAGAGGAGAAAAGTCAAAATAATTTTAACAATAAAAATATCAAAATACCTTTTATTTGTTATGTAGAATCGTTATTTGTTAACTTTCCTATTTCACTTGTTAATTTACTAATATGAGTTTCAAATTACATAAGTTGATGTGTCAATAATTATATAAAACTTGTCATCTGTGTTCAATCATAAGCAGCAACATTAGTTGTTAATTTGCTAAACTTACTAATTAATTAACTAATATCAATAGTAAATTGGTGACTAGTCTTGTAATTTACTAACATTAGTTGTAAATTATTGACAGGTCTTATAATTTACAACTGATGTTAGAAAATTAATAAGTAAAATCAGTAAATTAATAACTAATGTTACTGACTATCTGACAAACAGATATAATTTACAAGTGATATATATAAATTAATAAGTAAAGTAAGAAAATTAATAACTAATAATTCTGCATAATAAGGAAAAGGTATTTTGGTCTTTTCACCGTTAAAATTATTTTGATTTTTCTTCTCTAAACTAAATTGAAGTTTCAAAATTTTTTGAGACCCACTAGTAATTAAATCTCTTTCCTAATCTTTAATTGAAATTCTCCCTAATAATTATCTCTCCTCCACCATTTACGAAATTTCCATTCAATCTATTATTATTATTGTATGGAAACCTGGACTAGATTGGTCGCTTCAACCCATGAACCGGTGACCCGATCTCTTTTCCGATCTAGGTTCCACCTAAACCGGCTAGCTACTAACCTAGTGTGACCTGACTAACTCAGGGTCAACTCAAGATAACCCGGTAGCTGAGTTGCTGGGTCAACCCGGTCACTTTTTCATTTCTTTGTTTGAAATTGTAAAAACTAAATAAAAAGTAAAAAATTCAGCTTGAAAATTAAAAAAGTGAAGCAATGGAGGGCAAGACAATTAAACTAGATTTCACTGTCTATAGTTTGAACTTCTAATAGAGGGCCTTAATTGTAAGTTCGAACTTAAAAGATTCAGTATTCTTTTAAGTTAATTGTGCCTTAATTGTTTTAATCTTTCATTATTTGCTGTTATTCATTTGTTCAATTGTTGCTTAGCATTTATGAATTATTACTGTCATTGTTGATGATTTTAGTATTAGTAATGATTAGTTTTGGACTTTTTAATAATTGAAGGGTTGTAAATTGTAATCATAAGAATAAATATTTAAAAAGTTATATTTTATTATTGTTAAATTTTTAGGTAGTTGTAATTCTATAATTATTGTTATATTGGTATCTTGTATTAGAGATTAATCTTGGATTTAATTGAATATTTTCATGATTGATGTCTTTTATTTAAATTATATTATTTTAATCATGATCAGTTTGCTCTCCAAATTAACTCCTAGTTCAACCTAAATTGAACCACTAACATATAATCTATTAGCTTAATCGGTTCAATAATCGGCCCAGCTTTTAATACCTTGATTATTATCACGATTCCTTTAGCAATTGAAGCAAAAATTGCGCAGTGAAAATCACACTGTGAACTAGTGAGCGTTTAATTTGATCTCTTGGCTTCCTCTTTTTTTTTTTTTTTAACGAATCTTTGCTTGTTTGTTATTGATGGTCCATGTCTTGCAGCTTTGACTTTTATTACTTACATTTTGACAATATTAGAATGATTTTTCCCTAAAACTTCTCTCAAAAAAATGATTGCAATCAAGGAAAATACAAAAAAATACCTCTAAAATATACAAATAATAATTAAATACTGTAAAATATAATAATTACTATTTAGTCCATAAGAACTTATTTGATATCTTATTTTTAATGAAATGACTTATTTACCCTTAATGACTATTGTATATATCAGAAAATGACTATTTTGATTGACTTACAAATTAAAACAGAATATAAAATAACTATTTTTTTCTGAAAATTTGTTTATCGAACAATTGCAACTAAAAATGTCATTTTCATAACGAATATAGCTACAAATAGTCATTTCAAATCTATTAGCAAATCACAAATTTACATAAAAAATTAGTTTTTTTTAGTCACTAGCCCAATCAAAATGGGCAATTCCCAACATATAATAGTCACTAATTTTTAGTATTTGAACGTGATTGATAAATAAAATTTGTGAAAAAAAGCAATCATTTTCTATCTCGTTTTATTCAATAGATTAACCAAAGTAATCATTTCTCAATGCATAATAGTCACTGAAGACAAATATCTCTCTCTCTTTTTTTCAAAAAAATCAAATAACAGACAAGTTTCTATGAACTAAATAATAATTATCACATTTGATAGTGTTTAATTGTCATTTTTATATTTTAGGATATTTTATTCTCCCTTCAATTAATCAATTAAGGAAGAGGGTATTATAGATAGAATATACTCCCTCCAATCCTATTTATAGGGTGGGGAAAGAAGAAACTTTTTTTATCCTATGTATAAATCATATCATTAAATTTTCATCACAAATTTCTCAATTTACCCTCCATTAAATGTTAGAGAAAAAAATATATTATTAAAATATGTATATTTAATAGGAGCAAAGTTAAAAATTTATTAATTTTTTAGACAAATAGAACTAGAGGAATAATAGGAAAAATTAATTATTTAGTCCATGTAGTTTTAATTCAATTGTAAGTCAATGTCTAAACTTTAACTCATTATAACTCAATCTTTATAATTTTAACTTGATTGTAATTTAATTCTTAAATTTTGACTCAATGTAATTTATTTCCTATATTTTTAATAATTTAATATATTAATCACTATATTTTAGAAAATAAAATTATAAAAATTAAAATTATTTTAAGATCTTAACCTTCATAATTTTTACTAAGATTAAAATTTTAGTGATTCAAAATATTAGTTCCTAAATTTCAAAATGTTTTCACCATTTTCTAATGAACTTAACTCGCTAATTTAAAATCATTTTTAACTATATATAATATATTTTTCCAATACTTATAAAAAAATTTATTAGGCCAACAGACAATAAACGCTTAAAAAAAACTACAATTATGTTAAACAAAAAATTTAGTGTCCTTATATCAAATGCAATATTTATATTTATAATAACATGTCATAAACTCTTTATGGATCAATTCTTTTTTTTAAAATAAATTAAACTGCATTCATCAAATCATTTCAATAATAATTCTAATATTTAGAATTTTAAAACATGTGGACCAATATTTTAAATTACTAAAAATATAAGGATTGAGTTGTATTGAGCCAAAATTCAAGAACTGAGTTATAATCAAGTGAAAGCTATAATAATTTAGTTAGAATGAGTCAAAATTTAAGGACTGAATTATCATTGAATCAAAAATATAAAGATAAATAATTAATTTTTTTAAAATACTATTTAATAAATAGCGTTTGTGAAAAGATAAGGGCGTCTTCAATTTTAAATACAATGACTAGTTTTCATGGCTTGTTCAAAGTAGGTAGTTTTGTACAATAAAACAAAAGAGGGAAAATGACACAAAAATACATCTCAAATAGGTAATTGACAACAAAATATCATGAAATACAGTGATTCTTATGAAGTCCCAAGGTACTCATATGACATTATATCATTTCGCGAAATGAGTTTTTTGACCCTCTAAAAAATGAATAGTAAAAACAAAGTGACGGTTGACACTATACACGTGGTTGCTTGAGTGTGGAAAATTGTATGTCTTCTTTTCGAACTAGGGGCCTCTCTATTTTTTTCCATCCTTTTCCCACCACTTCTCCAATCCTCACCCTTCATTAATTCTATAATTAAAAAATTATTTAATAAAATAATATGAAGGTTGAGGATTGAGGAAGTGGATAGTGTAATATCCTCCCTAACATTATCAAACACACAGAACACAAGACATGAAACACATATGATAATCGGGATTAAATATATTCCTTAAATAACGTTACCATAACATAAGGGTTAAAAAGGAGTTAAGAAATTGAGATCCTAAAAAAATCCTTTTAAAAAGTTGTTTGAGCTCCAACTATAATACAAAACAAGTCACAAAAGATAGCGAAAGTAAAAAAGTCAAATAACATCTCAAATAAGTATTAAAAAAGGCATTTTAGATTACTTAAAAGTACTCCATTCGTCGCGATGAAGGACAAAGAGCTTAAGGCTCTCCCTACAGCACATATTGTAATATTTGAGAAAATTTAGTCTTGATTTATTAACTCAATGAGTATGATTAGTGAATTAATAAGGTGTGTGGCTAGAGGGGCCTAATTGGTGTAATTTATTGTAATTTCAACCTTAGAAATAAGTTCGGATCAATGGCAGGCCACTCGAACAAAGAAATGGGAAAAAAATTGAAGGAATGCCCTCTATGCCACATGCTGTAATGTGTGGTCAATTCACCGCAGCGCACAAGGGTAGATTTAAATGTAACGGCCTCTCTGTACCATGCATAGTGGCTCATGGTCAAAAATCTGATAAATCTGTTCGTCTCTACATGTGAAAACAGAAGAGAGGAGAGGAAGAAAATGAAGGGCTTAACCAAAGCTCTACTAGGGCACATTGTTGGATCATATTAAGAATAGATTGAAGCTCCTAAACACCTAAGGTCAACAATCTATGCCTTCTTCTTCCTTTCTCTCCCTCGTTTATAAAGATTTAAGTTAGGGTTAGAGTTGGAAATTTTATTTTCAATCCATAAGAGTATGAATCCAATCTTATTGGTTAAAATGAGAATAATAGGAGTTAATTAAGGTATTAGAACACCATATTAATGATTGTTGAAGTGGTTGGTTCATGAGAGTAATAAATACTCGAAAATCAACATAAATGAGGTAGTTGGGAGAGTATTATGTCCATTAATTGTGGTTTAAAGATCTATTAATGATAATGTGAGTTAATAGAACCTGAACTTATTGGGTATGAAAAGATAGTGATTTATAAGAATTAATAGAATATATATGTGGCAATTGGTATCAGTAAATCCTCAAATTGGAACAGTGATGGTATTCTTATGTTATGAATGTAGTGAGATTTGAATTGGCACCATTCAAGCTTGAAAGAAACTTTGAAAGTGTTTTGTGTGAAGGGTAAACTTTTGACCTCTCAAAGCTTTGAGGTAACCGGGAAAAATTTAATTTTTATAGTTGAATGTTAATTGTGTTTGTGAAATGTGGTTAATGGTTTAAATTAATGATGCAATTTGGTAATATATTTAACTTGTGAAATGGTTTTAGAAAGAAAAACCTTTATTATACCATCCATTTGTAATTTTTGAATTTGATTATAGTTTGTCATTAAGGGTGGAAAATTGTGATGTGTAATGTGTTGAATATGTGGAGTAATTGAATTTAAGTATGTGTTTATGTACCATAAATTGATTGCATGAAATGCATATTTTGTGAAAAATGTGATAGCATGATCATTGGTGAGAGTTCACCTAGGAAGAGAAATAGATTGATTTAAACTTAAGTGGTATTAGCAGTGACAGTTGGAATTAAGAACTTACCTTAGCACCGACCATTAGAATTGGGAGATAGCCCTTGTCACATAGCTGATTCGAGACTGTCCCATATGTTCTATAAGGGACTCAAACCTAACTAGTCTCCACTGGTTCATGAGGAGGCTAGATTAAAGGTATGACATCCCATAATTTTTAGTATTGAGGGAAACTAGATTACATAAGTAATTGAGTTAACCTTAACTCGGTAGCTTCTCACAAGTAGAAGGCTAGGTTAGTTCATGAAGGACGTAGCCATGTAATAGCCACGGTTTTATATTGGAAGTAATAGAAGGATATAAGGTTGGCATTTAATCATGCATATAAATTCGGCCAAATAGTTATTAGTATTATGGTCCGGCATGTGTCAGGGCACATGGTTTGTAGTATTATGACCTCGTATTATGCATTATGATTTAAAATGGCTATATATGTTTTTTAGGTTGGTCATATGGTTGTTAATATTGTGAACTGTAGATAATTCCATCATATTGTTGTAATGTTATGTTTTTGTCTATTTGCATTTGTTTACAATTGATATGTAATTGTATAGATTATGTGAAACTTGGTTACTTAATGGTTTTACTCACCCCTCAATTTTCAATATTTTTAGAGCCTGCCTTATCGGATCTAAGTCGGGGAAAGCACATGAAGGCCTAGGATTATAGAATAATCCTTTTTATATGCTTCTTTTTGTTGTTTCATGTGTAAATGTTAATGCAATTGCCAACTAGGATCACATGTTACTATTTTGCACCACTTGGATTAGCTTTGTGTACAACTTGTGTATCTTGTGTCCCAGGTTAGTGAGTTTTGGTTGTAAACCCGTGGATAGGGCCAAAATACTTATGCAAGTAGGAACATGTATATTTGAAAGATTTGAAATGAAAATGATAATTTTGTATAAGAATTTCCTCCTCCTTGTATTTTGTAAAAATAGGGATTGAGTGGTGATTTTAAGATATATGTATTTTTCATTGTGTGTGGTGCATTGTATGGGTCTGCTAAAGTCCATTGAGTGTGATTGAATAGTCAATGTAGGCTTTTGGCACGTGAGGTTGAGTTGAAATACCATACTTGTGAAATTTTGTGAAAAAGTGGTAAAATGGGTATTGGCATATAACTTTTCATAGAAAAAGAATTTGAGTATGAAACTAGTACCATTAGCCAAAGCTAGGAGAAAGCTCCATATAGACACCAAAACTACCTCAATCAGATGTCGGATAGAGATTTAGAACACGTCAAAAGTTCACTTCTTATGTTGTCAAATGACAGCAACAAATGTTGTCAAATTCGTGCCTCACGCAACAGCGCATGGCACACAAAAGGGAGAGCCACGGTGCATATGTCACAAGCTGTAGTGCATATCACATTTTCTACACAAAATTCAATTTTGAGTTTTAAAACACATTGTGATGGGTCCTATTTATTTCCAAGCTTTCGTATCATTTTTAAAACTCTGATATGAACATAATAAGTATTGATTAAGAATTGAAATGTTAAATTTGGGATCCCATTGTATATAAATTTGAAAAATCTTCTCTTTTATGTAATTTTACAACTTTGGAAATCCTTGAGGGTCAATCCCTTAATTACCTTAATTATGGAGCTTAATGTGGTTAAATAAGAGAGACCTTACACATATGCCCTGCGCTATACTACATCACTATTGTCATGACAGTAAACAACTGTCATGACTGCATTCTTAGTCTAACTTCCAAAGCGAGCCAATTTGTCATCCGATATCTGATTTGAGTGATTCAAGTACCCACATGTAGCTCTTAGAGCTACCTAGCTATTAGCACTATCTCACACTTAAACACTTAACCCATTGAAAGTTGGACATACAGATACAAAATGATCCATTTTCATTATAAAACAACAACCAAAATGTCCAAACTCATATATCATGTGCCAATAACCGTGGAACCACTTGAATAAACTCAAATAGACTATAAGCAACTTGATTGCACAGTTAAATCATAACAATAACATTCCACACAAGATTTAGCCATCAGAACCCTAAATTCACCTAATTCTAAAAGGTACCAATAATTCACAATAATCATTCTTTTGGTCATTCAAACACACGATCAACACACAAAAAATACTTGCACTAGTATTTTGATCTCTCATCACAATTACAACATTCCAAGCCAGTTTACAATAGAATTTATGCAAGTGACAATAAAATGGCCATATGATCTTAAGTTGACATAAGCATAATTAATTCATTACAAACCAAAAGATAGAGGAAGAATTCTACAATTTTGAGTCCCTTAATGCTCCAACACCTTTCTTCCCTTTGCCCTATTCAAAGTTTTTACCTGTAAAATGTAACCACGAGGTGAGTTAAGGATTCAATAACCAAATAGTTTAAAAAAACTACTCATATATGAGAATAGTTAGTAAATATGTAAAGTGGTATTTGAAACATATAACAAGTTACATATACATACATATAGCTATTCAATGGAAATATGTATGATCAATAGACCACCTTATATCCTCATAATTTCTCTTGACTGAATCTGTGGGCTTACAATTCGATAAAACTGAATCTATATGACTAGATTAGTTCAAACTCACTAATCATAAGATGCAACCCTAGCCAAAGGCACCTTCACCCACTATAGACCACAGATTCTCCCTTTCCATGAATAACCATGGAGTTGATACCCAATCTATCTCACATAGTACTAAAACTTCTAAACAAATATAGAACTATGCACTAGGGCCTCCGCCTTGCTAGTGAACCATGTGAATTTCTAAACAATGTCCCCAACACCATACTAGAGTAAAGTCCTACCCTCTCACAATTGTAATATTCTCACTCAACTAAACATAATTAACTAATATAATTCGTGATAATCAAAAACTTAACTCAAAAAGGTGATTACCAAGCTTTAGTTCTAATTCAAGGGATCCTAAGTTTTCTAACTAACAATGAGTTTAAGACAATCAAATCCTTTATACCAAAGTAAAAATAAGTTATGAAAGTATGGGATACCTCAAAGGAGTGAAAGAATTCAAAAACGATTGAAAAACAAACATGTGCTGTGATACAGGGCAACACGCCACGGTGTGTTGTATGAAAATTCAACTGATTCTATGATAGCAGAATCAGAAAACTTCTGACACACCCCGATTCTCCATCCGACATCCGAATGATGTAATCTAGGTGTCTACGAAAAGCTCTTTACATGAACTAGCTAATGGTTTGGGTTTCACTTTCAAAATAAGTCACACTGAAAAGTTGGATACCCAAACGTATTTCAACCACTTTTCACAACTTTCATTCAAAATGGATGTCCAAAACCCTCAACATGTGCCAAAAACCTTTCCTAACACCTAGACCATGTCTATTGGACTCAAGAGTATTAGTACAACATGTCACACACATTGAAATCACAGTATAATAAAAATTTACTTCTTAACCCCTTTTTTCCAAAAATAAAGGGGGAGGCAAATTGGCATTACATTATACCTAAATCAATCAAAGTATGTTCAAATCATCATTTTTACATTTACACTAATATTTTAGCCCTACAAATATATATATCTCAACAAACAAAAATATTCAGGGCCCAAAATACAAATTGAACATTTGCAATAACAAAATAGTATAAGTGTGATGGCATACATCCTAGAATTGAAAAATATATACTATTACACAAAATAAATCTACGCTCAAGGCATATAAAAGGAATATGCTAATTCCTAGCCTTTTGAGCCTTCTCCCTTTCTGCACCATAGCTAGAGCCTGAAAAGTGTTAAATGAAAGGGGTGAGTTTAGCCATTCAGTAACTAAGGTTAAACCTACCCTATGCAGTTATATATCAATTTTAAGGCAAGCACATACATATGAAACCAAAAACTTAAAAAATACTCATACATATCATAACTCATCATTTCTCATTTAATAGCTTTTTAATCTTATATATATTAGGTGCATTGTCACCACATTCTCATATATGTGACCATAACCCATTATTCACATGACTTGCCACAACTCACACGTGTGTCACATCATATACTTATCTAGGCAATGATCAACCAACCTTATATCCTCTTTATTTTTTCAAACTAAAATCATGGGCTATCACACTAAATAGATCTCCGTCTGTGTGACAAGACTACCTAAGCTCACCAATCGTAAGGTGTGACCCGATCAAAGATCATATGACTCACTCTCAGACCACAGCTTCCTTGTAACATCCCAATTTAAATTTTAATAGTTAATTTGGGTTAATAGAAATTTAAAAAAAATAATATTTAGAGGTAAGAAAATTAGTAAAAGATGATTATTAAATCTAACTTAGGATATAATTCTAAAAAAATTTAAAAAAATTAAAAAAATAATTAAAAAATAAAAAAAATATTATTAAATTATTATTATAATAAAAAAAGGAAAAAGGTATTAAAAAAAAGGGGGGAAGAAGAAGAAGAACAAAATTGCTTTCGGCCGCCGCACAACAATCATTATGTATATAATAATAATAAAAAAAAGGAGAGAGAGAAAAGAAGAAATAAAAAAAAAATGTGTGGGACCCACTGAATTTTTATAAAAACTCACCTGTTCCTTCATTTCTTCATTCATTCCTTCGTGCGCGCTGAGGCAGAGAGAACGCGAATCGCCGGTGCGAAATATCTAAATTTTTAAGGTAAGAGTTTTTAATAGGATATTTAAGGTGTGATTTTAAGCTTTTCAAGGCTAAGTAAGTGTTCTAAAAATTTTTCTTAGTCATCCTTCTTCTTTGGTTTCTGAGTTTGTAGTGGTAGAAAATTTAAGATTTGGAAGAGGGATGAATTTATGTTGAATAAATATGATTTTTGAGGTTGTCAGTAGTATAATAAATGTTCTAGAGCATAAATTTGTTGATGATCTTTGAATTTGTGGCTTATGGATCAAATTCTAAACTAGATCTGAAAATATATGTTGATTTATTGAGGTTTAGATGATTATTTGGGATGAGAAATTAATTATTATGGTTATAGGATTATGATTCTAAGCTAGAGACTCAATTTTTAATTTTTGGGTATTTTAGGTATAAATTTATGAAATAAAAAGAAAATTTTAATAATAGAAATTAGTTTAGAAGTTGATTTTTAAATTATTAATGTTTATTGATAATTAAAAGAGGAGTTAAAAATTTTACTTAATAGTATTAACTATAGATTTGTATTAAGATTGAGATTAGGAATTATGTTATATTTTTAATTCTATTATTAGAATTATTTTATTAGTTTCAAAAATTGAAACTAATATTTATAAATAATATGTTATTTGTAGATTGTATTACTGGTGAAGATTGTGGTGAGAGAGAAATTTTAAAGAATAATTTATTGAAAAAGCCACAAGGTAACCATGCTTTTAATTTGTGATTAGTGTTACTTCATGTTAATTGGGTGATTATTGAGAAAAATATGAATTTTGTAATATTGTATAATTGTGCAATATTATTATGAATTTGTTTAATTATTGTGGGAGGTGTTGGGAGACTTGCTATTATTGTTGTATTTATGTGCCATGTGATACGCCCCTATTGGAGCTCAATATGTGACTTGTAAGGGCTCGAGCTAATCTACCTTTGGCCGGGTAATTTAGCACCGAGTGAGGGTTACGGCTCGAGATTAATAGAGGGATATAAGGATGGTTGTTTGTGTGTATTTTAATATTTCTTATATTTGTTGGAATTATGTTATTTTTAATTCTCACTTAGTAAGCACATACTTAACTGTTTGTATATACTATCATAAATTGGCTTTGGTTACTGGCACTTTTGAATCTCATTATGTGGTTAACAATTTTCAGGAGAAGAGCCACGAGTGACACGTGGAGGAGTCCCAGAGGCTTAGTGGTATAGATCCACTGTCTATTTTGGGTATTTAATTTATGATTTATAATGTGTTATATTGCCAATATTAGGGCTTTTTGTTTATTGTCAATTATATGAATATATAAATGTAATCATGCCTTTCAAACTATTTCTATTTTTAGTACAATTTGGATGACTGTAATTTTAATATTTGGTTTACTTTGGATTAGTTAAAATGGCATGATTATAAGGCCAAATAACTGGCTTGTGTTGAAAATTGACTAAATTGCTTATTTTACTTATTGGGAATATAAGGATGGACAAATGTGATTTAGTTTACTTGTTGGGAGTATAAGGATGGACAAATGTGATTTAGCCTAATGGCATGTAGGAGGTAAAAATTATCTGAAATGTTATAGTGTGTGAGTTGAAGCCAATTATAAAATATTTTATATTAAAATTATTGATATAAGAATGTGTTGGGTGGTTGTAATCCAACTATGGTTGAGTTAAATTATTTTAAAAAAAATTTGGTGTGTTACATTCCTCCATTCTCAAATCTCTAGGGTTTTTAATACCCTAGAGTATTCTCCTCATTGAACTGGTGGAGATAGCTAAATTTTAGGCTCTCAACAAACTATAAGACAGTCTCTCGATAAACTGTGGGATAAGGCTATACCCCCGTGTACCAGAAGACAGCCTAATTACCATATAGATTTTCTTTACTCTCAATCCCTAGGCAAACTCTCACCACTGATCATGACATAATCAATACTCATTCATTTTCACATTTTCATTTTCATTTACTTGCTATCCTCACATTCACGTTAGGCTCACATCCGTGTACTACCCAAGTGCACATCAATTTCTTATCTTTCACTTATAACACTTACACCTATTTTTCAATCATAATTGCTGATCTTTATCAAATCAATTGATCACCACTCATTGACAACACATCATCACATTCATCTTTCTAAAGATATATTCGTGTTCATATTCAAAAACATCTTAATTAAGAATTTGCATTTCAAGCCACAATACCTTTATGCACATTCAATTTTTTTCATATACTTATCAAAACTAACCCATGCTTTTCACATTGAAAATCAACTCATGCATGTCACATTCACAATAGAAATCAATTTACATGCAATTAATATATAACTACCCAAAGTAGAGTTCCCCCCCCAGCTACCTCAAATCTTTGAGAGGTCAAAGGTTTATCCCTCAACTTACTAGCTTTCAAGCTTGAATTTTTCTAATCCAATAGGTGACTAAGAGCCAAACACTATAATCAACCAAGTTGAATTTCATCAACATTGCCATCTCAAGCATTAAACCCTCAATCTCCACTTTTAAATTGCCTAACATTCACTTCACAAGAATTTGAGCATATCCCTTAGGTTTGTTGATTACCTTTAGTCTCCAATAACATTAATGAACCATTAAATTCTCATTAATGGCATCACAATCTTTCAACTACCCATAATAAATGAGATTTTTTGATATCAATGGTGCCCAACAATCCAAGACACTAAAAATTCATTATACTAGGTTTAGATACTATAATCTACTCCCATTAACTCCATTTAAGTTAATAAATTCAAACCCATAACTCATATGACTGAAAATTCACTTTCATTATCAAACCCTAACTATAAACTCATAAATATGGAAGAAATGGGAAGATTAATGAGTGTGATACTTACTTTGGGTGTTTGTAGCCTCCAAAATACTCCCAATGTCATCCACAAGCAAACCCTAGTAAAGCTTGGTGCGTCTCTTCTATTCTCTCTTTTCTTTCTCTCTATTTCCATCCCATTTTAGCGACTAATATCTGTAGAAAATGACCATGCACCACGACGTATGACATAGAGAGGTCCTCCTTCGTATCTAAAAATTTGATGCGAATTGATTTTGATATTAAAAAAATTTTAATGTTTAAATTAAAAATTACAAAAGTCTGTATTCCGAAAAAGTTATAAATGTTTGGGTCCTGTAATTTTTGTCAAAAACATTGTGTTTCTGGAGGGAATCATCAAGACAGGAGATGAACAGGCTTACACAGTCAACTCGGCCCGTCTCAAACATTGCTTCCTTTTCCCTGTTCAGATGGTCAAAAAAGTCATTTTGCAAAATGATACAGGGCCTGTTTATCAACATGTTTTGAAAATAATTTTCTGTTCTTCAAAATAAAAAAATAAAAAAATTTATTTAATAATGTAATTTTAATAAGTATTTTAAAAAATAAAAAAATAAAATATTATTTTAAAGAATAAAAAAATTAAAAACTTTTAAATATTTTGAAATTATAGTTTTGAAAAATAAGAGAGAATAAAAAAAACATATATTTTTATTATTTTTTATTTTCAAAAATATATTTTATAAAATATCAGTTTTCAAATAATAAAATAAAAATAATTTTAAACGGCCCCATAATTTCAAGCTCTCTTGAGACTTCATAAAAATTACTCTATTTCATGATACTTTGTCGTCATTTAACTATTTGGGAGGTATTTTGTGTCATTTTTGTAAAAAGAAAAGGATTCCATCCACACACAACCGAAAAAAAACGAAGAAAGGTTTGAATAAAGTATCACCCGTCACCTAATGGACCTAACATTAGTATTAATTTATTAGGAGCCAATTATGAGCCACATAGTTTTAATTTGTTAAGATAAACGCGTCTCGTCCACCTCCTTAGTCTTGGTCAATAGTCTTACATTCCTTCCAACTTCCAAGTGAACTGTCTGCATGAAAGCCTGACCTTCGATGCCAGTGTTCCCATCATAACAAAACCATAAAAAAAATTTCAACTAAGTTATTACTCGAAACAGTCTTTGAGACACCGACAACTTCAGTTTTTGTTCTCTGAGTGAGGATTTCAGAAGAATGGTTCTACCAGTTCATGTCGTCTTCTTCTTCTTCTTCTTGTTTCTTTACCATGTGCTTTCTCTGTCTTCTGCTTCTTCGGAGTGCCCACGTTCCTTTTACTGTGGAAATCTGGGCGAGTTTTGGTTCCCTTTCACCACCGCAGAACACAAAGACTGTGGAATGTTGGCGATTCATGGTTGTGAAGACTTTAACTCTACAAAAACTGTGTACTTCTTCAGTGGAAAACAGAAGTTTCCAGTGACGTATATAAACAGCTTTCATAAAATTGTTTATGTCAGAGACACAGATTTACAAAGGCGTTTGGAAAATAATAGCTGTGATGCCTTCTGCTGCAATATCACTCTTCCTCCCAGCTCACCTATGGGCCAATTTCAGATCTTCCTAACTATAACCCTATACAGATGTAATAATAGTAACCTTCAAGTTAGTCCTCCAAAGCAATTTCTGAACTACAAAGGATGTGCCAAGAGTAGGAATGAGACGATCTACTTCAGAACTCAAGATCAAGATGATCCTTCACCTTCTTTGGCAGCATGTCCAAGGGTTAGGCTCCCAGCGAGCCCTGCTATTTTTCTATCTGGGGATCCATTTAAATTCATAACTCCTGAATTCGTCGTTTATATTCAACTTTCTAATGACTGTCAACGGTGTCTTGATGGAGGAGGCTTATGTCGAGTCAATGGCACGGGAGAATTTTTCTGTTCCAGATCCAAAGGTATGTGCCACAACCTGAAAAAAATGAAAATTTCTCAGATGGCTAGCTATTCATACTTCATTTGCCTATTAACTATCAACTTTGCTTATTTCCATAACAGTGATGGCAGATAAAAGGCGGGCTTTGAAGCTGCGATTGCTTATTGGTAATTTTGCTTCATTGTTATTCGTTTTCAGCTCTCTGCTTGGCAGTATAATCATTTTTTGGACCCTGTATATATGATTATAGGTTGTTATGAAGTTGTAATCCTGTATAAATTATGAGGTTCCCCAGACACAATAACGAGAATCCTTGTGTGAAAAAAATTAAGTAAACATTGCCTTTCTCAAAAGGAAGAGTTTTAATTAGTACTTGAAGCTTGGACAGGTTTTGGAGTGGGATTAGGGATCCTTGTACTAACATTGGCGATCATCTTCCGAGGCTGCAAACAGAGGCAGAAAAATGCTCTGTCCCATGTTCGACTCCGATCAATAAATCAACACCGGAATGAACCAGATCCAGATAGTGGAAGACTCTTCCTTGGAGTTCCAATCTTCTCCTACAAAGAACTTCAAGATGCAACCAACAATTTTGATCCCTCCAACAAACTTGGAGATGGTGGCTTTGGCTCTGTTTACTATGGTCATCTTCTCTATCACTCTCTTCTCATTTCTTGTAATCTTGTGCTTTCCTTTATAATCTGTCAAACTTCAAAGCTATTTCATTTATAGGGAAGCTTCAAGATGAGCGTGAAGTTGCAGTGAAACATCTATTCCATCACAACTATAAGCGAGTAGAACAGTTCATGACTGAAGTTGAGATTCTCACTCGTTTGCGTCACAAGAATCTTGTGTCCCTCTATGGCTGCACTTCACGTCAAAGCCATGAGCTCCTCCTTGTCTATGAATACATTCCAAATGGCACCCTAGCCAGTCACCTTCGTGGTCACTCTGCAAATCCTACATTGTTGACTTGGCCTACACGTATCAAAATTGCCATAGAAACTGCAAGTGCTCTAGCTTACCTTCATGCTTCCGGCATCATCCATCGTGATGTCAAAACCAACAACATTCTCCTTGACAACAATTTTTGTGTTAAGGTTGCTGATTTTGGACTTTCTAGGTTGTTTCCTGATGATGTATCGCATGTTTCTACAGCTCCTCAAGGAACACCAGGTTATCTTGATCCAGAGTATCACTTTTGCTTTAGGCTAACAAATAAAAGCGATGTGTATAGCTTTGGGGTTGTGCTCATGGAATTGATATCTTTAATGCCGGCAGTTGATATGGGACGGAATAAAGATGAGATTACATTGGCAAATCTAGCAATGAGAAAGATTCAGAGAAGTGAATTTGAGGAGCTCGTAGATCCATGTCTGAGGATTGAAAAGGATAGTGAGGTGAAGAAGAAGGTGGTTGCCGTTGGAGAATTAGCATTTCAATGTTTGCAAATAAATAATGAGATGAGGCCATCCATTGATGAGGTTTTAGATGTTTTGAGGAAAATTGAGAGTTGTAAAGAAGATGATGAGAATGCAAGGGAAGACAGTGAAGACGGCGGTGCTGTAATTTCAAAGAATGAAGCAGAAATACAAGCACGACCAGTGACTTCAATAAACTTTGATAAGGCGAAGTTGTTCAAATTACCATCTTCACCAAACAACATGATTGAGAAATGGAGAAATGGAAAAGTTGATCAGGCAAAATTGTTTAGCGTTTGATCTCTAAGCTTGTTTGTTATTCATGGCCCATGTCTTGCTGCTTCATTTGATGAATCGCTGCATGCTACTTCTCAACCTTTCATGTTAAGAAGCATGTGATCAGCAAGAATTAGAGAGTGATGAAAATTTGCATTAAACATGATCTTACTAAAGTTATGTATTCATGCTACCATCCATGTTTCTTAATTCTCAAATTACAACTAATATCTTTAACTATGTTGCTTTGAAAGGAAGTCTATTCTATCCCTTTCAAACCTTATATTCGTACCAGCTAGTTTAATTAACTGTAATTTGAGTAATTCATTCATCAAATAATGTCAAGCAGAATAAACTTAAGAATTTTATCCCACATTTTTTAATATTTTTTAGGAAAAATTAATTTGAAACTCCTTATAATTTGCTTCAATTTTGAATCGGGTCTTTATAGTTTCTTTTCTTTTTTTAATTGGGCCCTTATACTTTTAATTGTTAGACATGTTAATCCCTTCGGTGTTAAAGCCCTAACAAATTATCTAACACATGAATCTTTGGACTCTGTGTCATTTGTGAGTTTCCAACTTATCTTGTCTTCCTGTTTATTGATTGTTTTGATTTTGCTGTTGAAAATGGAGACTGTGAGCATTAAAAAGGTAGCAGACTAGCAGTGTTCACTCTCTGTTGTGTCCTATCTATTCTCTGCTCGTTCAAATCTATGTTGCCTTCTCAATTTGGAGGCTGAGGAGCAAAAAAGAATTCTAGACACTGGTAAGAATGAATAGCTATCTACTCTCTTTCCATATTTGGCTTACTGCAAGAAGAAGCTAATGAATGGAGTTCACATTAATTGTCTCATTATTCTTCAACGATGCTCTATTTGCAAGTTTTATTAACTAAGTCAACTTCACCATTGATGTCCCAATATCCCACAGCCACTTTGTTTTATATATCTATTGTATCTTACAGAGAGAAATACTCTATTTTTCTCTGTTTTTAGGTGAAAAAACAGAGGTGAACACAAGAGAATAAGATAAAAACAATGAGAATATAGTAGAATGATAAAATAGAATTGAAACATAACTTCGACAAATTTAAGATTAGCTGCAGTAATTGATTTCAGGTACCACTTGGGAAGCAAAAATAGCATTGCATGTTCACTCATTGGTTCACACTTATTAATGCACACGTAAAGCCATGAATGGATCCCATTGAGATAACCAATTCAATAAATTAATTAG
This sequence comes from Prosopis cineraria, assembly GCF_029017545.1. Lineage (NCBI taxonomy): Eukaryota > Viridiplantae > Streptophyta > Magnoliopsida > Fabales > Fabaceae > Prosopis > Prosopis cineraria. The sequence continues at coordinate 29,884,922 of NW_026555336.1, forward strand.
ATCATCCATTACCAACCTTACATGCTTTCATCTGCCACAGTAAGTAGCACACGAAAGAAATAGACAAGTAAGCGTGAACCTATGATATTTTCTTATGCTATGTGAAACATTTTTGTTGTCTTTAACAAAGAAAATTTCATTAACCAAAAATACCCTCCTCGACCTTTTCATTTCGCAACTTTGTCCTTTTCAATTTATTTAGTCCTATTTGCAGAAGAAGCCAACTTTGCGAAGTTATGAAATGTTCATCAGTGAGGTGATGAAAGACTATTCCTTCAGGGCCGTCTTCTTTCCTCCGTGGTTTGCGACAGCCCAAGAAAGGTAAGCAACATCGCAACAATATAGATGCCACGTCAACTTAACTAATGATGTTAGATGATGAATCAGGAATTTAATTAAGACGGGAGGGATTAATGCTATTAACAGTTAAAAAATATAAGGGGCCACTTGAAGCAAAAGAAATTATAAGGACCTGGTTCAAAATTAGAATAAATTATATGGACCAGTGAATCAATTCATTCAATTGTCCATATTTTTGTATACTTATTCAACAATTGAAATTATCATATTTTTATGGCTAGTATTTATTCGACATTATTGACAGCTTTTGGGCCAAAAAAGACATTATTGACAACTAGGAACATGATCATTTACTGGCTAGAATTAAATTGTGTTCAACTTGGGTGCTCATGAGTCATGAGTATAATAGATCAGCACATTCATTTTTAGAATTTTTATTTTTATTTTTATTTATTAAAATAAAAAATTATAAAATTTGTAAAAAAATTATATAAATATATTTATCATCAATTTGAATTGATTTAATCTGAATGGTCTAATTTAATATGAAAATTTTAATAATTTTTTTAAATTAACTATTTAAATTTACTCTGAATAGTCCATATTTAAAATTTTTAACTTATAATCTTTTAAAAAATATTTTTTTAAAAAAAGTGCACATTAGGAAGTATCCTTATTGTTAATATTTTATTTATCAAAATAAAAATTAAAAAATTGATATTAAACATACACTATCTAAAGTACATTTAGATAATTAATTTATAAAAATTATAAAAATAATTTAATATTAAATTAAATCATATAGATTAAATATGTGCTATCTAGATAAGTGACAAAGATATTTATTAAAAAAATTTATAAATTTTGATTTTATTAAACATAAAATAAAAATAAAATGTAGATTAAAAAGATTTGGACCATTTAGGTTAAATTTGGATGGCCCAGATTTTTTTTTTTAAATAAGAAACGGTGTGGTGATCATTAGTGAGGAAAAATACTTAAATAAATTGAATGCATCACATCATTTATAATTTATCTAATAAAAATATAATATTTAGATTGTATTAAATATAAATTAATTATAATATTAATGATAATTGAGAAAAAAAGTAAAAAATTAAATGCATATTCTATTATAAAAATAAAATCAACTTAAAAAATACCATACAAAATTTTATTTAAATTATTTAAAATATTTTAATTAAACATATCACGTTCACTCAATCCACCTAGGCATTTCTCGATGAATTAATTGCCAAGCACCAAGACGTAATTGGTCAAAAGTCAAAACGCCAGGTCTAACGTGTACAGACTTCGACTAGCGTGTTCCACAGAACAAATTGACACGCCTGACTCTCCAACAAGATAAAGCCTTCAGGTAAGTAATCACTTGAAAGTTGAAACAGTTAATTTCTCTACGCGTGAGCGTTTCAGAAGAATGGTTCTACCTGTTCATGTGTTGGTCGCCTTCTTCTTCTTCTTCTTCTTCTTCTTCTTCTTCTTGTTTTCGTTCTCTTCTGCTTCTGAAGAATGTCCATCTTCTTTTGACTGTGGAAATCTGGGCATTCTCAGTTTCCCTTTCACCACTTCAAAACACAAGAAGTGTGGAATGTTGGCGATTGATGGTTGTGAAGACCATAATCCCAACAAAACTAAAACTGTGTACTTTAGTGGAAAGACATTTCAAGTGAGTCGTATAGACAAATTTCCTCGTCCTTCTGTTTTCGTCAAAGACGCAGCTTTCCAAAAACTTCTGGAAAAAGGTAGTTGTGATGCCTTCCGCTACAATATTGCTAATCCTCCTTCCTCACCCTTGGGTTATTTCCTAATCCGTTCAAATATAACCCTGTACAAATGTAAGAGTAAGGACAACATGAGCCTTTCAAGGCAATTCTTGAGCTATACAGGATGCGTTAACAGTACGAATAAGATCATTTATTTCCAAGCTCAAAATGATGATCCTCCACATTCTTTAGCAAGATGTAAAAGCGTTCAGCTTCCAGCGAATATGCTTGCTTTTTCTGGGGATCCATTCACATTCCTAGCTTCTGAATTCCCTGTTCAAATTCAACTTTCTGATGACTGTTTTCGGTGTTCCTATGACAATAGAGGCATGTGCCTCCTCGATGACAAAAGAGCATTTTATTGTTTCAAATCCAAAGGTATGCATATACTATACTATACTATAAACATTAGCGTAGCTCTACATATTTAGTTTTCTTACTGATCTAATCTAATGAACACCAAAATTTGCTCCTCATAACTGCGCTAGAAGATCAGGCAAAAAGACGGGCTTTGATGCTGGGGTTGATCATAGGTAATTTACTTCATATTTGCATTTTCTTTTTTCTTTTTCAGCTATTTGTTTTCCAACATAATTATTTAAAATCCTGTTTTACTGCATATATTAGGTTGTTTTGGGATCTTGGTATTAGCGTTGGCGTTCTTCTTTTTCCAACACTGCAAACGGAAACCAAAACATGTACGACTCCGATCAGCAAATCACCCCCAAAATGAACAAGATCCTGACAATGGCAGACTCTTTTTTGGAGTTCCTATCTTCTCCTACATGGAGCTTGAAGATGCAACCAACAACTTCAATCCCTCCAACAAACTTGGAGATGGAGGTTTTGGCTCTGTTTACTATGGTCATCTGATCTTTTCCATCACTCTCACTTTTTTTTTTCAATAATCTTGTGTTTTCCATCATAAAGTTTCCAGCTTTAAGCTTTTTCATTTATTTACAGGAAAGCTTCAAGATGGGCGTGAAGTTGCAGTGAAACACCTATTCAACCATAGCTACAAGCAAGTGGAACAATTTATGACAGAAGTTGAGATTCTCACTCGTTTGCGTCACAAAAACCTTGTCTCCCTGTATGGTTGTACTTCACGTCAAAGCCATGAGCTCCTCCTTGTCTATGAATACATCCCAAATGGCACACTAGCTAGCCACCTCTTTGGTCAATCTGCAAAACTTGCTTTACTGACATGGCCCGTACGTATCAAAGTTGCCATTGAAACAGCAACAGCACTAGCTTACCTTCATGCCTCCGGCATCATACACCGTGACATCAAAACCAACAACATTCTCCTTGACAATAATTTTTGTGTCAAGGTTGCAGATTTTGGACTTTCTAGATTATTCCCTAACAATGTCTCGCATGTTTCTACGGCTCCACAAGGAACACCAGGTTATCTTGATCCAGAGTATCACTTTTGCTTCAGGTTAACAAGTAAAAGTGATGTGTATAGTTTTGGAGTTGTGCTCATGGAGTTGATATCTTCAATGCCGGCAGTTGATATGGGAAGGAGCAAAGATGAGATTACATTGGCAAATCTAGCAATGAGGAAAATTCAAAGAAATGAATTTGAGGATTTGGTGGATCCTTTTTAGGGATTGAGAAAGATAGTGAAGTGAAAAGGAAGGTGGCTGCAGTAGGTGAATTGGCATTTCAATGTTTGCAAATAAATAATGAGATGAGGCCTTCCATTGATGAGGTTTTGGAGGTTTTGAAGAAAATTGAGTGTGGGAGAGAAGAAGGTGAGAGTGCAGGAAAAGGAGGTCATAGTGGTGTAATTTCGAGGATTAATAAAGCAGATATTCATGCACAACCCACTGTTACTTCAATAAGCTTTGATCAAGCAAAGTTGTTCAAGTCACCATCTTCACCAACAACATAATTGAGAAATGGAGAAACAAAGAAGTTGATGAGGCAAAATTGTTCAGTGTTTCATCTTAGGCTTGTTTGTTATTCATGGTCCATGTCTTGCTGCTTTGATGTATTGCTGCATTTTACTTCTTAAACTTTCAAGTTAAGAAGCATTCATGTGATCCGCAAGAATCAGTGTGATAAATATTCATATTAAACATGAAGATATTATAAAATTTATGTATACATGCTACTGTCCATGTTTCTTAATTCACAAGTTACAACTAATTTCTTTAATTTAAGTACCTTCCTTTGAAATGAGGTCTACTCTATATTTTGAAGTATCTTGATTCTGGCTATATATACATAGAAGTCTAAGACTACTTTCATCTCATTCCAATGATACACACGTATCGAAAGATCCCCTTATATGATCACCAAATTGTATTGTTCCAAAAGTTAATATATTTTGTTAGATATACACCAAATTTTATGTATACAATTCATAATCAATGGCAGAGCCACATGATGGTGAGGGAGGCAAATGCACTCATCACTTTGAGAAAATTATAAATTTAGTATATATGTGATTTAATATTTTTACATTCATACTCTTGAAATTTTTAATTATAGTTACTCTTAAATTTTAATCTTTTACAGTCATTATCCTTGAGTTTTCAGATTTTGTACCCTCATTTAGGAATCTTGACTCTGCCACTGTGCATCGTGCATAATGAAACTATTTTGTCCTCTAAGAAGACTATGTCATTGTTTCTTGTGAATAAAAGAAGCTAATGACATTATATTTATTTATATAACAAAATAGGAGATTAAAATACTAACAAATCACATCAGTCATAAATGATAAGGATTTTTTAAGATTCCCTGCAATCCAATGCATGAAACCTATGAATAAAAGATTTTTATGTAACATTAAATATCTTGTAAAATAAAAATTAATTAACAAATATTGATTTAGTTGATAGAAATTTGATCCAACAATTTACAAGATTATTGAATCAAATTTTACTGTCCATATAAGGACCTTATTAATAGGTGATTTGTAAGTATCTCTATAAATACTTTTTGAATTTTGGTAAGCACTCAGGACCAACTTATTTTCCTGTAAAAATCTTGTGAAATGGGGTGCACAAAGCTGAAAGAAACAGTCAAAGGGGGGGGGGAATGGCCATATTTTGGTGCTAAAATCTAAATTATGAAAATGAAGATACGAAAACAGGAAGAGAATAGAATATGAAGGTAGAAGGGAGAGGAAGAAGGGCCACAGAAATGACAATCCGAACGTTGAAGGAAGGGAATGTGTACACAAAGGATCAATACGCGTTTTGAATCCTGTAAAAGGCTACACTACAAACTAGTAGCGGAAAGTGAACGATGAGAAATTCAGAATCACATCCACAAGTGCACAGCCCCATCAACATCAAAAGCGTCTTTTTTTCTCCTTATAATTGTCTTCTTTTCCTCATTTGACTCCAATTATCCAATCAAATTAAATCAATTCCATAACGTATTGGACCATTCATATTGAATAAATATAGACACGCAAAACAAGTGAAAATTACGTTAAAATGAATACAACATTGACTTAAATAAAGATAAAAAAAGGATGATTTAAAAATTTTAAATGAGAACTAAAGTTGCTTTAATGAATAAATTTAAAACTTTGTAACCCTCGTTTCAAGATTTGCAAATAAGATTTGTTAAGTTTCAAGAAAAAAAAATCTTATCAAATATATCATGACTTTAATTTCCTTCACAAATTAATGAATCTCACTAATTCTATCAAATCATGGAATGATAGTAGCAAATTTGTACACCAATTGATGGAAAGATCTTTTGTCTTTATTTTGAATTTCCAAATCTTGGTCCTTGTTTAAACCTAATTCAATCTTTTGGCCATTAAACGCCATTTTCCCTGGAAACAACACTGTACAGATAATGCCTGGTGATTGCTCCATAAATAAAAGAAAGAACAAAAATTGCAATTATAGTTTATGACCCTGATGAAGACTAGGATATTTTTAAAATCATTAGTGGTAAATATAGTTAAATGAGGTTGTTGCCGTGTATTAAACTCAGAGTTGTGCTGCAGTTTTTTGCCGTGAATTAAACTCGAGACGGAGGAAAAGGATGAGACGTAGGGCCCATTAACAGCATATTCAAGGGCCATGCATTTAAAAGTCTTGCTGTGATGATATCTGTGGAAGCTGAGTAGGAATGGCTTACCCCTAACCCTTTTTCGAGGCCATTTTTCCAAGTCTTCTTCTAAGTCTTCGTCCAAGTCAACCAGTGTAGTGGGCACACTGATTCATTCGACCTTTATAATTAACACAAACACAGAAACTTGAGTAAACTGAAGAGATCGTGTCTTGTGAATATCCACATTTTTTTTTGTAGCAGCAGAAAAATATGGAACTTTTTGTGGCTGCCGATTCTCTGCTTCGCTTCCTTTGTCTGTGTTGTTTTCTGCTTCCTCTCTCAGTTGCGTGTCCAGAGTTTTTTGAGTGCGGAGATAAAGGGAAACTTTACTTTCCCTTCACCACCACAAACAACTCAGAATGTGGCTTACTACCTGTAATGGGTTGCGATGATCCAGAGAAAGGGATAAAAGTCAAGCTGGGAAGCCGAACATTCTGGGATGACAAATTTGGACACACAGGAGAGTTCCAAATTGAAAGAATCTTGCAGAAGGACTTGGATTATGAAATCATCGTTCGTGGCAGTGAGTTTAAAAAGCTCTTGGATCACGATCATTGCGAGTTCATGTACATCGAAGACGAAGCCCCTAATCCTGGGGAGTCACCTCCGTTGTTTTTCTCTTTCTTAAATGCCGTTTACCTGCTCAGATGCGAACACCTTCGCGACAACAACACCTACAAGGTGTTCAATTACGACTCCCCATATCACTGTAATCTCAACAACCTCTACTATCCTCCCGACGAAGGTATCCAGTGGCCTGACCAACCTTGGAGTGAATGTTCTCTGGTGCATCTTCCATTTGAACAGAGACCTTCAGACCACCAACGTCCTTGTCTACCAACCCCGGCAACCATATCTGAAGAAATCCATATACAAGTACATCTATCCAAGTCTTGTATTGATTGTCTTTATTACAGAAAAGGGCAGTGCCTGCGTGATGGAAAATGTACAAAGGATGGTAAGCATTTTGATTTATGACAGATGTGGCCACTTAATCATTCCGATAACTTCACTTGTGTTCCGGCTTTATGTAATCTGATTTTCTGTTCTTCACCTTGTTGATGACAGGGGTCAAGAAAATCGATTCCAGGTCTATAGTTATAGGTACTGCTTTTCCATTACATTCGAAGTATTTACCCAAAGTAGACAAGAGACTCATTTTTTTTCTTATTAACTCGACATTTCCCTTCATTTATGCCTGAGTATTATTGTTTAGTAATGGGCCTATAAGTATTCCGGGCAATCAAATATATTAATGTGTTGAGAGGTCTCAGTTGGAAACATTCCACATATATAAATTTTTATCTTAATTGACTTTGACCGTGGCTGTGCTATACTCCAATATTTGATTAAATTTTCAAAGTTTTTCGTCCTACAGGTGTAGCTATTGGAAGTGTTGGCGTGATTATAATTGGCTTGGTTGTTATTCTACTGCGGAACAAACGAAGATACAAGTCTTTAGGCTCACAAAATCAGTCAAGAAGCATTGAATCTGATACTACTCACTCAAATGCAATCCTAGAGAGCAGAAATATCTACTTTGAGGTCCCTGTCTTCTCCTATGATGAGCTTGAAGAAGCAACAAACAAATTTCATCAATCAAGAGAACTTGGAAGTGGAGGCTTTGGAACTGTTTACCATGGTAAGCCACCTCAGAAAATGTCCCACTGTATTCAGAGTTTCTTCGGTAGAAAATTTCCATTCTTCATAGCTGTCATGTGCAAGAATATGTTATATGTTTGGTGAGATAATCAAGAAAAAATCTTTTTATAATCTATACAAAAATAACTTAACTATAGGGTGTAAAATCAAAAACGAAAAAAGAAGTGCGCAACTGTTTGTAAGTAAGTTTCTTTGGAATGATTGTCCCACACACATTTATGCAAAATACAGAAGAAAGATTGTGTTAATTTAGATCTTGATGAACAAAATTTTGGTTTGATTTTCAACAACTAGGAAAGCTTAAAGATGGACGAGAAGTTGCTATCAAACGTCTATTTGAGCGCAACTGTAAACGTGTGGAGCAATTCATGAATGAAGTTAGGATCCTCACACGCTTGCGCCATAGAAACCTTGTATCACTCTATGGCTGCACTTCACGGGCCAGTCGTGAACTGCTTTTGGTCTATGAATACATTTCAAATGGAACTCTTAGTTGTCATCTCCATGGCAATCTTGCAAAGCCTGGTTCACTGCCATGGCCTGTGAGGATGAGGATTGCCATAGAGATAGCAAATGCATTGTCCTATCTCCATGCTTGTGACATCATTCACCGGGATGTCAAATCCAGCAACCTTCTACTTGATGACCATTTTTGTGTCAAGGTTGCTGACTTTGGTCTTTCAAGGTTGTTCCCCAAGTTTGTCTCTCATGTCTCCACAGCTCCAGCAGGAAGCCCAGGCTATTTGGATCCAGAATATCACCAGTTCTACCAGCTTACTGAAAAGAGCGATGTTTATAGTTTTGGGGTCGTGCTCATTGAGCTGATATCTTCTAAGGCAGCTATCGATGTCACAAGGGACAAGGATGAGATTAAATTGGCAAATCTGGCAATTAAGAAGATTCAAAGGAGAGCATTTACTGAGTTGGTAGATCCTTCCCTTGGTTTTGAGTCAGATAATGAGGTTAAGTGGATGATAATCTCAGTGGCAAAGTTAGCTTTCCAGTGCTTACAAAGGGACAGGGAGATGAGACCTTCCATGGATGAAGTAATGGAGTTGCTGCAGAAAATTGAAAATGGGAAGGATGATCTTGAGGATCTCGAGTTTCATGGTGCTGGCTTTTCAAGCAGGGAGATTCATACATCTCTGCCAACCTCAGTAGATAAGGATGGAGCAGGATCATTTAAGAACTTGATGCCACAACACCCTCCTCGTACAGTATGATCACAATTGGAAAAGTAGTTTTACTGTACCTTAATGTTAGTACATACATAACTAAGGAGCTTAATTCAGCTGTTTACACTTGATTATTTTTAATTGAGTTTAGCCTACGAGTTTCCAGAAGAAATGATAGAATTCTGTCAGCATTAGTCCTCAGTTGAGGTTGAGTGACTCTCATCTACTTGTCCTTAAGCTCATATGATAATTTATTATAGGGTATAAGGAACGTCCCTGACATAACAACGGCTGAAGGAATATCTATATACAAAAAATTCAATTTCTGTTTTGTTTATTCGTTTGTTTAACTTACTCTGCTTTGATATGCATTGAATTTATGTGTTCAATCTGCTTATATAATCATCTTCACTTAGGAAATAGAGCAATTACTGATTCAGTTGTTTGCTTAATGTCTGTACATAATTAAGGAGCTTGATTCAGTTGTTTATAATTAAGGAGTTTCCAGAAAGAATGGTACTTTTCTCAGCATCATTCCTCAGTTGATGATGAGTGAGTCTCTTATCTAGTTGTACTACTGCCCATATGGTGATTTATAAGGAACATCCTTGTCATATCAGTCGCATTTGTTTGATTTTCTGTGGATTTTCCTTCATGCTTTCAAAAATACATCTTTGAAGAGGAAAATAAGGAAATCTAGACATAAACTATCTTGCCTGGTTTATATATGCTGATAGTCTTTTATTATCATCTTCAAAACCATTATCAATACCTTACACCTCACCATTATTATTTACAAACTGAAATAGCCTCATGTGGCTTTGAAGCTTTAACGAAAAAAAAGAAGAAGAAAACCAATCAGCTATGCGCTCTGTGAAATTTGCTCTACTAAATGGTCAAATTTAATGTTATAATATTTTTACATTTTAAATATTTTTTTATTTTAATATATGTAAAAGGGGGAATGATAATAAAATCTTCTTGAATTATATAAATAATAATTTGATCCCTCAAAATATTATAGTTTTAATGAAGTTCCTAAGGATATTTATATCAATAAATTTTAAATCAAAAAGATCATTTAACCCTCATTGACAAATTGCGATTTCTTGTTCAATTTTTATAATTCTTTTAATAAAAATTGTCATTTCTTAAACAAAAAATGTGATTGAGGCTATTAATTTTGAAAACTTATTTTTCAACAATAGAAATTATACTTGATAAATTATAATTTCTTATTTAACTCTTGTGATTCATAAAATAAACGTTATTATTCCTTACGCAAAAATTATGATTGAAACTTGTTATTTTGAAATAGAAATTACACTTAATTAGTCATGATTTCTTGTTCAACTGTTATGATTTACAGGACAAAAGTTATTATTTTTTAAACAAAAATTATTATTGGAATGTTATTTTCAATAAAGATAAAATAGTCCTTTTATTTTAAAATTTATTGACACATAAGTTCCTAAGGATTTTAATGAAATTATGATATTTTAAAAGATGAGATTGTCATTTATATAATTCGAGAGGATTTTATTATCATTTTTCTTATATACTCCCTCTAGTCCCATTTATAGGGCGGAGAGAAAAGATTTTTTTTCTATTTATAAGTCATTTTTCCTATATACTTCCTCTAGTTCCTAAGGACTTTTATCCTTCATTAAATGTTGGAAAGAAAAAATATATTATTAAAGTATGTATATCTAATAGGGTAAAGTTAAAAACTTATTAAATTTTAAAACATGATTAATAAATTTTAAGATTTTTTTTGATACTAATAAAATATGTTAGAAGTGACTTATAAATAAGATAAGAGGAGTAAAATATAGTAATGATAATATTCTAATGTTTTATTATATTTTAATAATTTTTAATTTAAAAGCTACAAAATGTGGATTAACATCAATCATATAATTTGCAGCTTATAGAATAAATAATATTTTAACTTAAAAAAATACAACAATAAAACAACGAGATTTGGTTCATTTAAATCTCATTTGGATGACATTTGCACCGTGTAGTATATCATAAGGAATGGTCCCAATGCAGGACATGTCCAACTAATCAGTTAAACCATCTTAATTAAATGATATTCGTTGGTCCAGAAAACTTAACTAATTAATATCGGACCCCACCAGATCAAGAAATTTGAATTTGCAAGACTGAAGCATTTTCGAGGAAGCTAAGTTCAATTCGAGTTTATTGGCCCTCACTTTCCTTGGTCAATGTCCAAGTCAATTAGCGTCCTAAGCACTCTGATTAATGGACCATTATTAATAGAACACAGCTTAATCTCCACATCTTCGATCCAAAATCAATGCCATTTATGGCTCCCAATTATATGCTTTCTTTTCTTTATCTCTTGTTTTCTCCTTCCTCTCTCATCTGCCTGTCCCGAATCTTTCCTCTACGGAGATTTTGGGGAAATTCACTTCCCCTTCACCAAGATAACAAACCCAGAATGTGGTTTCCTACCCATGAGAGGTTGTGGTAACTCAAGTTCACATAAAGAGGTCCAATTAGGAAACAAAAGATGGTTCCAAATTGGAAATATGTCCCAGAAGGATCACGAGTATGAACTCATCGTTCATGATTTGAAATTTCGAGAGCTCTTGGATTCCAAAACTTGCAGTGTTTTCGACTATCAAGTCCCTGTTCCTCCGGAGTCTCCTCCCCTGTTTTTCTCCTTCCTAAACCTTCCCCTGTTGAGATGCAGCGGAACTCCGTACGAGTACAGGAACGTCTCCCATCATAGCTGTTCTGACTACTACATCTTCTTTTCACCTCTCAACATAGCTGGCGATAAGCCTATCCCTTCAAATGCATGTTCTACTATACAGCTTCCACTAAATCCGCAATCTCTTGACCTTGACTCCAAACCCAGAGACCCACTTGAACTATTAACTGCTGAAATCCACATAGAAGTACGACTATCAAAGTCTTGTATTGAATGTCATTATTTCAGAGGAGGCCAATGTCTAGCTGATGGAAAATGCAGTGCCAAGGGTAAGCACTAAGCACTTTGACATATGACACTTGAGATTTTGGCCACATAAATATTCAAAAAACTTTGGTTGTATTTTTGCTTTTTGAAATTAAATCTGATTTTTTGCTCAAAAAAAAAATTAAATCTGATTTTTTGTTTACCTTGTTGACTGACAGAGCACAAGGGCATGGATTCCAAGGCTTTAATAACTGGTAATGCACTTCCAAAGCAAGCTGAAGAACTTAAGCAAAGCAGAGAGGAGTCTTGTTATTTTCCCATTAAATCAACACCATCCTTTCATTTATGCTAAGTGTTGTTAACTATTATTACTGAACTTATATAAATATAAAGTTTACGCATCCAATAATCGGCTATGATTGATTCAATGAAGTCGCCCATGAGTCTGAGTTTTGCACTTTACACAACCTTATTTTATTTGTGTAAATTTTCTAAATCTAATTTAAAAGATATTGATGAGATTATTTTCTACAAAAAGATATGGGCAAGCTTAGAGGACAAATCTAAAATCAAATCTTTAAAACTTTATTTATATTTATTTTGTATATTTTAGTATAGTTTTCAATCAAGAGCTCTTTAGAGTAGTTTTGTCATTTTCATTAAATTATTAGGTTTTAATTTTCTTTTTAGGAGAGGAGCACATGGCCGCACAAATCATTCTGTGAATTGAACATAAGAGAGGTCGCGGCGCATAAGAAAACGTAACACTGGGAATTGACATTGGGCGGGAGGGGAGAAGGGAGCTTTTCTTGACATGGCTCCTCATTTTCTCATCTTATTTTATATTGTTTGATTTTTAATTTTATAAAAAATTAATTTTTTTTAATGTGATCAGCCACGAACCATAATCCTAAACTTTGATTAAAAGGAAATATTTTATTTTAACTTTATTTCAATTTACTCTTCTTCTCTCTATCTCTGAATTTTATATTTTGATTACTATTAATGATTAGAGTAACTTTATTGCATGATTTTTATATTATAAATTTTATATGTTGCTTGCTATAATCGATTGATATAATAACATAAGAGCAATTTAACTTGGCTTGAGTGATTATTCATGCCTTGTGTCTAGTATAGCTAACATAGAAAAGTTGTTGAGTTGTGGGTTAAGGGAGATTTCAATTAAGCTATAACTTAATTTCTTATTTAATTCTTAAATGATAATTTAAAAAATATATAATAAAACTAAAGTAATAAAGTTAAGTAAAATTAGTTTATTTTGTAGACGGGGAAGATTAAGTTTAAGTGACTAGATTGTGATTGATTGTGTTACTTGTGATTGGTAATTTTCTCAAATTAAACTTGATTTATTTATTTAATTTTAATTTAGTTTCTTTTAAATTAATTTTGTCTTAAAAAATATTTTCATTATTTATGATTTTACAATCCTAATTCAATTGATTAATTCATTAATTCTTAGAAGGATAATATAGGTTGGGCTTTATGCAAAATTTAATTTTTATTAATTTTAATGCTATTCAACAATAGTATCATTATGCTAATTTATTTAAACTTCAAAGCTTATTCCTGTTACAGGTGTAGCTATCGGAAGTGCAGGACTTACTATAATTGGCTTGTTTATTATTCTACTGGTAAAGGGGCAAGGATATCGCTGTTCAGGTTTTGTGAACCAATCAAGTACCGTTTATTTTGACATGCATCCATGTACAAACCCAGAATGTGTAACTGTTGATGTTGGAGTGCCTATCTTCGACTATGAGGAGCTGGAAAAAGCAACTAACAATTTTGATCCATCCCAAGAACTTGGACGCGGAGGTTTTGGAATTGTTTCCTATGGTAAGTGTTGTCACTCTTGTCTATTCTCTACTCTACTCCCTCTCCCGAAGAGTGGAAGGAAAATAGCAAGCAGAGAATATTATGTTTTTCCTCTTAATATTCTCTCCTCCTTAATTTAGATTTCTCAACTTAAGTGTAACGACTACTAATCTTGTGATAATCCATAGATTAAGAACAAAGCCCCCCCTTTATTCAGGGGTTGTGATAATCCATAGATAGATAATACTATTTTCACTCAGTGATTTCTAGTAAACATTAATTACCTGAGATAATCAAAAAGATGGCAAGAAAATAAGATACCAGATAATAAGCTAGTAAATTTTCTATGAAATATTTTATAACCAACATAATTTCAGTTCAAGGTAATTCCAGGAAAATGAATAAGCACACTTGTGTTAATTTCATGTCTTAATGAATAACCTTGCGTTGATAACAACCAGGGACGGGAAGTTGCTGTGAAGCGCCTATATGACCACAAGCGAGACAGCAAGCGTGTCAAACAATTCATGAATGAAATTCAAGTCTTCGCAAGCCTACGTCATAGAAATCTTGTGTCTCTATATGGATGCACTTCACCTAACAGCTGCGGACTATTATTAGCATATGAATATATTTCAAATGGCACAGTTGCTAGCCATCTCCATCGCGATCTAGCAAAGCCTGGTTCATTGCCATGGCCACTACGAATGAAAATTGCCATAGAGACTGCCACGGCATTGACCTATCTTCATGCTTCTGACATCATTCACCGTGATGTCAAAACCAACAACATTCTCCTTGATGATAATTTCAGCGTTAAAGTTGCAGACTTTGGAATTTCAAGGTTGTCCTCTAGCAACGTCTCCCATGTCTCTACAGCTCCCCAAGGAACCATAGGTTATATTGACCCTGAATATCTAAAAAGCCACAAGCTCGCTGTCAAAAGTGATGTTTATAGTTTTGGAGTCGTCCTCATTGAGTTGATATCATCCATGCCAGCAGTAGATGAGAAAAGGAAAGAGGATGAGATTAAGTTGGCAAACCTAGCCATCAAGAAGGTTCAAAGAAGAGAGTTTACTGAGCTAGTAGATCCCACCCTCAGTTTTGAGTCAGATAACGAATATAAGAGGATGATAATTTCAGTGGCAGAATTGGCTTTTCAGTGTTTGCAAAGGGATAAGGACCTGCGACCTTCCATGTATAAAGTTTTGGATGAGTTACACAAAATTGCAAGTAGGAAGGATGAGCCTAAGCCTCTAGAGAATAATGGAATTGGGATATTACACACTGGTACATGTATTCCTTCACCAACCTCGCTGGACTAAGATGAGGTTGGATCATTGTACAAATTGAAGGGACTGCACCTTTACCAAGCACTTTGATAAAGGGGTTACCAAAACTATTGTAGCATTATTATACCTACCTTTCTGCTCCAATGTTATTTTGCAAGAATTTTCCAAAAGAACGATCGCATTTAACACTATAATTTTTATCTTATTTTTGATAATAAGCTCTAATTTAAAAGAAGTAAAGAAGATTTATGTGATTTTCCAACCAAATAAACCTAAATTAAAAAATGGTTAAAGGATATTTTTTTATCCCTAAACTATTTCGCCTGGACAACTAAGTATATATTTTAGACTTTATTAAAGCAATGTCACTAGTAACTTCATATAACTTTATATTAAAGGTATTTTTGTCTCTAAGGTATTTATGAAGAAAACTGGTACTCTAAAGAACTTGAAACCACAACGCCCTCCCATACAGTATGATCACAATTGGAAAAGTAGTTTAACTGTACCTTAATGTCAGTACATAATTAAGGAGCTTAATTCAATTGTTTACGCTTGATTATCTTTACTTGAGTTTAACCTATGAGTTTCCAGAAAGAATGATACAATTTTGTCAGCAATAGTCCTCCGTTGAGGTTGAGTGAATCTCTGATCTGTCCTTGAGCTCATTCATATGTTTTGTTACAAGCAACGTCCCTAACATGATAATGGCTGAAGGATTGTCTATATACAATAAAGTAAATTTCTTTTTTTGTTTATTCATTCGTTGTCAAATACACAGCTTTGAAGTAGGGAAATAGGAATTGTTTTGCTTGGTTTATGAATACAAGTTCAAGTTGCTTATATCATCATCTTCACTTGAGAAAAAGAAGAATGAGTGGTTTGTTGCCTTGTACACCTGTTTTCTTTTAGTAGTTGAAGTGCGACTCTTTGGCTTGGAGCGCACTGACTTTTTTGTTAACTAATTAACTAATTTTAGTATTCTTTCATGAGAGAATTTTTTTTCACTTTTCTTGTGAAGGTATATTTTTGCTTTTAAAATATTCTTCCAGAAGGACCTAATATTCTAAATTATTGGTAAAAATAATTTTGTCCTTAAAATAATTAAAACGAAATATGTTTTCCTATGCCATCAAACTCCCAACATTGACAATTTAAAAATGCTAATTGAAACTCCAATGTTATCCGTTAGAGATTTTAATAGTAAGGGTAAAAATACTCCATTTTAATTACTTTAAAAGTAAAATTACTCTAACAAATAGCTTAAAATATTGGGTGCCTCTTGGAAAATAGTTCAAGAGCAAAAAATACACCTTTACCCTTTCTATTACTTTTATTTTTGGCATCTTTCAATTAATCCACATTAACCATTTAAGCCTTTGAGCCTGAAAAGGGATCTCAATAATCCAAATTTCCTTGTAGTGATCCCCTGTTCGAAGTGGCGAAGCAAGGATCCTTAGCTTCAGAGAACCCTATCACAGTGTAGATAATGCCTGATGATTGCTCCATGATAATTGAAAGATCTAAAATTTAATTATACTTTTTGACCTAATGATAAACACTGAGATATTTTTAAAAGTTCTCCCTACTCTTTTTTCCAGGCCATTCTTCCAAGTCTTTTGACTTGTTGTCTAAGTCAAGCACCATATAGTGAGCGCAAAGATTCATTAGACCATTATCAACCCAACACAGAAGAGTACTTATGTTAGCAAAAGAGATCGTGTCTTGTGAAAATCCACATCTGAGATGTGTAGCATGGCTTCCCACTCTCTGCTTTGTTTTCTTTTTATCTGTTGTTTTCTGCTTCCTTCCTCAGTTGCGTGTCTAGAGTCTTTTCTCTGTGAAGTTCTTGAGGAGATTCACTTCCCCTTCACCAACACCATAACAAACTTACCATGTGAGTTACTAACCATAACGGGCTGTGGTGATTCAAGTGCACCAAAAATGGTCCAATTTAGAAACAAACCTTTCCGAATTGAAAAAATCAACTAGAAGGATTACCATGAATATCAAATCATCGATAATTAAAGTGAGTTTAAGAACCTCTGAGATGTCGATCCCTGCATTGACTTGGACTACGAATTCCCTGTTCCTGCAGAGTCTCCTACGTTGTCTTTTCTCATTCTTAAATAGGATTACCCTTTTGAGACGCAACCACCCTCTCAACAACAAATATTACAATGTGCTCAACGGACATAGTCAATGGCCCGACCCTTCAAGTGAATGTTAGCTTCCATTTGAATAACAATGTCCAATCTCAACCCAGATATCCTTATCTGCTGAAATCTATATACAAGTATATCTATTCGTCTTGTTTTTATTGTCATTATTCCAGAAAAGGGTAATGCCTGCCTGATGGAAAATGCAGTGTCATTGGTGAGCACTTTGATTTATGACACTTGGATTTGGCCACAAAATCATTCAGATTTAGGCTTTTTGAAATTTGATTGGTGGTTGTTCCTCCCCTGTTGATGATAGAGCACAAGGCCATGGATTACAAAGCTTTAATAATAGGTAATGCACTTCCTAAACATGCTGGAGCAATCATGAAATGTAGAGAGGAGTCTTACTATTTCCTCATTACATTAACCCAACATCATCCCTTCATTTAAGCAAATTGTTATTCAAATAGCTATACTAATTGTGTCTGTAACTGTTATTAAAAACTTCAAAGCTTATCCTCTTACAGGTGTAGGCACTGGAAGCGTAGGCGTCATTATAATTATCTTATTCGTTATTCCACTTGGAAAGATGCAAAGATTCAATTGTTCAAGTTTCCTAAACCAATCAAGAACCGTTTATTTCGACATATTTCCAAGTACAACCCTAGAATGTGTTACTGTCGATTTCGAGGTCTCTATCTTCAGCTATGAGGAGTCGGAAAAGGCATCAAACAATTCTGATCAATCCTAAGTACTTGGACACGGAGGTTATCGAACTGTTTACTATGGTTAGTGACTTCTGTCCTTTCTCTACACTCCCTCTCCAGATCTTACACTATATGTAACCCAAAAGAAAAAGCCTCTGTTTTCGTCAAAAATATCCCACTAATGGTTTTCAAATGATGAATTCGTCAGCATGCAATATCAATTGTTTAATCTAAATGTTACTACTTTAGTCTACAACGCAGGGTAACGATGGCTTCGAATGTCCCTAGAATTCACCTCTTCAAAGATTATTTTTCTTATGCTTGGTTATGATGATTTTTTTTAACCAACTTGCTTGTGATTTTAAGTAAAATGATGCTGCAAATGCAACATCCAAGAACAATAAATAATAAATAATGTATCATTTTCCAATGAAATAATATTCACCAACATAACTTCTGGAAACAAGTAATTTCTAACAAAAGCAAGATGAACGGTTGTGTTAATCTCATGTCTTTATGAATAACTTAGGCAATTGACGTTCACCGGTAAAACTCGGTGATGGAAGGGAAGTTGCTGTCAAGCATCTGCATGACCACAAGCACCATAGCAAGAGTTAGGCAATTCATGAATGAAATTCAAGCCTTCACATGCCTTCGCCACAAAAATCTTGTCTCTTTATGGATGCACTTCACCTCAGACTCAGAGCCACAGACTATTATTGGCATATGAATATATTCCAAATGGTACAGTTGCTAGTCATCTCCATGGTGATCTAGCAAAGCCTGGTTCACTGCCATGGCCACAACGAATGAAATTTGCCAAAGAAACTGCCATTGCATTAACCTATCTCCATGCTTCCGACATCATTCACCGTGATGTCAAAACCTGCAACATTCTCCTTGATAGCAATTTTTGTGTCAAAGTTGCAGACTTTGGGATATCAAGGCTGTTCTCTAACGATGTTTCCCATATCTCCACAGCTCCATTAGGAACCATGGGTTATATTGACCCTGAATATCTAGAAAGCCTCCAACTCACTTATAAGAGTGATGTTTACAGCTTTGGAGTTGTACTCATTGAGCTGATGTCATCCATGCCATCTGTTGGCCAAGCAAGGAAAGTGGATGAGATTAAGTTGGTAAACTTAGCCATACAGAAGGTTCGAAGAAGAGAGTTCACTGAGCTAGTAGATCCCAAGCTTGGTTTTGAGTCAGATAACGAACATAGGAGATGATAATTTCAGCAGCAGAATTGGCTTTTCAGTGTTTGCAGAGGGAAAAGGAACTAAGACCTTCCATGTATAAAGTTTTGGATGAGCTGCAGAAAATTGCAAGTAACGAGGATAAGCTTGAGCCTCTAGAGATTCAAGAAGCTAAAATTGGACACAAGTACACCTACAACTCCATCAACCTTACAAGATTGGAAGAGGTTGGATCATTGAAGAAGATAAAGGGACTTCAACTTTATCAAACCTATAATGCCTAAAAATGTTAGTGAATATTAAAAATAACTAAAAGAAGTTGTAAGTGCAAGTGTGCAACTCTTGGGTCTGGTATGCACTGATTTTTCATTTTGTTAACTAATTGATTTTAGTATTCTACTATGAGAGAAATTTTTTCATTTTTCTTTTACTGCCATTCTTGGCATCTTTCAGTTGATCCACATTGGCCATTTAAGCTTTTAAGCTTGAAAAGGGAACCAAATAATCAATCAGCTCTGTGGTGGGAGAAACTTTCTGCCTTACTAAATCAGATGCCATTCCACTGACATGAAGCAAACTAATTTATTAGCCTGGATCTTTATATTCACTAAAAATAGAGCTAATAATACACGAGCTCAACCTGCCAACCCACAAAAATGTGGCATGTTGGGTTAGAAACAATGGGTCAATTAAATGCAAAACGATTTTGGCCTACACCACATAACTTAAACCTATAGCAGACTAATCCACAGGTTGGTGGGTTAGCCTACTTATATTTTTTAAGAAAAATAGATAGAAAATAAACAAATAAAGTTGAATTTAAAGTAAAGTATTTAGAGCAAGTATACATGGAATTACAGTCTAAGTACTTGACACTTTTACATTTATTTAATTCTATTTTAAATTATGATAGAAAACATTAAAACACACCACTCATATATTTAAGTGGTGATATAATATAATTTGAATGTGATCAAAATAAGATTGAATAGAACATTTTATTATACTTTGCTTCATTTATATAAAAGCTTATTTAGATTATCATTTTTATTTAAAAAATTAAACATGTTTATGAAGTGTTAAATATATATTATATTATCATCTTAATTTGAACATAAAAGGGGGAAAAACAAATACAGAGATCCGAACGTTTAGGTGGGGACATCAATTTTGTAACAAAAATATCAAAATAGGATGAAAAAAAAAGGGGATAGACAAAGTATTTTTATTAATTCATATATGTATATTATTGATTAGTCAAAAAACTAAAGCACAAAATTTAATTAGTTTATATTTAAGTAGTGATATAAATATAACTTGATTAGAAGGACTTTTATTGTTATTTGGATAATTAGTTTTCAAAAAAAATATATAATTTTTTCTAATGTAAAACATAATAAAAAGAAATAAATTTGTAATTTTTAAAATTTAAAAAATTATTAAAAAATACTTTTTTATCAGGAGGTTGGTCCGCCAACCTGTTGCAAGTTATGTGGGAGAATTACAACCCACATAGGATATGAGTTATGCCAACTCATCTCGCCAAACTCATAATTCACAAATTATTTTATATTATTAGCTCTAACTAAAAATAAATGGACATGGTGTTTTTGAAGAGAGATAAGAAGAAAAGTAAATAAGCATAAATATAAAAATGAAATATTGATCTCATACACATTTACACATAATCCGTTTTTGTTTTTTGTTTTTTGCTAGAACATAATCACATTTTTGTGTCACGCTAATGCGCACACACATATTTCCTCCGTTTCTAATACAAGATGTGTTTTGAAAAGTCAATGTTTTAGTACACAAGACATTTAGCGGATTTCTAAGAACAATTAATGTCTTTTTTTTATATATAATATCCATAAGAGTATATTAAAATTACTTACCTCCTCCCTTTTATCATTAACTTGATTCTTTTCCCATGTATTTAAAGAAGGATTAAGTTAAACAAAATAAAATCTCAATTGCATAGTTTCTTTTAGCGGGAGTGCATTAATTAAAAATATTTTATATTTAAAACAACTGGACTCCTCTAAATGCAAATGCACTTCTATGAAAATTTGTTGTTCATGGTCTCTATTTTCTCAAAACTTGAAAATGGAGGATTTGGAATTGTTCAACCACGGCCGTGTCAAGGAATTTTGAAACAAAATGAGTAAAGAAACATAATATGTAATAAATTATCGATCCTTATATTACTTTTCTAATCTTTTGAGCTACAAAATTAGATAACAAAATTTTATAATTGAGTAATTCTAACATTTCACTCTCAATAAATAATAAGGCTAGTCCATTCAATCTATTTGTAACATACTTGATCTCAAATAGGATTTAAGTAATTTTAATTTTAAAAAACTTCTTCTTGTAATAGCAACTGTTATAGATATTGTCAATAATATTCTATAGTAATACATACATTTAGAAAAGTATATAATCTTTTGATATAGTTTAATATTTTAATTGGTGTGTTAATTTCTTCTGTTATTATTTCTCTCAAAACTTTTAATTTTAAAAATAAATCAAAAACATCATTATCAAAATTGTCATTAAAACTTAAGAACTTTTTAATATTAATACAAAATTTATTCAATTCATCATCATCCAAAGTTTTAAATTTGTTGAATTCAAATAAAAAACCAAAAATAATTTCATATTCTAAAAATTATTCAAATCGACTCCCACTAAAAAAAATTAATTGATCTAAAATGTGTAAAAAATATTCAATACGAAAAGAGTCTTCAGCTGAATGTAAGATTCAATCTCTCATATTTTCATCAAAAGGTTTTTTCTTATGACTTGTACATTTTTCACAAAAATTAAGATTTATATTCATTTCAATGGTCTTTTTATTTTTTTTGTAAATTCCAAAGCAGATGCAAAACCATTTTCTCTATATTTCTTTAAATAAGTAATAAGACCTTTTAAATTATTTATACCAATATCTATGTGCATATCTATGGATTGAAGGATCTCACTAATAGAATTTATAGCAAACAGTATATCATATTAAATATTCATTCCTAATAAAAACTCAAAATTTTCAATCTCATAAGTAGCTAAACACATTGCTTCACTTTTTATTTTGATATCGTCGCTTGATTTTAATAATTGAATCGAAGCATGTCTTATCTATGGTGTTTGAAACTTTATTGCTTTGACGCTTTCAATTTTACTTTTCCATCAAGTTTGAGATAATGATTTAATAAAAATTAAGGACGACTAATGATTAGATTGGAGCCAACCTAAAAACTTAATATTATTTTCAGAATATGAAAAGTTTTTTATTTTTCAATAGGAAGAAAAACTGGGGCTTTATTTTTTCATTTAACGTTTATTATAAGTCTACACAAATACATCCCATGAATTTTTTTGGAG
Source organism: Prosopis cineraria (assembly GCF_029017545.1). Lineage (NCBI taxonomy): Eukaryota > Viridiplantae > Streptophyta > Magnoliopsida > Fabales > Fabaceae > Prosopis > Prosopis cineraria. The sequence goes on from NW_026555336.1 coordinate 29,907,465, forward strand.
CCCTAGGCAATTGTCTTAATTGCCTTGCGGCTCCTACAGCCCTGTGCTCAGCCTGGTAAGCTACCCAGTTTCTTCTTTCAAGACCTCTGACTTTTTATGGTTGAAACTTCATAGTGTGTGAAACATGATGATCGGAGCAGGGCGGAAACTTTGAGACCTGGTCTTCTTGGCGTTGTGCAAACTTCCAGCTGGAGCGAAGCGACCTTGGACATAAGCAGTATATTCAACAGAATTACCCCCTTACCCTTTTTTTCAGGCCATTTTTCCAAGTCTTCTTAGGAATATAACAATTAGAGATACATTAATAACAATTTCAAATTCTAAGTTATTGAAATTTTAATAATAGAACATGATACTTATTTATAATAAATTATTTTTATTGATTAACTTAAAATTCACGGTGATAAATTCTCAACTAACGTTATATAGATATTTAACTACTTTTGTTGATTTCTCAAATGATAGCAAAAAAATCGCAAGTGAATAACATGCAATTCACAATTGACTTTTAAAAATTTTCAATTAATGTTATAAATAATCTAAAATATATTCAATAGATTTCCTAAATGATTTATCTATATATTAAAAACAAAAAATCACAAATAATTGACTTACAATTTATAATTGATTCTCATAAATTTTTAACTAACTTTACAAATAACTTTTAAGTATATTTACTTGATTTTTCAAATGATTTATCTATATATTAATAATAAAAATTAAGATTTTCAACTAACTTTTATAAATTCTCAATTGATGTTATAAATGATACCGAATATAGTTAGTAGATTTTCTGATTGAGCATTGATATTTTTTAATAACAAGTAAGAACGATAACCTTTATATTAAAATTTTAATAATTTTCGGTCTGTTATCATTATTAATGTTCTTGCAGGTCCCTAGTTGTCATCTCCACCTCTTCTGAGTCTTCGTCCAAGTCAACCCGCGTAGTGAGCGCACTGATTCATTTGACCTTTATAAATAACATAAACACAGAAACTTGAGTAAACTGAAGAGATCGTGTCTTGTGAAAATCCACAATTTTTTTTTTTTTTTTGCAGCAGAAAAATTTGAAACTTTTTATGGCTGCCGATTCTCTGCTTCGCTTCCTTTGTCTGTGTTGTTTTCTGCTTCCTCTCTCAGTTGCGTGTCCAGAGTTTTTTGAGTGTGGAGATATAGGGAAACTTTACTTCCCCTTCACCACCACAAACAACACAGAATGTGGCTTACTACCTGTAATGGGTTGCGATGATCCAGACAAAGGGAAACTAGTCCAACTGGGAGCCAGAACATGGTGGGATTACAAATTTGGAGACAGAGGAGAGTTCCAAATTGAAAAAATCTTGTACAAGGACTTGGATTATCAAATCATGGCTCGTGGCAGTGAGCTTGAAAAGCTCTTTCTTGACGATCAATGCAAGGTCATGTACACTGAAGGCGAAGCCCCGATTCCTCCGGAGTCTCTTACGTTGTTTTTCTCTTTCTCAAACGCCATTAACCTGTTGAGATGCGAACACCTTCTCGACAACAACACCTACAAGGTGTTCAATTACGACTCCCCATATCACTGTAATCTCGAACACCTCTACTATACTCCCGACGAAGGTATCCAGTGGCCTGACTCTTCAAGTGAATGTTCTCTGGTCCATCTTCCATTTGAACAGCAACCTCCTAATACATCGACCCTGGCAACCATATCTGAAGAAATCTTCATACAAGTACATCTATCTCAGTCTTGTATTGATTGTCTTTATTATAGAAAAGGGCAGTGCCTGCCTGATGGAAAATGTACAAAGGATGGTAAGCATTTTGATTTATGACAGATGCGGCCACTTAATCATTCAGATAACTTCACTTGTGTTCCGGTATTTTGAAATCTGATTCGTTGTTCTTCACCTTGTTGATGACAGGGGTCAAGAAAATCGATTCCAGGTCTATAGCAATAGGTACTGCATTTCCATTACATTCCAAGTATTCAATTAGCTATAATTAATTGTGCCTCTGGCCGTTATTAAAACTTCAAAGGTTATTCTCTTACAGGTTTAGCTAATGGAACCGCAGGCATCATTGTAATTATCTTGTTTATTATTGTACTAGTAAAGGTGCGACGATTCAATTGTTCAGGTTTCCTAAACCAATCAAGAACCGTTTATTTTGACATACGTCCAAGTACAACCTCAGAATGTGTTACTGTTGATGTTGGGGTCTCTATCTTCAGCTATGAGGAGCTGGAAGAGGCAACAAACAATTTTGATCAATCCCAAGTACTTGGACGCGGAGGCTGTGGAACCGTTTACTATGGTTAGTGATAGAGACTTCTGTCTTTTCTGTACTCTCCTACTCCAGATCTTACGCTACATGTAACTCAAAAGAAAAGAAACCTCTGTTTTTGTCAAAAATGTCCCACCAACGTTTTTCAAATGACGAATTCTTCAGTATGCAATATCAATTATTTAATCTAAATGTTGCTACTTTTTGTTTTTTATTAAAAAAAAAATCTAAATGTTACTACTTCAGCCTACAAGTAGGGTGGGTAACGATAGCTTCAAATTTTCCGAGAATTCATCTTTTCAAAGATGATTTTTCTCATGCTTGGTTGCGATGACTTATGCAGAACATTTTATACTCAGTGGTTGCTAGTAACCATAGCCTCATCTAACTAACAAGATGTTGCAAATGTAATATCCAAGGAAAATGAAAAATAAATGATGCATCCTTCTCCTATGAAATATTATTCACCAACATAACTTCTGGGAACAAGGTAATTTCTGAAAAAGGAAGAAGAACGGTTGTGTTAATCTCATGTCTTTATGAATAACTTGTGCATTTGATGTTCAAATACCAGGAAAACTCGGTGATGGAAAGGAAGTTGCTGTCAAGCGTCTACATGACCACAAGCATCATAGTAAGCGTGTCAAGCAGTTCATGAATGAAATTCAAGCCTTCACACGCCTACGCCACAAAAATCTTGTGTCTCTCTATGGATGCACTTCACCTCAAAGCCGCGGACTATTATTGGCATATGAATATATTCCAAATGGTACAGTTGCTAGTCATCTCCATGGTGATCTAGCAAAGCCTGGTTCACTGCCTTGGCCACGACGAATGAAAATTGCCAAAGAGACTGCCACTGCATTGACCTATCTCCATGCTTCTGACATCATTCACCGTGATGTCAAAACCTGCAACATTCTCCTTGATAGCAATTTTTGTGTCAAAGTTGCAGACTTTGGGATATCAAGGCTGTTCTCCAACGATGTTTCCCATGTCTCCACAGCTCCATTAGGAACCATGGGTTATATTGACCCTGAATATCTAGAAAGCCACCAGCTCACTTACAAGAGTGATGTTTATAGCTTTGGAGTTGTACTCATTGAGCTCATATCATCTTTGCCAGCTGTTGACCAAACAAGGAAAGAGGATGAGATTAAGTTGGCAAACCTAGCCATCCAGAAGGTTCAAAGAAGAGAGTTTACTGAGGTAGTAGATCCCACCCTTGGTTTTGAGTCAGATAACGAATATAAGAGGATGATAATTTCAGTGGCAGAATTGGCTTTTCAGTGTTTGCAAAGGGAAAAGGAACTAAGACCTTCCATGTATAAAGTTCTGGACGAGCTACAGAAAATTGCAAGTAACAAGGACAAGCTTGAGCCTCTAGAGATTCAAGAAGCTGACATTTGACACGAGTACGTTTACAACTCCATCAACCTTACAAGATTGGAAGAAGTTGGATCATTGAAGAAAATGAAGGGACTTCACCTTTATCAAACACTTTGATAAATGAGTTATCAAACCTATAACACCTAAAAAATTTAGTGTATATTAAGAATAACTAAATTAGACCAATGTTTTTGTACGGATATTAGGATAAATCATACAATTCATAATATGTGAACAACGTGACTCCTTGTACTTCTCATATTTTATATTGATTACATAGCCCAATTCCAGATGTTAATATTTGATATTGGCCGCTCCATTATGTGATTATGTCACATGAATTTTTAGAAAGAATGGTAGCACTTTACCATCATTCATCATTAGGCTGAATAAGCGAATTGGAATATCACTCTCTCTCATTCACTCCCACAATTGTTTGGAGGATGATTACATTACAAGGCACATCTTGTTATGTCCACGGCTCAAGCCTCAAGTTATGTAAATGTAAAAGTGATTTCGGTTTTGCCTTATTCGTTTGTTTGCATTAATTAGCTTTGATGATATCCTGGTGAATTTTGCTCCATGTTCACCAAACCGCATTGCAATTTATTCTTTTAACTAAAAAGCTATGACAACTGCATGCGCTAACATGCATGAAAGGCTTATTTATTTTTAGTTTTAAAATGTTTTTCTTAGACAATTTGGCTTATTATTTTATTTTTAAATTTAAATCTTAACTCTAAGTGTTTCTTTACCTATTAACCGTCTTTTTAGAAGCTACTTTAAGTGCGTTTTTTTTTCCCCCGGCTTGCCCTGATTTTTCAACTTCTTAGTTCATTGGTTTCAAAATTCTTTCATGTGAAATTTCACATTATCTTTTATTTTTATATTTGAGGCCAAGCCAAGTTCTAATCTTATACATAGTGAAATAGAAAAAAATTTTACTGTTTATTCAACAATGAAATGATAGTAAAAGTGGGCCCAATAATTTTAAAAAATATATATGATATTTTTTATTTTTTGCATAAAACAATTCAAGACACCTAACTATTATGACGGTATTGATTAAAAAAAAAACAAAACAAAAACCTATCATGACGGATGACGGTATGACCACAGACACTTGAAAAAATATTTTTATATTATATTTTATAATATCATATCAGAATATTTTCAATTTATGCAATTTTTTAATTTGCTTTTAATTTTTGCACGATAATAACAAATTATTACATAGTAAAAATAACAAATTGTTAGTCCCTTCATTAAAAAATATAAGACATTTTTAATTAATCTCTCCCGTCAATAAAATAATTTTTTATAGTTAAACTAACCCTATCTTTTTATATTTATCTTTATATAATAGAGTGTTTCATCCTAAAATAACTATAACGTGATTTATTCAATAAAAACACTTTAAAAAAAAGCAATAATTACACCATAAAAAAATAAAAATATTTTATATTTTTAAATATTCAACCCCTCAAAAAATATCTTACATTTTTTTAATGGAGGGAGTATTACTTATTAGATTAATATCAAAACATATAATCTTAATATTGAAATTCTCGTATTTTTTAAAATAATTGGTAGAAGTTATAAATATATTAGAGATATAATATATTTTCAAAAATACCAATTTATTTATCATGCTAATGATAAAAGTGATTAGTTGTTTAATAATTAATCAGTAGATTAGTTATTTATTAATGAGAGTATAACATTTTTTAATAAATAGTAAGACAAAAAAATATTTATTTCTTATAAAATAGGTGAAAAGAATTCAACTAATTTTTTTTTTATAAAAAATAAGGAGAGTCACTTAGTTAAACTTCTAAAAAATCTAACAAATATTCAAGCATCGCACTGGTTAAATATAGTTTACAAGAATTAAAAGGACATACTCCAACTAAATAAAGTAATAAACCCACATTGAGAAATGTACCATGCTACTGTTCTTCGCTTTTTCTTTTTGGCCAGTCAAGCTTCTGAATCTCTTTTCTTTCTTTGAAATGTTGAAGACAGAAAGAAATAAAGGAAGCAAAACCAATCAAAATCAGGCCGGAAGAAAATAATTCAAAGATGTAACCATTCCCAAAACAGATCCCATTTTCCCTCCTCGAAGTAATCAATTCCCATTGTCACTCTATAATTATCAATACCACACACATTGAAATTTAAAGTCTCCCAATAAATTTGAGAGCCACAGTCACAGAGGCAGGGAGCCAGGGAGGGAAGGAGGGAGGGAAGAAGGGGGAGAGAGAGAGAGAGAGAGAAGACTCACTCTGAGATGGCGACGCTGCAGAAATTCAAGCTCCTCGCGATGCAATGCGGAGTCGTTCAGAGCCCCACACGAAGCCCTAGGACTAGCCCGCTAGTTCAGCTGCAACGCCGGAAATCCAGCCTGCGGATGCTGCTCTGCAGGAGCACCAGTAGCCGATCACCTCGCCGGCGAGAGACGATCCTTCAGCTGAAGCATATGTTGGATGCATCCGAGGAGGAGGAGGGAAAAGGGAAGGATTTGATGAGGAGGAACTCACTGAAAGACTTGTTCGGGTCGTCGCTTCCAAGCGAAGAAGAAGGCGAGAGAGTAATCAGCGTGAGCGAAAAGCTTCCATCTAGAGGGTTCCGTTCCGTTGTCGGTTCGGTTGACGGACTTGGGTCACCGAAACCGGTTTGGACGGGTTTCCGTTACCGGTCGTTATTGAGGAAATCTTGGCGCCCTGCACTTGTCACAATTCCAGAGTAATTAAAAAATAATAATCGTATTTTCTCATCTCTTTTTTTTTTAATTCCACCTACATTTCTCTGTTTAATGCCATCTAGAATTTATTAAGCTAATCGAATCCAAATGTATTGTTCTCTGTTAATTAGAACTTTAAACTATTTACTGTGGTGTTATCCTTATTCTAATATGATAATTAGCCTAGATTTTTTTTTCCTTTTTCTTCTTAATTTCTTGGTAAGTCCAGCAATATTTAGATGTATCTATTAATGATATTATACAAAGACCAAAGGTATATGGAGACATTACTTTGGATGTTATAAGATGTTATGAAAAGAAACACAAAAAGATTGCATTGCATGACATTATATATAAAGTATTCGAAAGTTGTAAATTTATTGGGAAAAATTTACATTTAAAATTCAATATGAGATGCTAGATATATAAATTAGGTGGACATGGTCTATGAAGTGGTAAAATAAACAATATATTTTTGAATATTTCAATTTTTTATATATTTATATTTTATATTAACATGGATATTGATATGAACAATTTTCGTCTTTGTTTTTTAGTATGAAATTCAATTGTTATATTTTTTTCACTAAAATATATGATTTAAATTGACAACTACATAATTTACAACGATGTGTTAATAAATATTTAGTGTTTAGTTAGGCCCAATATACTAATTTCAGCTATTTTTAAGTAGCATGATTAATTGAATATATTTATCAAATGTAACAACAAGATCAATTACTATTAATCACCGAATTATAAATTGTTACAAGTATAAAATCCTTTTTGTTTTTGTTTTGTTTTTTTCCCACATGAATCACGAGAAGGTTTAAAGAAATGGAAATTGGAAAGCAAGGAAAATTCAGTTTTGACTAGTCCAAAAAGTTCAATCACCTAATATACTCACAAATAATGGATCTAATCTAAAACAGATCACAATATACAATAAAACTTGAATAAAAGAAATAGTAAAGTGAGGATAGGAAGAAAATAAAAGGGCCCACAAATACATATAACTAAACCTTCAATGATTAAATCATTAGAGAGAAGTGTGTTATTTAATCAAATGAGCTTATATCTTCCAATTTCTTAATGATTAAAGTACACATAGGATCAAGGAAGAGACATTCTTTTAATAATAGTTTATATTATTCTTTTGAGGAGAATAAAATAAAGAATAAAAAGTTAACTGTGGGACATGTTGGAATTGACATGGAAGAATATGTGATGGTAAAGCAAGAACAATCAATCAACAGTGTCAAAAAAGAAAAAAAGGGTTAAAGATAAAGACAAATGTGATTTATAAGAATATGCACAAAACAATCACTTTAATTTGGTCTTACCCATCATTATAGGAATAAGTGTAGGCCCAAAACAGTACTGTTCTTACAGCCTCGAGATCCATGATTCCTGTATGATAGAAGACTAGAAGGAATAATCATAGATATATCACTAATTGTTTTTTTTTTTTCTTTTAACAGAGCTTCGATGTTTTATTTTATTGATCCAATTACGCCAACCATGCATTGATATATATTTCTAATATTAATGTGGATACTCCCAACAACAAAAAATCTAATATTTTGTCTAAGGGTTCATTTAAATTTTAGTTGAGTTTAATTGATTATAAAATAATTAATTAATATAATTAATTTTAATTATAATTGATTATATTATAATACAATCTGTTTAGATGTTATTTTTTAAAAAATTAATTTTTATATAATTAAAAATATTTAGATGATTTATTCAGAATCAATTTAAATTATCGTAAAGAACATTACTTTTCAAAATTAATTTATTAATAAAGTTGTATATAATATTATTAAATTTATTAAAATTTATTTATGAAGTAAAATGTATTATTCACCATATACATCTGAATAATTATATAAATTTAAATTATATTAATAGTACAATTTCATGTGTCAATATTGATAAAATTATATTTATTATAAATAAATATAGGCTAATGTCAATTATAATAATAATAATAATAATATAAATTTGTGAATCTACTGACTAAACAATATGTGTAAAATAAAAGTAGTCAAGACCCATCAGTAATAATAATGTGAAAGATTTTTGCCAAAGAAAAATAATAATATGAAAGCTGAAGCGAGAGGCACTAAAAGTTGAAACCCACGAGACCCTCTAGTGGAACACCCAATTACATGCAAAATAGAGGCTTATACAATTTGTTGGAGGGCTATGTGTGGGAGGTAAAATCGATTCCAATGAGCTACTATTCCCAACTTATTTCAAAACATGGTTGATGTAAAAATAATTGATTATAAGAAAATGGGAGTGTTTGGGTAATTCTTGTTAAAACTATGGTTTCAGTACATATAATTGATGATTATAACGCTGTGTCCAAACAAGCTGTAATTCAATCAATCATTTTAGGGATAAGTTAAATATAGCAGAAAAAATTAGTCTCTTATAACATAACAAACTTTGAATTCCTATTGATAGAATTGTCTACATTTAATATTTAACATTACCTCAAATATAATTACGTCGTCGTCAAAAATCACTTGATTCCTTGAAATAACTCCATTACAACAACTTTTCTTCGTTCTACGCATTGACACAAACTTTCTGGGAAAATTGACTTGATTCTTTTCCAAGTAAGAGCAATTTGATGCATTCTTCAACTGAAGTTTTATTGTTTACATTTTTATTAATTTTTAAAAATTCTATATCTATAAAAAATGATTAGAATGCATAAATTAATTTTATAAATTTTGAGTTATAAAAATAATGTAATTAATTATAAATTTATATAATTTTTTAATAAAAATATAGTATATCTTAATTTCATTGTTTTAAAAGAAAAAAAATTGAGGATTTTAATTCCAGGCCTCAGATTAATAAATCTAATGATTAAATTATGAGAATTTGATTAAAATAAAATAAATTACAATAACCTAATTCAAAACTGGGAAAAAAAAAAAACTTTAAGGACCTGCAAGTTAACGTTTTTCTTTTTGTATTAGGTTTAGACCCATCTAGTTTCCCGAAAACTGTTTCATTTTTTACTTAATGACAACTTAACTTCAATCCAACCTGGTTTAACTATGAAAATTAGTTTTTAGTTCAAACAAAGCCATAACAGTTGACAGTCCAACCAGCCAGTTCAACCATTTGATTTCTTGGGTTCTTGAAACAATGCATAAAGGCCAAACAAATAAGTTACATGGTATATTAAATAATTACAATGTCTACCAAAAAAATTACAATATTTGGTCAAACAAAACACTTATGTGCCATAATGGTATTGAAAACCACAGCCCTGTTAACCAAATAATGATTTCTGGAAATTACGAAAAAATCTTCCCAAAATATTTAAATACAAAACAGAGCCCAAAATCAACTTTCAGAAAATTGAATTTAACAAAAACTTGCTGCCCAAAGAATGCAAGCCAAGTCACCATTATAGGTTCTTCCAATTCTTCTTTTTTTCTTAAATTGGGAAACAAGCCCAGAATGAAAGTAGCCCAATTATAGAAAAGGATGAAAAAACTAGAAAATAAAATTAAAGAACATGCCCGGAACATTAAGGTCCAGTTCTTTAATGTTTCAAATTCCAATATTATTTTTCCCTTCTTTTTTCTACTCCCGCAAATGTATAAAGCAGCTTGGAAAACATATACTGAGATCAATTAAGAAAAATTAATATTTTGGTCCTTCAAATTTTAACTTCTTTAAAACTCAAGCTTTCAAGTACAATTTAGCACCACTTAATCCTTGATCTTTTGACTTACCTAATAGTCAACCTTTTTTAAAAATAAAAAATTTATCCCAAGTTAGCTCTTCGCAATAAGAAAGAGAAACACACGTGTCCATGCATACACACAAACATACAAACATGTCAGTGCTGAGTTTAAACTTTAAACCAGGACCTCTTTTGTGCCATCAATATTTTTTACTATGAGTATTTATATTTTTGTTCGTCTCATGGATAACTCAACTTAATCAACATCCTACACTGCAAATAAATTATGACTTAGCATTCCTATAAGTGCCGAATAGAATTATGAACATGTCAGCCATGATCTTCAAACACGCGATTCACGAATTTAGAAGACTCAATGCCACGACGTAGATTTACTTCTTCAGCCAAGAACATAAACCCTCTTGATTTACTGCCCATTCACAAGCCCATGATAAATTGTTTTATTTATTTATTTGCCACCTAATTATTCATCATCTTATTTTGTTGTGTAGGATACTAATTCTAATTAAGTTATGGATAACAAAAACAAAAATATAAATTATGGAAAGATTAGGGACTAGGTTTTATGCTAGTCAAAAATTCAGAAATTAAGTTGAAATCTGAAAGATCCAAAGATTAATCTTGCGTATGTTAATTATTTTTATTACACTAATTAAAATATAATAATAGTAATAACATTGAATATTAACAGTGTCAAGAACTAGGAAATTTTTAAGGATATCTTGAAAGTTAAAGGAATAACTAGAAATTTAATAAAATTTAAAGACTAAAATAAAATCTATCTCTAAATTAAGATATCAAAGTAACACTCATGCTAATTCATTTTACCCGTGCAGCGCTAAATATTTGGCATTATTTACAAAATTTGAAGTTTAAAAACTTTTAATAAAAGATATGTAAATTAATTTTAGAAAAATTAATCTTTTAATCCTTCAACTTTCAACTCACTTGTAACTCAATTCTTCAATTATAATTCTTTGCAATTCAATTCCTTAACTATAATTCGCTACGACTCAGTTCCTCAACTTTTGATTCACTTATAATTCAATCCTTTTTTTAAATTTTTTTAAAAATGATTCCTTATCAAATAAGAGAAATAAAAAAAATACTCATGTACTGTTATAAAATACCCTCATGTTGCTCTTTGATATGAGATCTAAGCTAACATGAAAAAAGAGAATTAATAAAAGTTGAGGGACTCAATTATAAATGATTTAAAAGTTAAGGGATTGAGTTATAAATAAGTCATGATTGAGGAACTGAGTCACAATAAATCATAATTAAGAGACTGAGTTACAAGTGAATTAAAAATTAAAAGACTAAAAGATTAATTTTTTAAATTTTAAATAAAAGTTGACTGCAATCCTAGCACTATAAGTGAGAATGATTTATTCTCCAAATAGTAATATCATTCCAAGTTTGGTACAAATTCATGATAATAAAAGTTGAAAATACAGATAAATTGCCTAAACATAGAAGGAAAAGTTACTTTAAAATTCTCATAACACATTTAAATATCACAAGTTCCATTGACAACTTAATAAAAAAAAATGACAATTGACAATTAAATTGTTATTTTCTTTTGCTAAGTAGTCAATGAACTTTGTGATATTTAAATGTGTAATGTAAAATTTATATGTAACTCTCCCCATATGAAATACTCAAAACTTATAATAGTCTAATACTCAAAACTCAAATGTTTACTTAAATAACTTGGAAAGAGAAACACTAAACAATAGTAACGAAAAATATTAAAGCAGTTCCATCTAATACATTTGTCATACAAAGGAACACTAAAGAAAGGAACCAAAATTGTTTTCCACTTTGCAACATAAAGAGGACATAAATAGAAATCTCATCGGTTACAGAATATATGACTTTATTCTACTCAAGAAAATTTCCCTATACTCGCCTCACAAAACCCCGTTCATCTTTCGTGGGGGTAATGCTAAACATACTTCACCATTTATGTTAAATCAAAGAATTTGTATCATAGAAAAGAAAAATCAAGCCACTAAGTTACACTTACAAGCCCAGAGAGAGAGAGAGAGGTGACAGATAACTTCCAGTATCAACATCAAGTTAGCCGGTTTTTTATTTCCCAGAACTGATCAGATTGAGATGGTGATTACCGCCATTCTGGGTATAGTTGTAGCCATGAAACTTGAGTCCCCCATTGAAGGCACAAGACTTTGACGTGGCCATGATCTCAGCCATGGCAGATTCCACTTAAGCCCAAGCTTCCCCCATGAGGTTAGAGATGGACCCCAGTCCCCATACTTAGCAGCTAGAATCATACCATAGGGCCTTTTTTAAACTTCATATCACCGTCTTCTGGCTTGGGCTTGTTAAGATCATTAGATTTAGGATAGCCTTGTGGATACACATTGTCCTGAGGCACAAAACGATGGAAGAACCTGTATATCATCTCATAACTGGTGAATGTAATGACAGCCGATGGAGTTGTCCTTAATAGATTGGTAGCACAACCGCGATAAAAGCCGGGAAAGCCTTCCTTGTAGAACACCTTCTTAGTACAATCAACAACCCCTGCATAACGGAACTTGGTATTTTTGGCATGTCCTTGCTCCTGTAGCCTGGATCGTATCACCTGGAAACACAAATTCTAAGGGTTAATGAAGACCTTCGAAGTTGAAGACGCGATGCTGATAAACATCTAGCATTTTCTTCCAATGGTAAACCAGCCAGAGATGGTAAGACATACCTCATGAGGATAAGTCATTACAGAGGCAGTTACTTTGGAAATTGAAGATGCAATGGCAACATTTCCCGGACTTAGCTTGTCGACTGTAGTGTTCTCTGAAATATTTGAAATCTTCATTAGATAAGCAAAGGAAACAGGAAAGCATCTATTTATGCCAGGGACAAGTAAATAAATAAAATAATTTACAGATATCATACTTACCCTTCTTCGCCATGTATGACTTGATCTTTTCATATGATGGGAATTGTATTGCAACATGACTTATGCCTGCCAGTGACGGCAAGATGCCGCTGCATAGCACGAAAAATAAATATATTATCACAAATGTCAAAAAGGATTAGCTCAGTTGCTAAAAGGCAAAAATTTATCTTCTTGCAACTATTTAACTCAAAACATTAATACTCAAATACAAAATAAACTCATGATTCTAAGCAAGATCAAAGTCAGGGCAATCAAGCTCCAATTATATATTTCTCTTTCTCGAATTGAATCACTGGGTTCATTCTACTCAGCCTTTTCCATCCGCAGGGCTGCTTAGTTTTAGTGTACTTGGTGATTTAGTGTCAGGGTGATAGAAAGCAAAAGCAGACACTTTTTTAATATTTTCCTAAACTGATTGACACCCAGTTCAGTTCATATTTTTATCTAAAAACAGAAATCACTTCATATTATGTACTTCATAATCTCACCGCACACTTTTTGTGCTGAATGATCCATCAGATCTTGCCCAAAAGGCTATGCCTGATTAAACTAGACTTCTTAATTCTTTCCTCCTTTTAGTGAAAAGCAAAGCAAACATGTTACATTTCACTTTCCTTGAATATTTGATGAAGTTGCATACTACTTAGTGAGATAGTTTAGGTCATTATAATATAAGGCTAAATTGCACATAACACTTCTTTGAAAACTTTGGGTCGTGTCCCTAATCTTTAAAACTTTACAATGAGCCCCATAAATTTTCACATTTATGTAAATAACTCCCCTACCATTAATTTGTTTGTTATTTCACTAAAATAATATAATATGGCAAAAGGTTTATTTTCACATGAAAGTGTAGATGGTTATCCACATATAACTTAAAGTTTGAGGAGGTTATCTGCACACACAAAAAAAGTTTAAGGGAATATATGATCAAGAACATATTATGCTCTGTAAATGAAACATAACAATTAACAGAAGGGGTTTATCTGCACAAACCTAAAAATTTAGCAGGGCCCTCATTAAGTTTTAAAAGTCAAAAAGTTATTTGTACATGATTCAAGATTCAGGAAATTTTTGTATATAACTTATCCATAATATATATAAAAAAAAGCAAATATTAAGAGAGAAACAAAATTAATTATTACATTTAATCTACCATTTAAACAAAAGAAAAAAAAATCATATTTTCTATGTTGTTATTTTATTTACTTTGATTAAATGGCACATAAGCCAGGCAAATACAAACTATCACACGTGCAAGTTATGTAGAATGACAAATATATATAACTTTTACCCCATTAATTTCGTAGCAAAGTTCCCAAAAACTACTAAGGTAAATGTGAATAGAAACTAACCTGTACAGTCCTCGTATGCCTTCCTCACGGGTAATCCTTGTCAGAGCAGAAAAAACACTTTTGTAAGGAACAACATCTGGCCTCATTCCCTGCGTCTATTAGTTACAGATAAACACATCAATTATTGTCCAAGATAACAAAGAAAAAAGAGAAAACCATATATGGCATGCAATTTAAGGAACCTTCAGGACAAGTGGATAATATTAGCTGAATGAGAGTAGGTAAATATTGCAACTTATCGTTTGATGTAACTTGAGATTTCAGTTTACAAAAATAAACTGTAGTAAAAAAGAATGCTTCAATAGTTCATGTCTATGTCAGAGGACCCAACAATAGCGCAATATGAATGTTGATAAATAAGGGGCTACCACTAGACTTGAACACATTCAGGATGAAAATAGGGCTGCTTCTGAGACTAGGAACAAGAGCCTTTATCAAATAATAAATAATAAATGTACCAAAGGACGGACAATTTTTTAATATTTGCTTCAAAACAAGTAGAGGCAGCCAACGGATGCAGATTAAAGCACAAAAGGGAGCAAATTTCCAAGCCTAATCAAACATGCCTTCACATATATATAGCTAAGGTAAACAAAATTAAGTTGATACAAAACAGTTATAACTGTATAAAATTCAAATTCATGACTGCAAGATTGAAAATCAACTTACTTGGAGTCTGGTCTTAACAACCCACAATGGGTTTGTTGAAAATGCTGTGGCGGCTCCAGCACCAGCAGCAGCTATCATATTTTCACCAGTTGTGAGTTGGTGGCAACCATCTGTTACAAGTTTCCCGATGAATAATGTTATCGAAAATCAGGTCAATAAAGCAAATTTTAATTCAGGCTTATACACAATGAAAATTAGGGGAGAAAATCAAGTATACTGTTTTGATACTTCCAAGCTTTAAGTAATCAAGAAACCATATGATATATCAAGTACACAACATTCAAATAATATTTTACCATGTGAACGAAGCAAGCCTTTTAGTTGCTCATAAACTGTGAAGTAAACCTACAATTGAAGTAAAGTTGTCACTGAAAGAAGTATGATTGGCAATTACAAAGATGTGACTGAACAATATTAGCACGATTATTCATTTTCTGATATTAGAAATTTGGGAGAATGACAAATAAGGACCTTATAGGAATATTAATGTCAAATTAGGATTCTTCAATGCTGACGTTCCCAAATTTCAGTACTCCTTCTACCATGTTTCAATACTACAGTTCTTAATTTGACATTAATGTTCTTACAAGGTCCTTACTGGTCATTCTCCCTAGAAATTTCTCCCTAATGTTCCAACCAATGATCCAAAAAGGTTGCTTTAAATTCAAACCTCAATAGGTTTTAGATAGTAAACGTCAAATCATAAAAGTAGCCGTAGAGAGAACAAATATGAAATCATTTTCAATTACAGTCAACATTAATTATATAAGATCAATATAAAGTTACACACACTTATTTATAAACAAGTAAACACGTGTGTGGTCAAAGAGGTTGCTTTTAATTGACAATCTTCTCACAAACAAGCAAAAACCTGATCATCCTTCCATAGTTAAGCAGTAAAAGAGACAGAAATTAGCATGAGGTTCCACTACTACTCGCATATGCACAAATGGAAAGTGGAAAGTGAAAAGAGAAAAACCAAGAATTCAGTAGCTGGAGATAGTGAGCAATATAGGTTGGTGAAGAATGTAGGTTTAGGGAGGACTAAGTGGCAAATGGGAATTAATATGATAATAATAGGTTGTTCTAAATGCCTCCTGCATAAACCCAAATAGTAGGAACTGGGATCCTGGCTATGCTTCTTTTAGTTTATTTGACATAAGATAGGAAAACAAATTGATGCTGAAGCAAGACAAAAAAAGGAATACATCTCAATCACCCAGCTTACAGAACCTAGCATGTTTGCCATCATGATTGTTAATCTTAGCATAAAGATTTAGATAGAGGAAACAAGAGGAGAGGCTCACCGCCCAGTTTGGAAGTAATGCTAATATTGTTGGTGAAAGGCCACGGTACAGTCCCCTGAAACCTTCAGTCCTTGCTATATTCCGCAAACTTGTGATAATAACACTACCTGAGTGAATAACAGAAGTTAGTAGGAAACTATCAGTCAAAAGATGTATGACAGAAAACATTAAAATTGAAATTGCAATGCTGACACAGAACATAGCATTAAATGATTTATAAGAATCAAATTTAGAATATACAATCTTCTGCCAAAAGTTGATTACGTAATCCTATGTTTCTTCTTTATAAAGTTTATGTATCATATTCACAAACTTATGCCAACCATTGATGTTCTAAATTCTGATTTCTGGTACTACTTCTCAGGCTTATTAGCTGTCCAAATTTAACTCCAATAATTAACTAGAAAATCTGAAACCCGTTCTGATAGCAAAGTGAACCAACTTCTAGGGGGGGGGGGGGAATCAGCATACCCTTCTGCTCAGGGGGAAGACCATGAACTTGTAGCCTAGTCTTGATGACATCCAATGGGCACACAAATGTAGCCGCTATTGCCCCTGCAATGCTACCAAGTTAATCATCCAGAAGCATGTCTTACACTGTCACGTATTCTAGCAATAAGCCATAACCATAACAAGAATACAGAAATTAATACAAATTAAACTAGTGCCAAAGCACAAGAACTAGTCTTTCCCCAAAAACTCAGACGCTAGTGAATTAATAGAAATTACAAAAGAAATTATAACTATAAATTAGAATACAGAAATTAACAAAAGCCCAAAACAACTTAACTCAATTTTATATATTTAAAAAAAAAGGTGGGTTGGGGTGGGGGGAGCTAAAGAAACCCTTACCAGCTGAGGCGCCAGCACCAGCGTTGCAGATTAAGTCTCTGATGTTTTGATTGTTACGGGAAGATTGGCCATTGCTACTCATATTAAAATGCCCTTGCACCGCGAGTTCTCCTAATTAACGAATTGAAGGTATTTTCCCAATTACTGACAGAAAAATAGGAGAGAGATCTCATGGCATATCTTCGTGAACATGTTTCTTTTATACCATTCCCCAAATAGTAAGACGATGGGCACTAATTGCGAGCTTATCTTGTCCCAAGGGTTAACGCGGCGAATTGGACCGAGCACGATAGGAACGTATCAAACACTCACTTGGATGAAAAAACTGCGAAATCCATGGACGGCATGAGAGTTGAAACTTCAAAAAGATATGAGAATTTCTTCAATTCTTAATTCCTCGTTTTCCTCCGGGTCTTTGATTAGTCTTCGGGGACTTCGAAGCTTGAATCCGTGAGGCTATGATTTCCGAATTGACTTCGAACTTTGAACTTCGGAACAGGAAAGCTTAGAATTGTTTTTCCTTTCTTTTCTATAAAAAAAAAAAAAGGAAAGTTTAAAATTAATTTAACCAACCAACGAAAGCAGCGCCAGATGATATCGGGCCCAACTAAAGTTAAAAATAGAGGCGGGTCCGGCCTCCGTAAGCTCTAAAGCTTAATTTTTTAATTTTTATTTTATTTTTTTCAGCTGGACTAATATGAAGAATTTAGGGTTGGTTCCGCAAGTTTTTTTTTTAAAAATAAAAAATTTAAAATAAAATTAAATATTAAAAATTAAAAAAATTAAAATTCTTATAATTTTTTAAAAATTAAATAACACATATTTAAAAGTTTAATAATAAAATTTTAAACCTTAATTAAAAAACAGTTCTTTTTTTATAATATACAAATATAATAATTATAAAAAAATAAAAAATATTATAAATTTTATATTATATACTGATATTTATTAAATTATATTAAATTAATTTTAAAATAAATTAAAATTAATAATAATATAATGCGTATAAAATTAAGTGAGTAAGTCATTGATTTCAAACACGTATTCTACTAAAGAAAATAATGATAATAATATAACAGAATTGAAGGGTCATCTAGGCCAAAAAAAATTTTACAGGCTTATCAGGGTCAAGCTCTCAAACTAAATTACTTTAAAAAATTATTTTTAAAATTCAAATCCTTATTTAAACTAAATCTCTAAACCCAATCTTTATTCCTGACTCTAGACCCAATATACTCCTGTCAAGAACGTTGTCAAATTTAAATAAGAAGGAAAATTATGACCTGTTTGTTTCAGTTTTTTATGAAAAAAATCATTTCAAAAAACAATCTATTTTATAAATTTTTGTTATATTTGTTTAAATTTTAAAAATAATCATAATATGAAAAATATATATCTAATATTTTAAAAATTATTTTACGTAATTTATAAAAATAATCAAATAAATGATAAAAAATATTTTAAAAATAAGGACTCATAAAGATATCATAAAAATTTAAAATAATTAAATAATAAATTATTTTTATAAAATAAAAATTAAGAAAGATATCATAAATTAAAAAATAATTAAATGATAATATTTTTTATTATTATAACAAAATATAAATAGTAAGCCATTTGTTCAGCTTATAATATGAAAAAACACATACTATGGTTTTTTGAAAAAATATATTTTATAAGTTTTTTATTATTTTTTTTAAAATTTTGAAAATCATTAGAATGAAAAAAAAACATATTTCTGATTATTTCAAAAAAATATTTTAAATAGATTTTACAAATAATCTGATATGGTAAATATGAAAGAATGCTTTAAAAATGTAGAAACACGAAAATATTATAAAATTTTAAAATAATTAAATAGTAAATTATTTTTATCTAATAAAATTAAAAAATATCATAAAATTTAAAAATATCTAAGTAATGATAATTTTTTATTATATTAACTAAACATAAATGATGTCTACCTTTTAAACTAAATCCCTACAAAATAATTTTTTTAAAAAAAATATTTAAATCATCTAAAATATTTTTTACTTTGAAAAAATCAGCCCAATATTTTATTTTGGTAAAATATTTATAAAATAAATATCTTGTACATAAAATCTTTAAATTATTCGAAACTTATTTATTTTTTGAAAAGAAATTTTCTTTTAATCCCAACTTGACCTAGCTTGAATTGATAATATCCTATCATTTGTTATAAAAAAAATGGATTTACTAAAAGAGCGAATATAATTCTTTTTTAATTACATTAAAATATTGAAATAATAAATTTATGATAATTAAATTTTTGACAAAATTTTTAAAAAAATATATTGTAAATATTGATTCAGATAATTATAAATTTAATATTTTAACTACAAATAAAACATTTAAATTTTAAATATAACTTTCAATTTATAGTTGAGATTTTTATTTACAACAGTTTAAATTAATATTTATAACTTGTTTTTTAAAAAAATATATTAAAAACCTAACTGTTATAAATTTCAAGTGTCGGGGCTTTATTATTATTGCTCTTTTTTTTTTTGGCCTTTTCAGGGAAGATTTTATATATATATATATATATATATATATATATATATTGGCCAGTGAGGGAAGAGTATATTTAAGGTTTTGGCCTCAACTGTAAAAACTTAGATTTTCTAACGAACAGAAAACAAATGTGAATCAGGCTTCATTCAATTTTTATTATATTTCTAGAAGAAATTGATTCTCCTTAATATGATACACTTATAAAGTATTGATTATATTTTTTCAATATTATTTCTATTTAAATTCATTAATTATAAGAGATAATATAATGAAAATTTCAAAATAAATTCATTTAAATAAGGTAAAATTGAAGATTTATTCACTTTTCAAGTATAATTAATGACTTAATCACCGCTCATTCAATTTGTTAAGGTGATTAAAAGTATTTTTTAATAATAATCAGAGGTAATATGTCTCAAGATTTACAAAACTACTTATTTTTTGTCATTCAAAATATAAGATATTTTCTACCAATAAGTGTTGGTTTAAAATATATAATACTTTAAAACATTAGTAGCATTAAATTTTTTGGCAAATATTCTTATTAATCAGTTCTTTCATTTCAATTTATAAAATAATTTTAAATAAAATTACACATATCAATATAACTCATTAAATACACTTTACAATATTATTTTTAAATAAAAATATAAACTTCTAAGATTGCATTTTATTTAATACTCTATTTATCAAAGAATATTAAAAAAAAGAATTAAATGAAAAGTGTAATATTGAAAAAGTATTATTAATAAAACCTTATTTTGTTAAAATGCCTTATATTTTGAAATGTTAAATCTCTTTCAAAAGTGTTTTATAATTTAGGATATAGTTAGTATATTATTGAGAGATTATATAATGAAGAAATTAAAAATAATTAAAATATATTGATTTTAATTAGAAAGTATTCTTAAAAGTAGTGATACTTTTTTATTATTTTAATGACTCAAATCACTTTTAACTAGTCCTCTTAATTCTTGTAAAGTTAAAAGTCTCATGTATTTTAAACAAGAAAAGTTACCCACCAATGAAATTCTCCAGAGTTAGAATTAGAATTGGAAAAATGAGCGAGCCCAACCCTATAGGGTCGGCCTTTGACGGACTCGGGCCTAAAAAGGCCTACCCATTTAAGTTTGAATTTTTTTTAAGACCTTAATGTACAAAGCACGGCCATTGACATAGCGAGCTCTAGGCCCTTTTAACTATTTATGTTGTTTTTTAAAATTTTTAATCAAACAAAAAATTACTTCATTTCAATATAATACTCAATTAAGAAAGCTATGAAAAAACTAATTAAATAACATATAAATGAACTAGAAACATAAATGAAATAATAGCAAGGCAATAAGTAATGGATAGGCTAAGCCAACAAACACTCTATCGAGATTAGACGAGATTGAGGGATTGGGATATGAAACAAAGAGACCGAAGAAAACAAAAAGCACAAGCATGATGTGTGCATCAGATAGAACTTAGCTCAAGAGTCACAAATGCGCAAGCATGATGAGTGAAGGAAGACTTGGGAGACTGATGAAAACAAGCATCAACTAGTCGAGCACTGTTAAGACTTGGTTCTTGGGAGGGAGCACTGTCGGAGTTATCAACAGGGACAATTGAAAAGTGAGCAAAAGCAGAAGCAAGGATGACTTGTGAGTTGCAATGATAGGGACGAGGGTAACAATGCAATGACTTGCTGAAGAGTAAGGACAACTTATAGCGGCAAAAAAGAAGGAAAGCATATTGAAGAAAGTAGAGTAAATGTTGAACTGAATAAATTATTATCATGAATCTAGATGAATCATGGGATTTAGGGTGTTTTTTTTTAGAAAATAGCAACCAAGGATTTTTGCATGAAATTTATATCAATCAAAGACCAGTTGTTTTCAAAACCTAAATGAAAAATACGCTAGAATGAACTATTGTAAATTTAGAATGAATCGTTATTAAAACTTGAATGAATACTTGTTGATAAAGACTAACTCAAATCTACAAGTATCCACTTGAATTTTGATAATAAGTGATCCTTGACTAATATAAATTTTGATCAGCGATCCTTCATTGCTATTTTCCCTTTTTTTAGCCTTCCATCTTCAGTAGATATGGGCTGACATATAATGTGAAGTAAGATTTAATTTAGTTTTTTTTTTCAAGTCCAAGAAGAGTCAAAGTCATGAAAATTTATTAAAAAAAAATGCACATACGGGCTTAAATGGGTTGGCTCTTAGCCCTGTAGGGCCAGCCTTTTCAAACCCTAAATTAAACAAGCTTAAACGGGTTGGGGTCATATTTACAAGCCCAACCTTACTATTATACTGGTTTAAACAAGCTAACTCGATAGACTCGGCCCATTTTCCTGACTCTAGTTAGAACCAACACCTTAAGTCACATTTTTGTCACATAAATGAATTTTTGCTAGCAATTTCCAACACAGGTTATGCACATGAAGACTATAATTTAAATAATTTAATTCAAAGTAAAATTAAATTATTTAAAATAATCAATATTGAAGAGTTGGTTGGAAAGCAAATTGATCCATATAGGATTATAATTTTGAAAATTGAAAATTTTTAAAACTGTAAAAAAATAAAAATTATTCCATTACCCTAGCTTAATGCTGCCATCTACATAAAAATTAGTATTTGTGAATTGTTTTTTTATATATTCTATCATCAAATTTATGAAGACTATCATATTTCTTCTGTACAAGAAAATTATTTCTAGAATAATGCACAAAAAAGAAAATAAACAATAAATTGAAATATATTAACTTGTCTTTGTCCAATAATAGAGATGGAGAAATCCTTAGCAATAAAGTCATCACAAACACCCTAGTGGATCTTTCTCATCCAAGATGGCTTTTAACATTCTAAGTGACAAAGTCAGTTATAATCTGGTATTTGGGCAACTCCACTAAAACTGTAAATCATATCTTTCTATGAATGGCCTTATAATCTAATTAAGGTACGCAAGTTTCTCTGTAAGTAGGAGGATGTGAATTTGATTTTGCTTGTAACTTCAAGCCACCAATTCCTACACTTATAATTCAAAAAAAAAAATCATATCTTTCTACATTGCAGCCTATTTAAAGCTGAATCAAAGCTGAATCCTCTCATATAGATAATGTTATATTTTGGTTAAAAGACATCCACCCTCTACCTAAATTCAGTGAGTGGTCTCTCAATTTTAAGATCCAAATTCCAATATTATTCACATACAGGCTTTTGATTTAGTTAGTGCATGTAGATGATTTCATTTCAGTTGATAATAATGGTTATCCTTCAAACTTTCTCATGGAAGGATGGCCTTTACCTTGTACTCCAACTTTCTAATTTTAATATTTTTGTCCTATTACCAAAAAATAAAAAAGATGGCGCCGATTGACATATTACCTTCTCAAAGAAGTTTTTCATACAATATTTTGAAGAGTCTTCTAGTGAAAAGTATTAGGATAATTTGAATTTTGAATTCCTAATCATTTTTGCCCATCAACTATATTTAAATGATCACCGAACACCTTAAATTTAATTATGAGTTAATTTTGTCCCTCCATATTAAAGATTTCCTCGCTTATCATCTTGCTATTTTCTCACTGTCTCTTCACCATTTGTGGACTCTATATTACATTTTTTAATATTTTTTATTATAAAATATTTGAATTGAAGGTGCCCACTAACCCTTTATGTAAAAATTAAAAAGTAAAAATGACTCTTAACCCAATAAAAATATTAAAAAATGGTGAAACCTACTGATAACAAACAAACATTAAATGTTTTTAATAGTAAGATAACAAGGGATGAAATCTTTCACATTGAGAGATAAAACTAACCCATGCTTAAATTTAAAGTACTCAGTTACTTTTTTTCAATAAAGCTGAGAAACAAAAATGATATTTAATCTTGAATATCAAACCTACTAAAGTTAAGTACATGAAGTAATCCATAAATGAGATGGGTTACCCAACCTAGACTATATAAAGTAATGAGTTATACAGGCTAATTCTCTAACTTGCACCCTTTTCTCCCATTGATTTCAATAATTTTAAAAATCTGAAATCTAATTTATGCCATTTATGTCACCCATTTTAAACCCACATATCACCTTTTTTTTTTGGCAACACATATCACCTATCCACATTATCTAATATTAATTTTTCTAAAAGACATAACGTATGCTAAATTAATTGTTCATCCCCAATCACACCACATTCGAGAAATTTAAGAGACATAACATGCACACATCACTAGACAATCAAAAATTCATACATAGTGAATACTATCATAATTCAGGCATACCAAACTTAAAAAATATATGCATTAAATTTTTTAAAATATCTTAATCATTTTTAGATAACATATATATTTAAAAAGGATATTTTGATTCAAGATTTGACTGTTAATTAACAATTAGGTGAATAAAAATAAAATCTTGAAAAATAAAGGAAGTTTTTATTTTGAAACTATTTATTCTAAGCTATCACGCACACATATTTAAAAAAATGCATAAAAAAATCAAAAATATAATTTTAATTTAAAAAAATCCAAACTGATAAATTTATATAATCCTTTACAGTAATACCAAACAAAACATAATCATTAATTATATTTTTATTTTATATATACCTAATTTCTTAATTCCTAATCCCTGCTAATAATTCAAGCTTTATATGTCAAAAGATTACATTCCTATGTTTTATAGTTAAGAAAATATAATATTTATCTTTTTATCATGTCTAAAACTTATTTTCTAGGGAAAAATCTAATCTTTGATTTTAAAATCAAATCACAAAAATATATTAGAGATAAAAAAATTGATATCATAATATTTAACAAAATTTAATTTTTTAAAAATAGTCTTGAAATGTTGACTTACAATTTTTAATGGGATACATATCAAAAATTAAAATTTTTTAAAATTAAAAAATATTCTGATACTTTACAAATGTATATCGAAAAAGTATTTGTGAGTATTGGTATATAATACCAATGTAAATACGTGGGACAATTTGAAGTATCGATGTTTGATTATAAGTTCATATATTCTAAAAGAGATTCATATATGTTTAATTAAAAAATAGAAGCTAAACTAGGGGGGAGATCAATGTATTTTATTTTTTTATTATGTATATTCCTATTAAAAGCAATTATATTCAAGACACAAATAAATAAATTGTTTTCTTTTCTTTTCTTTTTTTTTTTGTAAAAAAAATTTATGTGAGGACCTTGCAAATTCATCAAGACAAGCGTTCAAGTTCAAAAAACATTTACAAATTGTTTCCATTAATAATAAATTTGATCTCATAATTGCGTGAATTATAATTAACATACCAACTGGTTCTTTGCTAGTGAAAAATTTTACCTAGTTTTTTTGTGAAGAAAAATTTTACCTTTAATTCTTACATTAGTTCTCTAAACCCAGCCGGACACCGGGTCATACAAGGCTGAACTGGATAGACCATTTGTTAGAGTCCTTTGTTTTTTTCCCCTTCAAAAAACAAATTTTTGGTCATATATTGGGCCAATGGGACATCTAGCCCAATTCAACACTTTATTTTATTTTTTGGGGTTAACGAAAAAGATCATTTTGGATGCAATTTTATAATCGTCTTTTATGAAAAAATTTTGAAACTTGAAACTCAAAATTTTTAAGAATTAACAACATCATAACAACGCCTAGTGAAAAAAGATAATCTATCATAATGTGGCAAACAAAAATTTAATTTTATATTGTGAGAAGTGCCCACATTGAGTATTATACTTTAAATAAAATTGCCTTCAATAAAAAAATTACCTGCAAATGACAAAACAAAAATATTAGAAATCAACAAAACGGTTATCCTTCTTTAAGGGAAAAAAAAACAAGAAGAAGCAAAGCGGTTAACGAATTATCAGACATCTTGTCCCCGTATAAGTAACTTTGTTAGCATTAAATATTAAATTAAACCAGCAAAGGTTGCCATTTTAACTTCACATCTGTGAGATGTGAGTGTTGATAATAACTTTTTATTGATTAACAAAACTATCGTAATTACCCAAAAAAATTGTAATCCTATTTTGACCATATGGATTGATGCAAGCCCATGTCCAAAATATTGGTGGAACCAACGCCCCAACCAAGAATTCAAATTTCGTGCACATGCACGTGTAAGGATTACACATATGGCTCCAATTATCTTGACTAAATTGAGATGGTTTGAATTTTTTTTTTCCCAAATGAAAAAAATACTAAATAAAAAATTAACATAATGTGAATTACTTTTGTAAGCCATATCATATTTATATTTCGTCATATCATTTCTTTTGTAAGCTAAACTAAAAAAATATACCATATCATCTCTCGACGCTGCCTTCTTTAAGAAGATTGGAAATGCTGCTATGGGTATTCTTTGTCGGGATCACACAAGGTGCTTTTCTTTGGGAGTTTGTGGATGAAATTAAGGAAATGTTTGGATATTTTTAAAAAAATCATGATTTTGAGTTTGTAATTGATTTTGATATATATATAATGGGTGTTTGAATTTATTTATTTATTTTGAAAACATGATTTTGAATTCATTATTAATTTTAATATGTAATATGGGTGTTTGGATATATTTTATAAAACCATAATTTTACCTTATTTTTAATTTTACTTTTCAATTTTAATTTTTAATTATGATTAAAATCAATCTTATTAATTAATTTTATAAATCAATTATATACCACATAACATAATCATTATGTTTTAAATCAATCATTTTAATCGATTGTTTTATGATCAATTATATCAAATTGAAATCCAAACAATCCCTAACTCATTTTTGGCTTTCATGTCTAAAGGTCTAGCCTTGAAATGAGCTTTGTTGCTAGCCTTAGACCTTGGTCATGACAAGGTCATTTTTTAGACTGATTACAAATTCCTAGTTAATTGTATCTTTTTAGTCAATCTGGCTTTTATTATTGAAAATGTAAAAATGTTATTTTTTTTATAGCATTACTACTCTCTCATCAAAGATTGGGTTCTCTCTTTGTTTTACTCTTCATTGGGATAATCAACCAACTAATTTTCTGTTGCTGTTAAGGAAGTTTGCCTAATAAGGTGGGTGTTTAGTTTGACACTTTCTTTATCTGCTGACCTCTGATGAGGAGGCAGTTAATCAAGTTGCTAGATCCCCTCCTACTTCTATGCAAGGGAGTTTAGCTTGTACTTATCTCGATTGACTTGATATTATCCTGATCATATCAAGACAGGTATTGTCTCAGCTTGAAAACAATCGGGATAGAACGCAGGATTACTATCGAGACATCCTATCTCAAATATTATACGTATGTTATTTTTTATTTTAAAAATATACATTAAATATATTAATTTTATTAATATAATTTATACTTATATTAATTATATTAATTATAATTTTAATATGTATAATTCTTATCTAAAACTAAAGTTTTTTATATTGATAATTTTAATAATATAAAATAAACAAGGTGATATCTTTCTTTATAACATATCAATTATATTAAAACAATTTATTCCTATATCTATCTATTTAATAATATTTATTTATATTATATTCTTTGCTTTATTTTCAGAAAAGTAATTAGCTTAATACATCTGAATTAAAGTAAAAGAATAATAATTTGATATTGTGCTTAGCTTGTCTATTGTTGTTGCTCTTATAACCTAGAGATTACTTATAATTGTTATTATAATGTCTAGTTGTAATTAATGTAATTCAATAATTGACTTTAAATTATTGTGATTTATGTACTTTTGTTGCTTTGATTTTAAACTTAATAAATTATATGATTTAAAATTTTAATAAATGTTATTATCCATATCTTTCTCCAACATTGTTTGATTTATCGAGACGGTGAGATATCTCGATCTTGTCTCAATTTTAGTTCAATCCCATTTTTTAACGGGACTAGATGAAGGATGAAATGAGATATAAAATAAAAATTTTAATCTTTTTTTTTTTTTTAAGAACGAAACATGGAATAAGGGTGTTTTAGTCTTGCCCCCGTGAACAAATGCGCTGGTTAATTCTTGTTATTCTGTTATTTGCCTTTTTTTGGTTTTTATGCTATCTGCTTTGTAATGCTTCGGGACTTATTATGTGTTAATGAGGTGGAGCACCTTTTGATCAAATTCATGTCTCTCCCGTTATTATTATTATTATTTTTAATCCTGTTTTATCAATTAGCGTGGATTTAAGTGCAGTCAAGCCACAATTTGGTTTAAATTTGGACTAAATTTCTTGTTTAAGTATATAAAAATTTATAAATTTAAATTTAATTCAAATTCAAATTCATTTGAAATTATAATCTTTTTATAATTTCAAATTCTATCTATGTCATATTCATTTAAAATTTTAATTACCTCAAACATTTCATTCTCTTCACATTTTTACTATCAATACATTTATAACTATTATATCTTTTTTTATCTTTTGTTTATTAAAAAATAAAAATAAACTCATTATTTCAAATTTTTCATTTTCATTTAAAATTTCAATTTATCTCTCTTTTATATTTGAAATTTTCTAAACTACTCAAATAAAGAATTTACATATTTCAAATGTGAGATTTGAAATGTAAAACTTGAATCTAAAATCTAAATCCATCAATTTAAACATTACCTCAATGTTATTTTCTTTTTCATTCACTTCAAAACTTCACTCCTTTAATGTTGAATCTTTGATTACTTATCCTTAATAAACTTTTTTCATACAATTACTTGATGTCAACGCTACTACATTAAATTCAAGCATTATCAAGCTAAATAAAAATAGCTCTTCCAAGATGAATTTTTTTTATATATCCACAAGTTCATAACAATACACCTTACTTAACACTAATCAAATTGCTTTTATTCAACCCAGTCATGTTGAAGACTATGGGCCTCTAGACTACAAGCAATGAATAGGGAATGCAAAAACAAATAACCTAATTGCATTAATTCAAACATTCGATACAACCAGTATTTATATACAAAACTGAAAGCAAAAATAAAGAATACTCCCCCTCAAGTTCAAACTATGTACATCTATGGTTTGTAACTTGTTGAGAAATTTTTTGTGAAACTTATGTCCCAAGGCTTTGGTAAACACACCAGCCTCTTGATCCTCTGAACGAACATGCTGCAAGGAAATTAATTTTTGCTGAAGCTTCTCTCTAACAAAATGACAATCAATCTCTATATGTTTTGTATATTCATGAAATACAGGATTGTTTGCTATATGTATGGCTACCCTACTATCGCAAAATACCATAACAAGTTTAGTATTGTGCAGATCTAAGTCCTTCATTAATCCCAATACCCACACTATTTCTGACACAACCATGCTCAATGCTTATACTCAGCCTTTGCTGAGGATTTTGACACAGTTCCTTGCTTCTTAGTCTTCCAGGAGATTAAGGATTCTCCTAACTTCAAAAGATAGCCAGAAACTAATCTTCTTATAGTATGGCACGTAGCCCAATCAGAATCACAGAAACATCTCAATGTCAAATTAGTTTTGGAACTAATCAATATTCCTAGTCCTGGTTTATACTTCAAGAACCTCGGCACATTCTTGGCTACAGCCATGTACGCCTTTGTAGGATTTTGTATGAATTGACTCAGGTTCTGTACAGGAAAAGATAAATCAAGGCAAGTCATAGTCAAATAAATCAACTTACCTATTAGCCTTCTATATTCTCCAGGATCTTTTAAAAGTTCTTCCCTTTTATTTCTCCCTTCTTCATATGTTGTGAGTCTCAAGTTGTGAGCCATAGGCACTTTTAATGGTTTACATTCGCTCATACCTGTCTCAAACAATAGATCCAGTACATATTTTTTCTGATTCATTATTATTCCCTTTCTAGAATGAGCCACTTCTATTCCTAAAAAAAATTTCAAAACACCAAGGTCTTTTATTCTAAACTTGCTGTGCAAGAAATTTTTGGTTTGTTTAATATCAATTTCAGAACTTCCAGTACTCAATAAATCAACCACATATAAAAGGATTAATACAATTCTATCATTAAAATGTTTCATAAACAGTGAATAATCATGTAGACTCTGATTAAAACCACCAAATTTAAGTACTTGTGTTAGTTTAAAATTCCATTGCCTTGATGCCTATTTTAATCTATATAAAGATTTATTCAATTTACAGACTACATTCTCCCCTTTACTATTAAGTCCCTGTGAGATAGTCATATAAATATCCTCATCAAGATCTCCTTTAAGAATGGATTATAGACATCCATCTGATGCAAAATCTAGTTATGTTAAGTAGTTAAGGAAAGCACAGTTCTAACAGTAACCATTTTTACAACTAGTGAAAATGTCTCTTGATAGTCCACCCCTTCCTTTTGACTATACCCTTTGGCTACCAATCTAGCCTTATAGCACTTAATGCTTCTATCTGCTCTATGTTTGATTTTATATACCCATTTTGACCCTATTGGTTTCTTACCTTTAGGTAATTTCACTAAATTCCAGGTCTTATTTTGTTCTAGTGCTTGTAACTCTATATTCATTGCTTCTACCCACTTTTTATCTTTAATGGCTTCCTGGTAACTTTTAGGTTTTGGGTTAGAATCAATAGATGAAAGAAAGCACTTATGGGATTTAGATATAGAATCATAGGATATTTGCTTCTATAAAGGGTACTTAATATTGGAAGCATCACAAGTGGAACAAACATAGTCCTTGAACCAAATAGGGGGCCTTTTATCCCTAATAGGTCTTATCCTTTGTTCCTCTTGATTATTAGATTCAGTTATGTCATTATTCTCAACAAAATGTGGCTCTCCTAATTCATTTAATTCTGCATGTAGTTCAGGTATAAGATCGGATATACCACAGTTATCTTCTTTATTTTCAAACTGGAGAAAATCATAACCATACTAGAGCATTTCCTTAAAAGACTGTTGAGCTTCATTCTGTTTAGAATCCTTGACATCCTTAAAAGGGAACTTAGTTTCAATAAATCTAACATGTCTAGATACAAATAAACGGTTAGTTCTTAAATCAAGTAGAATAAATCCTTTTGATTCTTGGGATAACCCAAAAAAACACATGGAAAAGATCTAGATTTAAATTTATTAGTAACAGTTAAATCAGTGGCAAAGGCAAGTGAGCCAAAAATCTTTAATATATTAAAATCAGGCGGCTTATTGTAAACCAGTTCATATGGTGTTTTAAATTGTAGGATTCTTGATGGGGTTCTATTTATCAAGTATGTAGCCATCTAAATACATTCACCCCAGTAACTAATAGGAACTCCAGATTGTAAGGCAAGGCATCTAGACACTTGTAAAATTATCCTGTGTTTTCTCTCAACTACTCCATTTTGCTCTGGAGTATTGGGACAAGTTGTCTCATGTAAAATCCCTTTATTTTCAAAGAAAATTTTAGTTCATTGCTCAAAAATTCCTTACCATTATCTGTCCTAATTCTCTTAACAGAAGCAAAAATTGGTTTAGAACTTATGCCACAAAATGCTTAATATGAGAAACAACTTTATTTTTATGTCTCATCAAGAAAATCCAAGTAGTCCTAG
Organism: Prosopis cineraria; assembly: GCF_029017545.1. Classification (NCBI taxonomy): domain Eukaryota; kingdom Viridiplantae; phylum Streptophyta; class Magnoliopsida; order Fabales; family Fabaceae; genus Prosopis; species Prosopis cineraria. The sequence goes on from NW_026555336.1 coordinate 29,938,778, forward strand.
AAAAATTATCAACAATGGTAAGAAAATACTGATAACCTTGATGTGTGGGTTCTCTATATGGTTCCCACACATTTATATGCAACAATTCAAAACAACATTGAGTCTTAATAGAACTAGAAGAAAAAGGCAGCTTTGTTTGCTTTGACTGAACATATGTCTCACAAATTTTATTATTCCCATGAATAGTATCCTTTAACAAGTGTAAATGTTTCATAACAGGGAAAGAAAGATGGCCTAATCTGCAGTGCCATAACCATTCATCACTAAGTTCATTGTCTATATTAGTTTCAACAGCATTAACAGCAAAATTGTTAACAATTAGAATGTATAATCCCTCCAACAATTTACCAGTTGCCTTCATCTTGCCATTCGGAAGGCCCTGCACCAAACAGATGTTAAGATAAAAGGCTACCATACAGTTCTCTTCTTCAGTCAGCCTAGGTACAGATATTAGATTGAAACACAATTCAGGAGCATATAATACATCCTTTAATTTTATTCTTCCTAATGATGTAGTTCTTATATGAGTAATTAGGACTCTCTAACCATTAGGAATCTTAATATTTCTCACAGGACCAGTATATTCTCTATAAGAATCCAAATACTTCAAATCACTCACCATATGAGTGGTGGCTCTAGAATCCAAAATCTAGCGTATTTTAGATTTAAAATTGAGAGAATAATGCAAACCTGCACCCGTAAGAGCATGCACAGTAATCTCTGAGTCCTTCCTTAGCAATTGTAGGATTTGCTCATACTGCTTTTGTGTGAATGTAGGTGCCACAATCTATTTTATCTCATTGACATTGTTAGCAGCTTCATTTTTCTCTTCGGTTGGCTTGCTTTCTTGAGACCATTTACTCTTTGCTCCTTGGAAATTATTTGGAAATTTGATAATTTCATAGTAGCTCTCTTTAAGGTGTCTTCGTTTATGACAATAAGAGCATTCTAGAGATAAGTTACCACGGCCACGACCTCTTCCACGTCCTTGTCCTCTTCCTATCGCTATTGCACTTCCTTCTATAGAAGATGGTTTGTTGGATATACTAATAGTCCTCTGTGTCTCCTCCATGATCATATTATACACTTGATTCACAGAAGGGAGAGGTGACATTAAGAGAATCTGACGAGATCGGTACCTTAGCTAACGTGCTGAAACACAGCGTTCTATGCTAGTGGAGATACCTCAATGGATCAAATTTCTTGATTGCGCAGTCCACTTCTTGAAATTTCAACAAGTGACCTTGCTCATGATACCATGTTGAAGACTATAGGCCTCCAGACTACAAGTAATGAACAGGGAATGCAAAAAAAAAAAAACCTGATTGCACTAATCCAAACATTCAGTACAGCCAGTATTTATATACAAAAACTGAAAGCAAAAATAAAGACAAATACAAAAATATCCCTCACATAACCTCAATAAGTCACGTAACATATTTATTTTTAAGATTTTTTATAAATATCTTTTTATTAGAGGCAATTTTATTTAAAGCACTAACAAGTACTAAATATGAGAATCTATCCTACCTGAGATTTAAATCTTGGTTCTTTACATTGTGAGGAACTATTCATTTTTATTAGATCCAACTCTCATTGCTATTTATTTATCAAGATGGGTATTTTTTTTTTATGTAAAGACTTGTAAAAATTGATGGGTGGTTGCGTGTCCCCTGAATGTGGAACAAACTGGGCTCTAAAGCAGGCCCATCATCCCAGCCTATAACACAATGACTTCTGAAATTTTTCTTTTCTCTTTTGTTGAAAGCATTAGGATTAATCCAAGAAATTACAAGTTTTGGTGATAGTGCCCTTCTTCCCAACTTGTCCTAACACAATCACTTCATCCCAATTTTGCATGCTTTTGTCTCAATCATGCTTCAATACTACTATGCCATTTATGTATTTAGATTATTTTGGTATATTAAGCTAATCATAAAGTTTTTGTAAGGGAAAAGAATATATTTCTATTTTTTTGATGAATTATTTGAAATAGTTTTATTAAAATAAGCTTTTCCCAACACATCATTCATATTTTTAGCTTGATCCCCAATTTTTATTATTAGGGAAGTAATTAACTTACATCCTTCATCCAATGAAACTCAACACACCCTTTGTACTTACAAAGGGTCAAACTTGCAACATTACACTTAAGAGATACTTTAAAGAGGTATTTAGTATTATTTGGCTACAAGGTCACAAGCAAGAAAGTAATTTATTGAATTTTTTCCTCCCCTAATTTTGTTATAAACTTCTCCTTTTCAAATCTATTAGTTCATAATTAACAAATAAATAATGTTATATTTCGTATTAAAACTAATATATTTACTAAAAATAATTTTAACCTTAGAAATAGAAAAATAAAACAAGCAAATGCTGCATAAATTTTCCAAGCAATGCTTTCTTGGCAGTACTACACTTCTTGAAACATTATCATCTTAGAAAGTATGAATGATTGAACCAAACCACTCCTACATAAATTTTTTAATTGGGACAATAATTTAAATTTATAAACCATAAATTTATCACATTTGTGCCAAATCATGCCAAAAACTTAAAAACAAATTACCACAAAAAATAACAAAATATGCGGAAATTTTTAAAAAATAAAGAAAAAATTTAACAATTTTTTTTAAAAAAATCATAGTATTCATAAATTATAAATAAACATAAGAACAATTGGATTTGAGGGGAACAAGAGAAGAAATAGAAGGTGGAGCCATTGATTTGATGTGGCTATTGGTACCAACAACACAATAACAAGTGCATCAGTTTGCCAACCTGCCATGTTTCCTCTGTCATCTTCTTTGTTTTAGGATAACCAACTTCTTGTCTCTCGTCTCTTTCAAAACTTGCCTACAAATCCCATCAACAATGGTGTTCGAAGATCAAACCAAATCTGATGGACCAAACCAAACCGATTGAAACCAATTAAAATAAGGTCTAGTTTGGCTTTCTTTTCTATGACATTCATTGGGGTTGGTTTTGCATGAAACCTGATGAATTGAAATTAGACCAAACTTGTTTGAATTTTTTTTAATATATTTTATGATATATTGTATTTATCTCTCAACAAATACTTTTACTTTTTATTTTATTATATATATATTTTATGACATATCATATGTATTTCTCAATTATTTCGTCCGTGTTGTTGATATTTCAGTCTTAAAAATGCATATTGTTAACACATGATGATCATTTTGTGTAGTTTATTGGCCTGTTTGGTTTTGGTTTTTATTTTTATTTTTAAAAATTGTTTTATAATATAGTTTTTAAAATTATTTTTAAAAAATAAAATAAAAATTCATTTGGTTATATCAATTAAAAATAGTTTTAGAATTAAAAATAGACTAATAATAATGATTATAGGTAGTTAATGATAGTGATTAATAATAAAAATTGATTAAGGTAATTATAATTTTTAATAATCAAATGTAGTGTATTTTGAAAATAAGAAAAATAAAAATAAAAACAACTTAAAGTTGTTCCTTTTTTTATTTTTAAAAAATAAAAAATGAAAAAAATTTTATAAACAACTAAATAAAAAACACTTATCCAAACAAATTTTAATTTTTTTTTTTCAAAAATAAAAAAGTTTTTAAAAATAATAAAACAAACGAGCCCTATATTTCTATCATTCTACTATCATGTTTTATGTACGAATAGTTCATTTAATTTTAAAGAGCTGTCATATTTAACTTGTGTAGTAGAATGATTTGAAAGATAGTGTCTTCATGCACGATCATATCAAAATTATTATTGAGTTTTCCAACAAAAACTCGTGTAAGTAAATCTAGTTTTATATTAGTAATCTTATATTTGCACTGAGAAAATTGATGTTTGAGTAACAAAACTCAGTTTAGCAAAAGGAGAGAAACAAACATAGAGTGGAAGCTATGTTTGTGAAATTGAATTTAAATCTCCAAACTAATATCAAGATACACCCTGAACATTGCTATTCAAATCAACCTTGATTTACATTAGGCTTCTTTTTTCCCATCAATTTTGGGATGAATTTATTTGGATTGGGCTGAATTCTAAATTTCTTTTCATAGCCTAAATGCACTTTGCATTTTTGGCATGCAAAATAAACAAGGAATGGACCATATATTATACTTATGGATGCAATTGTGAATATTTTAGTGGGGTTTTATATTGTTGTTTAATGCGCGTGGAATTCTTCATGTTGATTTCGTTGCATATACAAAAAAACCAAAAAACAAAACAAAACAAAAATTAAAAAAAAAAAAAAAAGGAAGTAAGAAAACTGTGTAGAAGCAGACATTAAATGGTTGGTTTCATAGTCATCTCCAACTGGGGGGTATGACAGGGCAGCCACCTACATGGGCCCCCACCATTTTGGTGATGACTCTACGCAAATAATGACAACTAGATAATACTTTTTTTTTTATCTCAATTTATAAAATTTTTTTAATAAAATTAAAAATATCAACAAAAATTAGTAAATATGAATTTTTAAAAATATATTTATTTAATATAATTTTATTTGTGAAATATTAATTAGAGAGATAAAATGTAACAAGGAAGGGGCTTAATATTAGATGAGTATAATTAATCAAATTTTATTTTTGATTAAAATATTTTATATTTTGAGATACTACATTGCTTTTAAAAGTATCTTATAAAGTGAGATAAAGAGAGTATTCTTTTTCATGTCTTGACATAAGTTTCAATTTTAGAAAACACATAAATTAAGGAAACGTTAGTAAAAATTAGGTCACATTTGGTTTATAGAAAAAAGGTAATGGAAAGGAATGAAATGATAGGGAATGGAAAGGAGAATGGAAAGGAATGAAATGATTATGATTATAAATTTATTTGATAGAATACTTAAGTAGGTGAGAATGAAATTTATTTATATTATTTATTTAAATATAAAGACCATAATATCCTTATCATGATGAGGCAACAACCACCTTTTTCTTATGATAATACATTTGCCTTTTTTGTATTTTCGTTCAAAAGTTTTTCAAATGTTTATATATACCTACATGCATACATATATTAACGTGCTTGAAGAAAATTATTTTAAATTTAAATTTTACTTTGTAAAAGTATAAATTAAGAAAGATGTGTGTGTGTGTGTGTGTGATACGGAAGGAGTTAAATTTAAAATTTGACTAAATTCAAAAACTTCTTAAAAAATATTTTTTATAAGATTAAAAATATTATAAAGAGAAAATAATAAATGAAATTAAAACAAAAAAGGTGGGTGTGACAAGTTAACAAGGACATTTTGGTAAAAACATATTGAATTTAAGGTGGGCAATATGATTCCTCCCATTTTTTAAAAGCTTTCTCACGTCTGAAAATATGGTAATTCATGTTCTTGAAAGAGACCATTTCATGTTTCTTACAGGCAACCAAATATGAATGAAATAGAAATGAAAACATGATTATCATTCAACGAGCCAAGATTTTTGTAACCAAACAGGACCTTAGTTTTCTTTTCATTGCTCAAGATATCATTTTATCAAGAGCAATTTTGTTTAAGTTACTGTCAAGATTAGATGATAGTTTTCTCTTTCAATTTTTATACTCAACTAAATGCCATGAGAAAGAATGCATTTTTAAATATTAAGCGTGAGATGGGTAATTTAGATTTTTTTTAAGAGGCATTTTTTTAAAACATGTATTCACTACAAATACTTATATTTAGGAATTAAAAAAAGTCTGAAAATTGACACTCATATTAAAGGATAGAAGATGTAATTATTTTTCCTTGTGGAATGCACTAAAAGAATAATAATTTAAAACTATTCAAAGATTATATTTATTTCTATATTGGTACCCAATCCTTATTGAAATATGCAAATAAATACTACAAGAAGAAAAATGAAATGAAATGAAATGAAATCTAATAAAATGTGTAGAGAAAAATTTTAAAAATAAAAAAGTTTCACAAAATCCAAAAAACATTATTCATTAATTATGAATGTATAAAATGATTTGTGCGTGCGTGTTGATGGGAATAAGGGATCCAGCTGGCTCTCAATCTCACAAAAGCATTACTTATTCCTTGAACCCACTTTTTGCTTTGATAATTCCAAAATATGTATTCCCTTACTTTAAAAAAATATAAAATATTTTTAATTAAATTTTAATTTTAACAAAATAATTATCAACTTTAATATTAACATTATTTTTTTATATTTATTTTTATTTAATATTCTATAATAAATATAAAGTCATTCATCAATAAGAACACTTAAAAAAATAATAATTATACCTCAAAAGATTAAAAATATTTTATATTTTTTAACATCCAACTCCTTACAAAATACCTTATATTTTTTAATGAAATGACTATATGTATATATATATCATAGTCGTAATCTGTTCTCTCATTTATGATGAATATGCTCCACAACCAATCCATAGATATGGATCCAACTCTCAACCTAATTAAACACACTGCCACCAGATCCTCTTCTCTCTGTTCGTCTTACTCCATTAATTTCCATCCACTCCAATAAATCCTCTCTAGATTGTGTTTCAATCATTTAAAACACTCAAGTACTACTTAAAATACAGGAAATTTGGAAATGAGTTTGTGAGATGTAATACATATCAATCCATCGCAAATTTCCCAGTCGAATATGAAATTTCATGTTTCCGTCACAAATCTGTTGTAGATCCGTTACATTTTTTTATGACGGATTTTTTTCCCCGACAAATCACGATCCTTTTGATTTAATGTAAATTGAAGATATGAGAAAAGAATTTATTTTTATTTTTATGTGGAACCATTCATTATGTAGTACTTTTTTTTTCCCTTAATAAAATAGCAATCAATTTTTAACTAAAGTTTTGACCTTCGAGCTCTGAATATGCAGCAATGGTCAAACTTTCAGTGGGAGGTATGCCTTCTAAAGAAGTGCAAACAAGCTACCAACTAAATTAGCTTGGGTCAAAATCCGAGGATGCTTGAGCAATAAATAAAAAATACCTCTTCCATTATAAAAAATGTAAGACATTTTATAAAGAATTAAATATTAAAAAATATAAAATGCTTTTAATCTTTTGATGTATAGTTATTGTTTTTTTTAAAGTACTCCTATTATTAATGACTTTATATTTATTGTAGGGTGTTTTATAGAGATAAATATAAAAATATAAGGTTAATTAGAAAGAAGATAACTACTTTATTGAGAAGTGAAATTCGATTAAAAATGTTTTAAATTTTTAAATAGAGAGAGTAATCAATTTTTGAATGTCATGTGAGACCATAATTATTTCAAATTGAGTTAAGTTAGACCATATGGGTGTAAAACATTTTAAACGATGATATAATAAAAGCACAACACTTAAATTTGAGACTTTGTTCAAAAAGAACAAGGGACAAAGTACTTGAACAAACTATTGCTTGTAACATGCAATGCTATTTAATTAATACTATGAATTTAAGGCTAGTCATGCCTTAAAAACAAAATCAAAAATATTTTTTATTTTTATTTAATTCATTGTATTCAAAGTCTAGAACTTGATAAATGAAATAAGATTACAAATGTTATGCTTGTATCGATGGGATTTACATTTGGATTTGAAGTTTGAACTAAATATTTCACTTAAATATATAAAAGTCTATAGATTTGGATTTGATTCAGATTCAAATATATGTTTTATTATAATTTTTTTATAATTACAAATTTAATCTATATTCTAATTATTTGAGATTACAATTACTCCAATCCTCTTATTTTCTTTACACTTGTACTGTTAGTACCTTTGCTATTCTTGTCTCTTCTCTCATGTTTGGTTTCTGTCTGTCCCTTATTGAAAAATAAATGCACACTCAATGCTCTCTATTTTTGCTTCAAACATTAGCTTGTTTTCTTCTTCTTTTGAAATTTTCTTATATTATTAAAAAATTTAAATATATAAATTTAAATATGAGATTTTAAATATAAAATTTTAAATTTTAAATTTAAACACAAGCCTATTAAAATAGCAACTACCTTAGCTAAATTGAACTACATTTGTCAAAGACTGCAAAGTGGATACAGATAAACCTTTTAGAGATTGATTTTTTCTTATCTAACATGTTCAATCATAAAAAACTATGTAATAGAACTATAGTAATAGATGTAATCAAAAGATGTTGACCTCACAATATAATCAAATATAGAACTATACATGAGTGTTATCCAAGTTTTAGATAATTATACTTTGAAAGAAAATTTTAAAACATTTCATTTTCTTTTTGAATGGAAACTGAATTACAATACTAATCAAAGTAAATAAAATCTAACAAGAAATGAAAACCGAATAATAAAAAAAAAAGACTATCCTTTTTCATCATCACAGACTTGATACATATCCTAATTTGAAAACCAAAACATTTCATTTTCAAATTGTATATCCAAATTTTTAATTTAAAAAATTATAAAATTAGATAATAATCATAGACTTAAAGATGTTTGAAGGATAAATAATTATATTATATGAAAAATACAATTGGATATTTTATATAATTGCTATTTGAATTGGATCTCGTAATATATTGTCCTCTTCCTCCTTTATTTTGACTTTTTTTTGCTGATATACATAAGAATTGCAGGGGTTTAAACTTGTTATATTAAATACAATTTTTTACTTTGTCTTTTATATACTTCCCTAATTGAAATCGCATAGTATATGTGCATTTCCCTGTTTGAAATCCCAACAAATTGCAAAACCCAAAGTCTTCAAACTTGGATCTTGTAACCCTTTTGTTTAATGACAAGTTAAAAAATTGCAGTCTACAATTAATTTTTCTGGAGTTATCAATAATCAATAAGTATTTAAAACAAAATAATATTTTTATACAACCATACATATAATATCTTATATTATTTGACATTATTTGATTATTGTTTGATATAATTATGAGTAGCTATCGGCCAGGCCACCATGACTAACGAAGTTTTTATAACAATATTTAATATTTAATATCATCAGGTTAATTTACCCAAAAAAATATTGTGACGTTAAATTTATATATTGTTAAGCATAATTGAAAATACGTTTGTCTGTATAATTGTTTTTAAGAGTTAAAATATATTTTTACTTTTGTACTTTTTTTTGTGAAAGAACACTGAATATCCTAACAAGTGAAACTTTTTTTTCCCAAATCATTTTTCATAAGAGCTAAAATTTCTCTTCATCAATGGATCACTAACAGTACATTAGTGATCAAATCGTTAAAAATCAATGATGTTAATTGTTAGGTTGTGGTTGTGGATATTAAATTTAATGGTTAAGTCATAGATGTATTGGGGAAAAAAAATTCACACACACCCGTGCACTTTTTCTTATTTTAGACTATTAAATACTTTTAGTCAATGACTTTTTAATTATTTTTGTCCTTTTATCCTAAAAGAAACAGAGACTATGTAGTTATGTTTGTTAATTATGACAAAAATAGAAAAAATATAATTTTTAGTCTCTATAATTTTATCAGGTTTTATTTTTAATATTTATAGTTTTTTCAGTGTTTTTAGTCTTTATTACTGAAAAAATAAAAATTATATAAATTTAAAAAATAAAGGTCATGCAATCGTTTTAAAATTATAAAAATTAAAAATATTAAAAAAAATTAAAAAAATTAAAAACAAAACACAACAAAACTATAAGAATTTCTTAAAGATTATGTTTTTTAAAAAATAAATGTCAATAAAGTACAGCATTCACGTTCATAAAGCTAGCCCTGACAGGGGTATTATTATGTTGCTCATTTAATTTGCCTTTAAATATTGATTATTCAGCTTCGGATGCTTATGTAACCAAAATTTTCAATGATAAAATAGGCTCAATAGTGCTACGTATCTCGTACAATCACATGTAATAAACAAATAAATGAAAATCAGGTGAAAAATTAAAATAAACAAATAATACTAGTCACGCAGTGGAACATTGGTTTTGTTCTCCGGGTGCATTTTGATGTCAGAGCTTCGGATATTATTCACGTTTAACTGGTCCAATATTAAAAAATTCTACATTTTGGAAAAAAAAAATTCTACATGCAAAAATGAGTCAGAAAACGTAAATTCTCCTCTCTATTCAGTATTATAAAGAATTTTTAATCGAATTATATATTCAATGAATTAATTAATTATATTTAAAATTATATATTTTTATATTTACTCTTATTTAATATAATTCCTTAATTAAAAAATTTCATTAATTATACACTAATTACGGGTATTTTTAGAAAATCCCATTAATTTCATCTTCAAAAACAAAAAATATAATATATTTTTGAACATTTCACCTTAAAAAATTTTCTTTAAAAGAAGGAATAATATAATTTTTTTATACCATGGTGATTTTGATTTTGTCTCGAAGATAAGAAACCTTTTTTTTTTTTTGGCCTGAAGATATGAAACCTTTAAGCTATTATATACAGTTTAAATTTAAAACTAAACTTCGAGCCTTTACAGTAGATGCCTAAAATCATTTTACAATATTTACACCATAAAAAAATGTTTTAATTTCTTCCATTACTGCAAGCATATTTTGCAGGATAAAGAAAATATAAAGTATATATGTTTTTATTATATTATTGAAATATTTATTGTATTGATTAATATAAATCTTTCTAAGTAAAAGTGATGATAATAATTGAACCAATTTAATTTGGTGTAAGTGACAGGGATCTCTTGTCATTTAAGCAAGTACTTATATTAAGTTTTAATTTCAATTTTATATAGCAACTTAATTGAAAGGGATTTGCCTTTCACCCTCATTACCTCATAGAAAAGAATATTTTTTATTTGTTGAATCTATTCATTTTGCTCACAAAAAATTAAGATGGATTACCTAATTTTAAAAAGCTAAATGTATATATAATATAAACTCTCAAAAAATTTATACATCCAACATACTTAAATGAATCTTAGTTAATGTTATATGAAAATTAAATTTGTATTCATGTAACTATTCAATTCTTACAATTATTTATAAGTTTTCTTGAAGCAGTTTAATTTTTTTAAAAGTAATTTTTTAAATTTTTTAAAAGAAAATAAAAATAAAATCGGTTTAATTGTGTTAATTTAAAAATAATTTTTACCAAAATGATGGTGATCGATGATTAATAATAGCTGGTTATGATAGTGATTAACTATAATCAAAAATAGTTTACAATAACTAAATGCAATGTGCTTTAACAAAAAAAAAACTTTCAAAATAATTTCTTTTTAAAACAGTTTTAAAAATACTAAAACATTTACCCACGTAATTTTTTTTGTTTTTTTTAAATAGAAAACATTTTTTAAAAATACAAATTGCTTGGATTACACTTAATTTGATGTTGTTTTAGCGTCCATGGAAGGTGACAGAATGAATTGTGTGGGTTCCAAATCGGAAAGCCCCGAATCCGAGAGGCAGGGGTACCTGGACCGAGGTAAAGTAATAAATGCTCTTATATATTACATTATAAAATATTTTTAAATAAAATTTTACATATCAATACATTTTATTAAATACACTCAATAATTTTATTTTTTTAAAAAAATATACTTTATTTAATAATTTAAAATCTATAATTAATTAGTATTAAATAGAGAAAAAGAAATGATAATATTAGAATAAGTTTATTTAATAAAATCTTAATTTTTTTGAAGTCTTTTATACTCTCTTCATCTCAAATTATAAGATATTTTTAGATAAAATTTTATATACCAATAAACCTTATTAAATATACTTAATAATTTTTTTTAAATAAAAATATAAAATTTTAAAAATATTCATAATTTAATACATTGAAAAGAGAAAGAATAAAAATTAATTGTAGAGAAAAAGAGTAATATTTAAATTGGTGCATTTAATAAAATTTTAATTATTAAAAATATTTTATATTTTAAAATAAAATTTTTTAAAAAATACTTTATAACTTAAAATAGAGGAAATACTTTATAATGATAAATTTTTTTTAAAAAAATTTTATAATTTAAAACAAAAGAAATATAATAATATTGGTAAACTGTTAAAGTAACAATGTGGTCCGCTGACTGTATCACAAAATAAAATGATAATTAAGTTTTAAAATATTAACTTAATAATAGTTAAATTTTTAATAAAATTTTTTACACAATAAATAAATTGTAAATATTAATTTAAATAATTATAAATAAAAACTAGTGCTTCAATTAAAAAATTACATTTAATATTTAAATATTCATTTATAATTATCTGAATTAATATTTTAATTATTTTTTAGATAATATATTAAAAATTTAACTTTTATTAATTTAGGGTTGTAGGACGTAGCTGTCAATTTTTTTTAAGAAAAAAAAGATAGTGTGGTCCACATAGTGCAGTACAGTGCAGCTCTGCAAAGCTGTAGCGCACCCCAACACATGCACCCTCCTCCACATCATCATTGCTTTCCCGCAAACACATGCATGTCCTCCGCCACGTGTCACTTCTCTCCTTCACCATTTCCCACGCTCGCATTCTCTACATGAGCTTTATTTTCCTGATTATTTTAATTAAATTAGAATCGATTATTTTTCCTGTTTACCTCTCCCAAATTTTATGTAAATTAATCATATGAACTTTTTTGGTTTTTTTTTTCCACCAATCTTTTTAAAATTAGACCACGTATTGAATCGATCAGGCTATCAGTTAACCAAACCACAGTTGGACTGTGATTAGATTATGGTTTGACTTGTCTCAATTAAAATAAAAAAATTTAAATATTATATATACAAATAAAATATTTTAAATAATATTTAACTATATTTTCATCATGCATGTCAGATTTATAATTAAATGCAATAATAAAACTATTTATTGTTCACCACAGATAAATAAAATCATCATATATGACACATGAATACGGGAGTGAGAAATAAAAATACTTAAGAACTGAAATAATAAATTTTATTAATAAATTATTTTTTTAAAAAATATCTTTTACTTCCTCCATTTTTTTTGGATTAAGTAAATGGTAATCAAGTTACACAGTTAAAAAAAGTTAGCTAATTCTATTAATTATGTCAGTAATTGAAATATTTTCTATAATTAATGTTTATTTTTTTAGTTTAATGATACTATTTAATTATAAGGGATAGTTGAAAAAAAACATAATAAATGCTTTTTGAATTCTAATTTTATTTATAATAAAGTTCCTCTCATAATAAAAAATAGAAGCACTAATACGACATCAAACTACTAAAAAAACGTCCTATATATTATGGACCATACTCCCCCTTGCCATTAGAAGCATTTTTTGAAAATTTTTTTTAGTTCTTAAAAATTTGATATATAGTACTTGATTGATATTAATTACATTTTCTAATGTTATTTTATTTAAATTTATTAACTATAAGAGATAATATAATAAAAATTTAAAATTTTTATTTTTAAATAAGATTAAATGTAAAAATTTATTTTATTTTTAAATAATAATAATAACTTAATTATTTTTTTTTATTAGCCAGGAGCTTGAGAGATCCTGCCCTCACAAGAGCAGGTGGGTAATAAATAAAAAAGTCTTCTCCTTGTGAGGATGGGATAGGGAACAAGAGACGGAGAGCATGAGAGAATCTTGTTCCATTTGCTAGTTGGGGGTGCCTACTAGTTATTTCCAGTGTTGTACAAATCGAATTTGAATTGGTTGGTTAAATCAAGAATCTATTCTTGATCTGTTTTATTTGATCCCTCAAAATTAATCGTAAAATAATTGATCAACGGCTGAAAAAATTAGTCAAAAACTGAACCGATGTGATCCTTGTTTTAATCTAATCTAATTAATATCGATGTGATCCTCTCACTTGGTTTTCGACGAAAATTGGTCTCATAGTTTTTTCAACTCGCTTTCTCTCACCCAACCACTCGAGTTTTCTTATTTCTTAATTCCTCTGCTGAGTTGTTGCTCACTGTAAGTCCCTCGAAACAAAAATCGGGTTGCTACTTTTCCACCCGAGAAAGGGAAAGGATAGAGAGGAAAAAGAGGAGGTGAAAACAACCGACTTTAGGAGAAACAGAATGTGGGATTTGGACACAAAGGCAAGTGAGCAAAGTTTCTTTCTTCCCTCTGCGTGTGGAAGCTAGCTAGATACCGAGATCCCACGGCATTCTGTTGTTTGGTTTAGAAATGGCTTGTAATTATATATATTTCTTCTAAAAATCTTTGCACGAGTGTTTGTTGGGGGAAATTGTTCCGGAGCTGACACAGGCTGGTCTCACAATATTCAATGATTTCTCGTTTTTTTATGCCCACAATATATATTTCTCTCAAGAAATTGGGTTTTTTGTTGGGGATTTTGGGTTTAGCTTTAGATTATTGGGTTTTACAGTTCATATTTAGTCATCAATACGCGTTTCGTGTCCGTGTGGATATCTTGCTTCTTCTTTGAATCTTTGCTTACTGTCGCAGTCAGATCCGTATCTGGTCTTGCGCCGGATGCATACCTGAACATTCCAGCGGGTAACTCGCCTAATTCTAATCCTTCTGCTTGGAATTCTTGTTCTTTGTTTGGCTGTTGTGAGAAGTGTGAACCCATCTTAAAGTTTCTTCCTCCTTTTTGTACAAGCTAACAAGTTTGGGGGACACAGACTGCATTTTATAGCGTAAAACAGCTTATGATAGACTTTAGAATTCTACCTCCTTATTGCTTGAGATCACTGGTTAATCATTAGATCCTGGCTTAACAACTTCATTTGTGATAAATGCAGATCAAGTTGGACAGAGTTGTCGTGAAAGAGGCTTGAACTGCAGAGTTTCCGTGCAAATTAGTGTTTAGTGTTTGTTGTGGGAAGGATTTTGTTCTTTCTGTTTCTTATCCGGATCAGGCAGAATTGACAATATTTCAAGTACGGCGTTCTAACATGCTTGTCAGAAGAAGAAGAGCTTAGATACTTCGAATTATTGGGTTTCGAAGGGAGAGACTGGTAGGCTAGACATGGCCTCTGTTGAGGAGAGGCGGCGTCATCATGATCTTGTGCCTCTCGCTGCATTGTTAAGCCGAGAGATGAAGAGTGAGAAGATGGAGAAGCCCACTGTGAGTTATGGGCATGCTGCTCAGTCTAGAAAAGGGGAGGATTACTATCTAATCAAGACTGATTGTCAGCGAGTGCCTGGGAATCCTTCAACAGCATTTTCTGTATTTGCGGTATTTTTTCACATCTCTATTGGACCCTATGTCTTTCTCTTGTACTGCATAGCCAGCAACTTTTCCTATTGTGTGCTGAATATTCTTTTGATATTTAATACATAAGATAGCCGCTGATTTCTTCCCATCTTCAGATCTTTGATGGACACAACGGAAATGCTGCGGCCATTTTCAGTAGGGAGCAATTGTTAAATCATGTGTTGAGTGCTGTTCCTCGAGGTCTTGGACGGGAAGAGTGGCTTCAGGCCTTACCTCGGGCCTTAGTGGCTGGGTTTGTGAAGACTGACAAGGAATTCCAGAGCAGAGGTGTAGAATTTAGCATTTTTTTTTCCAATAAAGAATTCATGTAGAGGAAGCATTTAATATGCAGAAAGTAGGAGGATTTTGACCTTTGTTCTTCACTAATTATATGTGCGCTCTTATCTGGTTTTTTCCAGGAGAAACTTCTGGAACTACAGCCACGTTTGTGATAGTGGATAGATGGACTGTGACTGTTGCATCTGTTGGTGATTCCCGTTGTATATTAGACACCCAAGGTGGAGCTGTTACAAACTTAACTGTTGATCACCGACTTGAAGAGAATATCGAAGAGTATGTATCTAATTCTAAAGCTTTGTTGTTAAACCATTCCTTTATTCACGTGGTAATCGCAAATCACTACACTGGTCTTACAGGAGGGAACGTGTTACAGCTAGTGGAGGTGAAGTTGGGAGGCTGAGCATTGTTGGTGGTGCAGAGGTGAGCATAGCATCTCAGATTACCACCCTTGCCTTCTTGAAAAGAGATAAATTAGGAACAGAAAGCTCATTTTTTCTTTTTTTTTACCATTCTTTCATGATTCTTTTTAACTGTAGTGTTAATTGATTGTAGATTGGTCCCCTTCGTTGTTGGCCAGGCGGTTTGTGCCTTTCTAGGTCAATTGGAGACATGGATGTTGGGGAGTTTATAGTTCCTATACCATATGTCAAACAAGTGAAGGTATAACTTGATTCTAGATACTCCCTTCTACGTACAGTTTTAACCATAAACCTTATGTAATGTTATGTCCACATCTGTCTTCATGATGAATCTGACCTTCTTGATTTATTATAGCTATCAAATGCTGGCGGGAGGCTTATAATTGCTTCTGATGGCATCTGGGATGCTTTATCCTCAGACATGGCTGCAAAATCTTGCAGGGGTTTGCCAG
Organism: Prosopis cineraria; assembly: GCF_029017545.1. Classification (NCBI taxonomy): domain Eukaryota; kingdom Viridiplantae; phylum Streptophyta; class Magnoliopsida; order Fabales; family Fabaceae; genus Prosopis; species Prosopis cineraria. The sequence continues at coordinate 29,955,089 of NW_026555336.1, forward strand.
CTGAACTTGCTGCTAGGCAGGTTGTCAAGGTATGTACGTTACTATGCTTCCTGCTGGTTCTGTTTAAATTTAAATCAAAATTCCTTCTTGCCTTCTAACTTCATGCACAACAATATTAACATCTCATCTCATATAAGCTGAAGTCTCTACATGTCCTTCCTCTTATTCAGGAAGCATTGAGAACAAGAGGGTTAAAGGATGACACAACTTGCATAGTCGTTGACATAATTCCTCCTGAAACTGCAATGCCACCGCCGCCTCCCCCAAAAAAGAAGAACAAGTTAAGGGCTCTGCTTTTCAGGAAGAAGTCTCGTGATGCTGCTGGAAAGCTATCAAAGAAGCTCTCAGCTGTAAATATAGTGGAGGAACTGTTTGAAGAAGGATCAGCCATGCTTGCTGAAAGGTGACGCCTCTCTTTTGTCGGAAATATTTTCAATTCACTAATTCACTGACATACAAAAATCTCATGTGCCCTTCATATTGATTGTTGCTGCTTAAAGTAGAGGGTGAAGAGTTGCTTACAATTTCTCTTATTCATTAACTTCGTTCAAATATGAGAAAAAATAGAGTTTAGTTCATAATAATTTGTATAGTTCTGGTGGTCAAAATTAAGATTAACTGACTAATGAAGTTCTTCTATAGAGGCTGTCATTTCAAGTTTTCTTTGTCAATAAAGCAAAAGAGCCATGGAATATGGATAACTTACTAGGGTTTGGTTTGATTTGATTTCCTTGGAACGCCTAAAGATTTCTTTTTAATGAATTCCTTTTTCTTATCTTCTCTCAAGGATTGCATCTGAACATACAAAAAGTGGACAACTGTTTGCTTATTCGTTATTCCAATTGGAAAATAGAAACCCACATAACAAAGCTACCATATTTCATTTTTGTGGCACCATATCCAAACTACTATGAAGATTTAGTTTACCTTCTTTTTCCTCTGCTGGATTACTTTTGCTAAACTCTCAAGGCTGTATTTGTTTTAGTAGTTTCTCATAATATATTGGACACTTGTCTGGTTATTTCATGCAGATTAGGTAATGATGAGAATACAGGGAAATCAACATCAGGTCTCTTTATCTGCGCTGTGTGCCAAGTGGATCTTGCCCCAAGTGAGGGCATCTCTGTTCATGCCGGTTCAATCTTCTCGACCAGCTCGAAGCCCTGGCAAGGTCCTTTTCTATGCGCTGGTTGTCGCGATAAGAAGGATGCCATGGAAGGGAAGCGTCCTAGTGGAATCAAAGTCTCATAGGTTGCTTAATTGGTTTATTTATCCCTATTCTTTACGCTGCCTTTATTATTCGTTTTTTGTAGCAGTCATATTTGTTCATAGATCAAGTAATTAGTTGATGATCATCGATCACTGTCATGTCATGCGGCAACAGATGTGCATCTAATGTTCACAAAATAATGTAAGATGGGCACTGCATTTTTAGTAGCAAAGGCTCTCGGGGAACCTGGTACTGGGTTTTCAGGTATCAGCAAAGCGCTTTCAACTTTTTTTTATCAGTGAAAACTTGGAATCTTTAAGTTGAAGTTTGGAGGTACTTAATCTTCAACAGAATTGAAGTTGCTTAGAAATGTATTATACAGTTACATTGAGTGTCTATAAAAAAAAAAATATAATTTTAAATTACTGTATTTTATTCGTGTTTTACTATATGTTTTTATATATTTTTTTTAATGTTTTAGGTTTTTATATTTTTGTTTTTTGATGTTTTATATATCTTTAAACACAAAGTGCAGGAATTTTAAAGAGATTTAAAATATTAAAAAATAAATAAGAATCTAAAATGTAAAAAAAAAAAAAGTGCTTGAACTTACAGTATAAAGTAAATTATAAAGAGTTATAATTATGTTTTTCCAATGACGGCTGTTTTCTTTTGCTGATCTGCACTTTTCCATTTTCCTCTTTGGCGGTGTCCTGCAAGGAAGCGACGAAAATGGAATCCTCCATTCTATTTCGTACATTTTTATTTGGACGACTTGCCTCTCGAGATATTTATAAGGTGAGAAGAAAAATATTCCTTCTGTTAAAAAAAAAATATTTTTAATTAAATTTTATCCTTTAATAAAGTAATTATTTATTTTTAAATTAATTTTATCTTTTTATATTTATCCTTATTAATCACCTTACAACAAATATAAAATCATTTATTAGTAGGAATATTTTTTTAAAAAAATAATGATTACACTTCAAAAAATAAAAAATGTCTTATATTTTTTTATAATTTAACTTCTTAAAAAATATCTTATATTTTTGAACAGAAGAAATATGTTTTTAATTTTATTTATAAGTTATGTCATTATATTTTTATCATTAAATGTTAGAGAAATGAATAGTATGTATATTTAATTTAATATAGTAAGGTTGAAAATTTATTAATTTTTTAAATACAACTCTTAATTTTGATAAAATATGGTAGGAGTAGAGTGATTTATAAATTGAACAGAAAATATTAGACCTTTCATCTTCTTTTTTATTCTTTCCCTACTTTTCAATTTATAATTTTTAAATCTAAATCAAATATTGAAAGTTATATATATATATATATATATATATTCAATTATACGTGTCCTTTAAGGTTATTGCATACTACATGTTTAGAGATATAATAAGTAAGTAAAATATGACGTAATTTGCCAAATTTATTTCCTTTAACATCTCTAAAAATATTCCAATGATAAATGGGTAGTAAGAAAAGTTAATTATTTAATCTCTGTAGTTTTAATTTAGTTAAAACTCAAGCTCTAAACCTTGACATATAACTCATTCTTTATAATTTTAACTCATTTAAAAATTTAATTTTTGAACTTTGATTCGATGTAATTCAATTTTTATAATTTTAACTTTTTTAAAACTTGATCCTGTATTTGAGAAAATTAAAATTATTTGAGAAACTTATAGAGTAAAATTTTAGATTGTTAAAATTATAAGGATCAAATTACAATGAGTTTTAGAGAATGGATTTCAATTGAGTAAAAATTATTAGAATTCAATTGTATTGAAGTTTAGAAATTGGATCAAAAGAGAGGCTAAATAATTAATTTTTAAAAATAGTAAATTACTTCAACGATAAAATAGGAAAATTGTTATTAAATATTATTTTGAAATTCTGACAATACATGTACTATAAAAAAATTATTTCAAAAGACAAATACAATAATGGAAAATGACCAAAAAAAAGTACCCAAAATATACAAATGATAATTAAATACCTCAAAATATAATAATTATTACCTAGTCCTTAAAAACTTGTTGACATTTTAATTTTCAATAAAATGACATATTCACCCTTAATGACTATTATGTGTTTGGGAAATGATCATTTTGGATTAGCTATTATTAAAATAGAATAGAAAATAACTACTCCATTTCTATAAATTTGATATATCAATCAAAAGAGCCAAGATACTTTTAGAGTCCACTAAAAGCGAGTTTTATTTTTAGATCCTTTACCACTTGCATATAATATTATTTAGGACTATTTTCTTAAGAAGATCTTGACAATTTTAGGTATAAAAGTATATACTAGTCTACTCATGCTTAATTTAACAAGATCCACATATACTTCCTCTGAATTATGGGTTCGGTTTCGGTGCTAAGCGCTAAGATGAGCAGGAGGAGCTCATCTCCAAAACGTACCATTTTGACTAAAAACTTGATGGAGATTCAATTGTGCATTATTTCAAAACACATCGTCTACAAGGCTCCTTTAAAATAAATAATTTGTAACTAAAAAACTTGGCATGAAAGCTGAGTGATTGGCATTTTGAAAGGGTGAAAGGTGTTGACTTTCTATCAAGAAGGAGCTTGAAATTGATCTATCAAGAAGGAGCTTGAAATATGATCTTCGACATTAACTTTCAGTGCAAATGAAGGAGGACTAGTTGAAAAAGTCTAATACATCTCTTTTGTGAGCATTGGAGATTGAAAGGTGCAATCTTTTTTATTTTATTTTATTCAATTATATATCTATATATTTTGGCAAAAAAATTATATATCTATCTATATAAACTAAAATTTATATATGTTAATGGTGATGATGGATTCCAGTTTTTTTTCACATGCTTAAAAAATTATATTCAAATGCTTAGAAAAAGCTCAAAGAATTATATTTTTTTTATATTTAATGAACCTCTATTATGTGGCTTTAGCTTTATATTTCAATTCTCTCTTCGACAAACACACTATTTCAATTTTATATAAATTAATTTTTGCTGCTAACCCATTCACTTTGCATTGCAAAATGATTTAGAGTATTTTAACCTAATTTTTACACAAGTATTATATATTTAAGATTAATAGAAAAAAAAAAAGGAATTGTTGCTTTAGCTCGTATATATTATCATACTCTTTTACATTTATGTGATGATAATTTTTAAAAAGTACATTTTTTTTGTATATAGGAATCAGATAGTGGAAGAGGAATTGAAACTTGAAATAGGGAGGGAGTTTGAGAATTTGAATGAAGCATGGAATTTTTGGAATGAATATGGGAATAAAATTGGGTTTGGAGTTAGAAAGTACAATGGAACAAAGAGTAAAAAAGATGGTTCCCTTATCACATATAGATATGTATGTTGTAGGGAGGGTGTTCAAAAAAAAGATAAAAGAGAGACAACCTCTTCTAGATATCAACCGAAGACAAGAACCAAGTGCAAAGCAAGAATGATTGCATCTCATGTTGATCAAAAGTTCAAAATCACTAAGTTCAATGAAGAACATAATCACCCTCTTCTTACACCGGAAACAATGCATTTGTTACCGTCACGGAGAAATTTATCAAAAGCTCAAGTTCATGAAATGGATCTTGCAGAAGAATCTAGACTTGAACCTAAGGATGCTTTTGACTTAATGAGTACACATGTAAGTGGTCAAGTAAGTCTTAGTTATACTATGACAGATGCAAAAAACTACTTGATGTATAAGAGATGAAGACATATAAAGTTTGGAGAGGTGGGATATCTACTTGAATATTTTCATAAACAAGTTGGCCAGAAACCTGCATTTTATCACAATATCAATTGGACAATGAACAACAAATTACCAATGTGTTTTGGGCAGATTCTCGTATGGTAATAGACTATGCACATTTTGGTGAGGTTGTGTCACTAGACACTATATACACTACAAACAAGAATCATCAACCCCTTGCTCTTTTTTCTAGCTTTAATTATCATAGAAGTGTGGTCATTTTTAGAGCAGCATTATTATATGATAAGACCATTGAATCTTTCAAGTGGCTACTAGAAACCTTTTTAGATGCTCACACTTAAAACAAGCCTCAAACTGTGTTTACTGACCAAGATCAAGCTATGGTTGGAGCATTGAGTGAAGTGCTTCTTAATACAAGGCATTGTTTGTGCACTTGGAATTTATTGCAAAATGGCATTAAACACCTTGGGAATTTGATGAAAGATGGTTCACACTTTTTAACTGACTTCAAGAAGTGCATGTTTGATTATGTTAAAGTGGACAGGTTTGAAGAAGCGTGGAGCGAATTATTATCTGCTTATAATATCCATGAAAATGGGTGGTTGAAGCCTACTTATAATATTAAAGAGAAATGGGCTAGGTGTTATATGAAGGATGCTATCACATTAGGCATGAGAAGCACACAAATTAATGAAAGTGTGAACGTTGATGTAAAGAGGTGTACAAAGTCAAAATTAAACATTAATTGATTTTTCAAGAGGTTTGACAAAGTTGTAGCAAAGAAGTGATATAAGGGAGTACAACTTGAGTTTAAATCTCAACAAAAGATACCTAGAATGGTTAATCAAAGTACACTTATATTGCATCAACTTATGCAATCTTATAGTCCCATTGTCTTTGACATGTTTCAAGAACAATGGGACCTCTAATTTTTTGTGAAGTTAGTTGAACGTGATGAGAAAGAACCATTGTTTATGTACATGGCCCATATGATAGATGAAGAGGGGAAATGGAGAATTGAGTTTAGTCCTGACACATGTGAAATTTGTTGCATTTGTCGAAAGTTTGAGACCACAGGCATATTATGTTGTCATGCATTAAAAGTATATAAGTCCAAAGATGTGAGAATTATGCTTGAGCAATACATTCTCAAGAGGTAGACCAAAAAAGCAAGGAATGATGTTGTACATGGTGTTAGAGGAAATGAGAAACAAGTAAATCCTAGACCTGACATCACATAAAGGTATAGACAGCTAATGATTAAGATGGCAAGATTGGCAACAAAGACAGCTAAGACTCCGAAAGGATTTACTCATGTTCCGAGATGTATCATTGAGTTAAAAAATGAGATACCTGATGGCAATGAAAATGATATTTTTAAACCAGTTATAGAGTCACAAAATATGCCAAAGGGATTCAAAAAAAAAAGAGATGCAAAATGAAGAAAGAGATGTTGGAAAGGATGGGAAGAGAAGAATTTAAAAAGAGAAGAAGAGTTGTATTAAAGGTATTGAAATTTAATTAATATATAACACCAAAAGAAGTTATTATTTATTTTGTATTTATTTTTTATAGGATTCTCAACAGGCCTCATCATCAAAAAGAAGAAGAGAAGCTGATCAAATGAAAGGTACACAAATTCAAGTTTCAATACAACCTGCACAAACACAAGCATCAACCCAAGTTGCTCTAGCATAGCATATTTTTGTACCATCTACATCATAACCATTGTCATTTACAAGCTTGTTGATGGCACAAGGCAATGAAGTTCCTTCACTTGAAGCCATAGATTTTATGGCAAACTACTCACAAGGTAATGAATAAAAAAATAAATGCACACAATTTATATCAAAATAACATTTTATTCATTTCAATAATGTCATATACAATTTATAGCAATAGCCTGTTAGGCACATAATTTATAGCATTTACATACTCAAGATTGAACCATTTGGGTCAATCTAAGACAATTTAGGTATAAAATGACACTTTTACATCATTTAATACAATCTCTGCAACTATATTCTCTACTCTTTTCAGCATACTGTGTACATCAATTTAGACACAAACATATTCAGCATTCTGCGTACTGCATGTTGCACTTCAAGCATTGAGAACATCCTTTGTTCTGTAAACTGGACACTAATAAATTATATATTCTTTGTCCTTTTCAGCATATTGATTTTGCAAGCTGGACATCTTTTGGACCTTTTGTAAAGCAATTCTGGAACAACTATGGATATTTTCTGTGAACAATTCTGGAACATCTGGAACAATTCAGCATATTGATTTTGCAAGCTTGACATCTTTTGGACCTTTTGTAAAGCAATTCTGCCAAATATTGTCAACACAGAAGTAGTAGATTGAAACAGAATCAAAGCTTTCAGTCATCATATAAGAAATAAATTCTTTAATCTTCATTTTGGATTATGTGTTTCAACATATAATTTTTATATTAGAGAATAGTGACACGTGAAAGTCAAGTATGGCAATTGAAAATGAAACTGCAAGGCACATCCTTAAGTAATGTGGCTGAATTGCTGCATGCAATTTCCAAGTTATCAAACATTACATTAACATCACATCTTTAGCTCTCTAAAAGGGGGAACTGCCTATGTCATATATTAGGAAATGTGATGATAAAATCATAAAAATTGAATCAAAGTATTTTAAATTAAAAATCATTTCCAATTAGATGCTTAAGACATGTTCTTTACCTTGCCTATCTTGCATTGTACATATTTTGATAACTTGCCTATCCTGCCTCACCTAAATTATTAATTAATTCTTCAGCTAGTTAGATGTCAGAAGTGGATACCTTCAATAGAACTAACCAAGATACAAAAAAAGTTGAAACTAAATTGAAAGGTACGTGCTCTCTTGAGGAGCCTAGTCTCTCAAATCTCAACTATATTTTTCCATTTTATGAAAAGTAATACAAGTTTTGCAAGTTCCAAAAGACATATCCTGCATAGGACATGAACAAGGGCGAGCGTGGAGCATGTATAACCAAATGCAAAACAATCCCTCAAGTCACATAGTAAGGAAAAATAGGATACTCACTACATATGGAACAGGTGCATCCAAAAACTCCAACATATCATTAGGTAAAACTTGGCAGGTCAAGCATGTATCAAATGCCAAGAGATAGGTATCAAGAATAGTGCTATGAATAAATAACTATTTGCTTTGAGGATAGGAAGAGAAAGAAATCAAACTAGCATCAGTAGGCTTTGCCACTGGTAGGGGCGAATTGGAGAATAATTGATAAGTCTAAAACATATAAGATACCATGGTGATCATCAAAGAAAACTAAAAAGTTATAAACAAATAAATATATCTGTAGGGAGAGGCAATAACTTGAAAGTACCCAAGTAATTGGTGGCAAATGTCATCTTAATTTTCTCTTCAGGTACCTCCAAGTTTTGAGAGAATATTCCAGCATTGTTTTTGTTAAACATATTCTCTCTTTTAGAATGATTTCCTTTTCAAAAAAAAAATTCAGAGAAAAGGTGAGATTAATCAAATTATTTCATACCTATGTATCACAAATGTAATCACATGAGGATATTAAGTGGAAGATGTAGAGCCAAAAACTCAAAACAAAATCTCTATACAAAGCAAAAGACTTGAGATCAATTTCCAACACTGCAACCTTAGTGTTTGGACTTTCTTTCAAGATGTTTTGTCTCACTTCTCTCACCTTCTTCAACTCCCTTACACCAATCACTACTCTCACTCCTCTCACTTCTCTATATCCTTATGTCTATAAAAACTCAAATAGGAAATAGAAATCTAATTTTTCATATGCTGCAGTAGAAAAACACTAGCATCCAAATAGGAAATTAGAAAAATCATGTGATAGCTGTAGATCTAATGCTTTCATGCAACGTCCAAGCACAGCCACGCTGATGGGGGCTTAGATGTCTAACCAAATCTAATACCTTCAAGCGCCGGACCTGTTGAACCAAATCTGATGAGATAAGCCTCTTAGCCAATAAAGAAGAAAAAGAAATGAGCCATATATTGGGGAAATGATGAACACCGACTGAACAAGTTTTGGGAAGTGGAGAAGGGAACGCTAATATCATTGGGAGCCTTCAACTGATAAGGTGAAAATATAGTTAATAAATCAACGGTTAAGATTAAAATATAATAAATGGTCAAGATTGTTTGTTTCTTTATTTAAACAGTGCGTTAAAGATGAGCTCCATATACTCATCCCACTGCTTAGCACCGAAACTGATTCCCTGAATTATAATATAAAACATCTTCTAAACATCTTGCTTAACCCAAAATATAAGAAATTGTATAACTTTTATATTTATTTTTCAATTATACTTTTACTTTATTTATTACTCTTTTTGAAAAAGATATACATTAAAATTTTAATTACTATTATCAAGGCTCTTATATAAAGTATTTAATAAAAATACAAATGAAAAGATATGGACATTTTTAAGAATTTAATTTTTCAACTAACATTATTCATAAATCATAAATTAATTAATTATGACTTATATTATAATTTAGAAGGATTATTTGAAAAGTTATAAAATTATAATTTATAAAATTATTGATTTATGTTCATAATATGTTATTTTATTAATAATTAAACATATTATGAATTTATTTCTTTTTATATATATATATATATTATATATACATTAAATATTATTTTTATTTAATTATTACATTATTAGTTTCACCTACAGTCTAGGTTAGACAATAAATTTTTTTTTTTTGCTATATCAAAAAATAAAAATTGAGACTCACTAATCTTTCCGTTTAATATTAAAACATTGTGTATGACTTATGCAAACCATAAAAACTAAGTCAAAGTGCAATCATCTTTCCTTTGATAATTCGAATGACAAATTCCAGGTCAACAAATACTTTTCAACAAGTCAAAGAAAGTAATTTCCAACGCAAGAACAAGCTTGGAAGCTTCCCAGATTTCCAGGTTTTTTTTTAAAAAAAAATGGGTAAAAAAAATGGGTCGGCCTTACTCACCTATCTTCTCTTAGAAAAAAAGGACTGGAATCAATTTTCCCAGTGTTTTCAAGCTTCCTATAATACCGATCCTTCTTCCTGAATATGTTCATCAGAATGGTTTCAGTTAAAGTGTTTTGCTTTCTCTTACCTTCATTCATCTTGCAGCTCTTCTTGGTTGGAGCTGAAAAATGCCCACTTTCAGTTAACTGTGGAAATCTAGGAGAGGAAATTCATTTCCCTTTCACGAGCTCAGATCACCCAGATTGTGGCTTATTGATCATTCTTGGCTGTGGTGATAATGACCCAAATACCAAAAAAACCATCAAGTACAATGAAAAATGGTTTGATGTTGTCGAACTCAACCAGACTTCCTTTACCATCAGAGACGATGATCTCCACGACTTTTTACTGTCACATAGCTGTAATGTCTTCAACCATTCTCTCCCTTTTAGTTCAAATTCTAGTTTTGCTTCTTATTCTTTGAAATATAAAGTAAACTTGTTCAATTGCAAAAACAACACCGTCAATCTGGATCCCCCGGAATCATACTCTATGTTCAATTCCTGCTCTGAAGAAATTATCTTTTATAAAAATTCATCTTCTGATGATGATGAGGGCCGGAGCTTTTTCAAATCTTGTAAAACTCTTCAGCTTCCAATCTCAAACACCACTGCGATTGTGAAACCTGATTTCCAGGACAAGAGCCCTTTTGATTTCTTATCTGGTGAGATTACCATCGATATAGATTTATCCCCAGATTGTTCTAGTTGTTACTACATTGAAGGAGGACAATGTCGACAGGACCTCAAGGGAAGGTTTTATTGTGCCAAAGGTACTACACGTATTTTCTTCAAACAAGTTAAATTGTTGTGGCTATGTCTTCTTATGGTATTTTTCTTTTTGTTTCTGGTTTTGCAGAGAAAACCAGAAAGGACAGGCGTGTAGTTATAGCAGGTAATTAAGTAACCTTAATTTACTCTATAAAAAGCAAAGATACTCATATCAAAGCTACTGATATATTTTCTTTTTCTTACGATCAGTTTCAGTTTCTGGAGCACTAGGAATACTTTTGGTTTTGGGTTTCTTCTTGAGAAGACGCTTTTACAACAAACCAAACCCTACCCACTTATTGATTGAGAAGTTTCTTGAAGAACATGGACACCTTACAGCCAAAAGGTACAATTATATGGAGGTCAAGAAGGCCACAAACTCCTTCAGAAACAAGTTGGGTCAAGGAGGATTTGGCAGTGTCTACAAAGGGAAGCTAAGCGATGGAACTCTTGTGGCTGTGAAGGTATTAACTGAGCTAAACGGTGATGGCGAAGAATTCATCAATGAAGTTTCCAGCATAAGCGTGACTTCTCATGTCAACATCGTTAGCTTACTGGGCTTTTGTTTGGAGGGTTCTAAAAGAGCTCTGATATATGAGTACATGTCTAATGGATCTATTGACAAGTACATTCATGAACAGAAAGATCCATCAAAGCTCAATCTCCAGCTGACTTGCAAAGCTATGTACAATATTGCCGTTGGCGTTGCTCGTGGATTAGAGTATCTGCACAGAGGTTGCAACACTAGAATCTTGCATTTGGACATCAAGCCTCACAATATATTGCTTGATGACGATTTCTGTCCTAAGATATCAGACTTTGGACTCGCAAAAATCTGCCCGAAGAAAGACAGTATTGTATCGTTGTTAGGAGCAAGAGGAACGGCAGGATACATAGCGCCTGAAGTGTTTTCTAGAAACTTTGGGGGGGTGTCTCATAAATCCGATGTTTACAGCTATGGAATGATGATGTTAGAAATAGTGGGAGGAAGGAAGAATATGAACATGGAAGTTGAAGGTTCAAGTGAAATATTCATGCCCCACTGGATGCACCAGCGTCTGAAAGCAAACCAGGAGTTGAGATTGCAGTGCATCAAGAATGAGAAGGATAGAGAAGTGATGAAGAAGATAGTGATAGTGAGCTTATGGTGCATACAAATTGATCCTTTGAATCGGCCAGCGATGAACAAGGTGGTGGATATGATGGAAGGAGACTTGGAATCATTGGAATTACCACAGTTGCCTGTTCTTTCTTTGCCTCCAACAACTCTCTCAAGGAGTGTCGTAAATGATATTATCTCCAGCAGCTTCCATTCTATCTCACTTAGTTCTTAAGTTTTAACATAATGGAATTTGTGTGTAATAGTTTTTATTTTTTGGGACACAAGCTGAACGTTTGCGGGCAAGGATCAAACCTGCAAGTTGTATCACACGACAAGGCTTTGGATGCAATAATTGATGCAAATGTTGGAAACTCTACTTTTTGGGTCAATGCCAGGGTGCTGGACTACAAAATGACAGGCTTAAAGTTTTGGGCTTAGAAATCACAGAGTTCATAATTTTTCTGGACATGTTTAATGAACTGGGGGGTTAAGCTGAGATTGCAATGTCTTGTTTGGAAGCCCAATTTCACAAGTTCTAGAAAACAATCTCGGATTCTCTGTTCTTTTTTTCTTTTTTTTTTTGTCTTTTTTTCTTGGAGCAGTACTTTTTTACCCTTCTTTCTCTCTCTTTCCTTTAACCAGTGTCCAGAGGTGCAGCATTTTTGTCTAAAACCGAAAAGATAGCAGCATGTGCATCTGAGAGGTATAATAGTTAAATTTAGTGTGAGATATCGTGAAACTTAACTGAAGATGTTCCTCAGCTTTTTAATTATGTTGTGAGAACATGAAGCATATAAAAAATGATTTAGTTCTTTTATCTCTATTGTCTTACTAGAATTAAGGAAAGGTATTTAAATAACTAATTTTATCTAAAAATGTAATAAACTTTTAATCCTTCTAAAGTGCACTTTATAATAGAGATAGGAGGGAGTAATATCTAAGGATTTAAATTTGATAAATAACCTAAGTCTACTAACTCAATGAGTATTTCAATTATAATAATTAAATTTTTTTTCAAAAAATTAAAACAATTTTTTTAATTAGAACACTCCTCATTTATGTTATACCCTCTAAAAATTTAAAATTTAATATTTTTTGAGTATTATATAATAAAATTTCTTATAGCTATCAGACAATTATTATCATAATATGTGAAACACTAATTAAATGAAATTATACTTAGAAGAGTCTGTTTCAATTTGATTCAAATTAGTTTGCACTCCCATTAAGCTTCCTCACCCCAATGTGAGGCAAGTAAAGAAGGATGCTAATGAGGCGCACATGAAAGATTTTTTGGGCATGAAAAGTACATTTAAATAACATTACATAAGCTTCAATTAAGTTAATAATTATTGACAATTTTTTTCTTAGCTGTTAATATTCTATATAAATAAACCTAAAAAAATTAGTTATTGCTACTCCCTCAACTGATTAGAAAAATATTTAAATAATTCAAGTGTACCACGTTGTTTGTAATCTATTCAATAAAAACATAATATTTACAAGGTATTTAATATAAATTAATTCTAACAGTAATGATAATGGAGGGCTAAAAGGAAAAAATTAAATATGTATTCTGTTATAAAAATAAAATTAATTAAAAAATATCACACAATATTTTATTTAGATTACTTGAAATATTTTAACTGAATAAACCACAAATGATATAATGCACCCGATCTACAAATAAATTTTTAAATATTATGTTAAAAATATAAATCATTTTAGATTTTTTAAAAAATAATTAATAATTTTTTTAGGAAAAACACAACTTTGGATTTTTACACTTTGCTTGTGTTTTTTATAGGTCTCTATATATTTTTTTATATTTTAGGTCCCTACACTTTTATTTTTCAAGTTTCATGTCCCTAAATGAATAAGTATAGAGACCTTAGAGGGACTTAGAATATTAAAAAATAAAAATATAGGGATTTAAAATATTGAAAAAAAATATAAAAATCTATAACAAAATGCTTAAAAAGTGCAGGAACCCAAATTTATATTTTCTCAAATGTTTAATAATATTCTTAATTAGAAGTGTAATTAATAATATTTTTTTAATTTAAACCCCCAATAAATAAGGTAGATATGGAAAGACCAAGTTAATGTGTAATTTACTAATTTTAAAAATAATTAATTGATTTTAATTAAAAATTGGGTGTTTCCATCTTCCCTGCAAAATGCAAATACAAAACATTCCACCTTCTGTTCCTGTTCTCTGCAAATCTTTTTGGCAGAATTTCTGTGCCTCCCTTCCCCAGTTCCCTTCCCTCTCCTTCCCTCCCGCAGCTGCCAAGCTTTGATAATATTTAATTTAATGTAAAACACATTCTCCAAAGGAAAAAAAAAATTATTAGTAATTTAGTACTCATAACTTTGACTTATGTCGCCGTTTTAGACCCTTCATTCTCACATTAATTGCTCTTTGTTTTGCAGTTTCCAAAAAACAAGGCCTCGTCTCTCTCACTCCCTTGCTCCTCTCGCTCCTTCTTCCCCCTCCATTGTTCTGCTTCTGTAACTGCAGCAATGGCGGTATTCTCGCACCTCCTTCTACGTGTTTCCTTCTTCTTTTCTTCTTCTTTGCTTCTTATTCGCTTCTCCCTTCTGAAGCGTCCGTAAACCAAGATTTAGAAGCCCTCTTGGCGTTCAAAGCCGCTTCTGATACGCACAACAAGCTCACATCTTGGAACTCCACCACCCATCCCTGTACCTGGGCCTTTGTCTCGTGCCTTAAGAATCGAGTTTCGCGACTCGTTCTTGAAAACCTTGACCTCCATGGCTCCATCGAGCCGTTAACTTCTCTGACTCAGCTTCGAGTTCTGAGCCTGAAGCGAAACCGCTTATCCGGTCCCATTCCGAGTCTGTCTAATTTCACAGCCCTGAAGCTTTTGTTTCTTTCTCACAATGAGTTCTCCGGTGTGTTTCCGGTGACGGTTACTTCGCTTCTCCGCTTGTATCGCCTTGATCTGTCTCACAACAACTTGACCGGGAACATTCCGACGACGGTCAACAATCTGACTCACCTTCTCTCCCTCCGTCTCAATGACAACCAGTTCTCCGGTCACATTCCCACTCTGAACCTCTCCAATCTGCAGGACTTCAATGTCTCTGGTAACCGCTTCTCCGGCGAAATACCCAAACCAGTCTCGGGTTTCCCTGAATCATCGTTTGCTCAAAACCCATCCTTGTGCGGAGCTCCATTGGTCAAATGCAAGGACAGTTATGCCGTACCGATTAAACCCGGATCTGTGGGAGCCAACAATGCATCGCCATTAATGCCCCGAAGCAATCCCTCAACTTCAACGCCAGCGAACAATGCAGCCCCCGGAACATCACCCAACAACAGTCACCATCATAACGGAGCTTCGAAGATGAGTCCGATACTTCTAATTGCCATTATAGTCGGCGACATTTTGGTTCTGGCGGTGGTGTCCCTTCTTCTGTACTGCTGTTTCTGGCAAAACTATTCCACCAAATTGAAAGAGAAAAACATGTCGAAACTTCTAGAAAGCGAGAAGATCTTGTACTCATCAAGCCCATACCCATCATCCCAGCCCGGATTCGAAAGAGGTCAAATGGTGTTCTTCGAAGGGATGAAGAAGTTTGAACTTGAAGACTTGCTTCGAGCTTCAGCAGAAATGTTGGGGAAAGGTGGGTTTGGGACAGCCTATAAAGCTGTTCTCGATGACGGCAATGTCGTCGCCGTGAAGAGGCTCAAGGACGCTCAGATTAATGGGAAGAAAGAGTTCGAACAGCACATGGAAGTCCTGGGAAGGTTAAGACATCCAAATATTGTAAGCTTGAGAGCTTACTATTACGCTCGAGACGAGAGATTACTGGTCTATGATTACATGACCAATGGTAGCTTGTTTTGGCTCCTTCATGGTACGTTCTTTCATGAAATCTCCTATTCTATTTAGCTGATAAAGAAGTGGTTACTATAACATTACATTAATTTATAATTTACAATTCAAGAGTGCTTTACTGTGTGGGTCCTAATTACGCATAGAGGGTTACGATATCAGGACTGATGCAGATGGTTGTTCTTCTGCTTCCTTACAATTTCTGGGAATTTGCAGACAAAGGAACTGTTAGATTGTATATAACCATCTGGGAATTTTGATCGTTACACTATTACTTTACAGACTGTACACTGTGCTAGGTTGGACCATGTTGATAAAATACTACATTTCTGTAGAAAAAGTCAATCCGATAGTTTCTGATTTCTGTGGTTTTTCCAAGTAGCCAGCCAAACGGGAATTACCCAATGCCCAATGGTCCAATACCTTCATGGCTTCATGTAGTGTATCTGTGTCAAACTAGCTGGACGGGTGGGGCCCATCATGTGTTCATCATGGTCCATGGATGTATTCTTCTTTTTATAGTACAAATACAAATGCAAATTTCAGAATTCAGAAAATCAGGAGATTCTTCCTCTTTCATTTCTTTAACTTTATAATAGACTATAGAATTTCTAGATATTGCAAACAAATGAACTGTTACAATGTGCAGAAGATTGGGATCACTGTACCACTATATTTTTAAGCTTTTCACACAGCCGTTTTAAGGGGGGGAAAAAAAAAATACAAAGCAATTGTCTTTATCTTCCCACTTTGCCTTTTGTTTTTTTCCGTCAAGAAAGTGCTTAAGTGGGGCCCTTGAACTGATATTGGTACTGCGTGCTTTGATCCAAAATAGTGACAAATGCGTAATTCTAGACAAATTAATGGGTGACTTGGTTTGTATATATCCGACAGGAAACCGAGGACCCGGAAGAACCCCACTGGATTGGACTACGAGGCTCAAGATGGCTGCCGGAGTGGGTCGAGGCCTGGCGTTTATTCACGGCTCGTGCAAGGCCCTTAAGCTCACCCACGGTAACATCAAATCCACTAACATCCTCATTGACCAGGATGGGAACGCACGCGTGGCAGACTTCGGGCTCTCCGTATTCGCAACCCCTGCCACGTCAGCGTCAGCTGCAAAATCCAACGGCTATCGTGCTCCGGAAGCACTGGACGGTCGGAAAAACACGCAGAAGTCCGACGTGTACTCCTTCGGCGTTCTGCTGCTGGAGCTTCTCACAGGGAAGTGGCCCTCTGTTGGGGATGCGGGTGGGCCCGGAGGAGGTGGGGCCGTGGACCTGCCCAGGTGGGTCCAGTCAGTGGTGAGAGAAGAATGGACTGCTGAGGTGTTCGATATAGAGCTGATGAGGTACAAGGATATTGAGGAGGAGATGGTTGGCCTGCTTCAGATCGCAATGTCTTG
Source organism: Prosopis cineraria (assembly GCF_029017545.1). NCBI lineage: Eukaryota > Viridiplantae > Streptophyta > Magnoliopsida > Fabales > Fabaceae > Prosopis > Prosopis cineraria. The sequence continues at coordinate 29,972,222 of NW_026555336.1, forward strand.
CTGTGCAGCCGCACCGGATCAACGGCCCAGGATGAGCCACGTAGTGAGGATGATTGAGGACATCCGTGGGGTCGAGATGTCGCCGGGTCACCATGACGCGTCTGACTCAGTGTCCGAGTCACCATCCTTGTCGGAAGACGCCGGCGGAGCGAGTCAGTAACTGTGGCATGTAGAATAGAATATGTTTCGTTAATCTGGTGGTGGGGATTGAAATTTAATAGGAAAGGTATTTATTTCTAAAAGGTGTTGACTGGGTTGGATGATATATATATATATATATATTCATTGAATCATTAAATTTAGTTCAATCATGAATCAATTAGCATGTTGTAGATTGGTGTTCTTGAGCTTGACTTCTTTGAAATGCCGTTTTTGACCAGGAAAATGTGGGGTGGAGAGAGGGGGTGAGAGAGACACATTCAAATGCAACTTGTTAACTGGGAGAAAAATAATTAATTAATTAATAAAAAGAAATTTGAAATATCTCTTTTTGCTGGTCTAATTAGTAATTTGTGACACGGGGGCTGCCAGATGAAATCACTGACCAAATTCGTCTCTTCAATTTTTAGTGAGCTGCCTCTTGACATCGTATGATTGGATGTGTGCATGTTATGTCATGTGATTACATGAGGTTTGTCATTTGTGATTTACTACATATTTGGGTTTTCATGAATGTGAAGTAGTAAATATTCTCTCTTATCCCTTCTCAATCCATCAAGCTGTCTTTTTTTTTCTTTATTTTATTGTGGGCGCATCCAATTGGCCTGCTCCACGTCAAACTAAAAGGATTTAACAGGACCAAATTAATTTGAATCTAACATTGAGTGGCAAGCTTTACAATAGAATTTTAACACTAATACTTTTCTAGAGATTCAAATTGAGACTACTCGTTAAGCTAAAACAATCTTTGACCGCAATTGATCCAAGGGCCTGGTGGTCATCAAAACTGCCTTTATTTGTTTTTTTTTTTTGGGAATAAAAAGTTTGTTATTTTGTGATAGAGATTCCTCTTATTTATTTGGCTTTATAGAAAATTTATATAGATTTATTGTTATATAAATACATATGTGTGTGTGTATTATTTCTTGTATTTATTTCAAATATGATTTTTGGCTTTGCATCGCATCTTATGTATTACTATCGATTTGAAATCATTATATATATATATATATATATATTTAAGAAATATTTAATGATGATTTAGTTATAATTAAACCATTATGTAGTATTATTTTTTGCCAACGACCATTGTGTAGCATTGGAATTGTTTGTTTATTTTAATTGATTGATCTAATCTTTAAATATCAATTCTAGGCTCTCGCCTTTTTCTTTATAAAATAAAGAGAAAACATAATTTTAAATTTTTACACTTTGTTTATATTTTGTTATAAGTTTCTACACTTTTTTTTTTTATGTTTTAGGGCTTTATATTTTTGTTTTTAAGTGTTCTAGTCCCTCTATGAATAAAGTATAGAGATTTAAAATATCAAAAAATAAAAGTATAAAAATCTAAAACAGAAAAAAAAAGCGTAAAAACTTACAGCAAAATGCGAGCAAAGTATAGAAACATAAAGTTATGTTTTTCCTAAAAATAAACAAGTCATGTAATAAATTGTTGTTGTTGTCAGTTGTTACCACTTGGAAAATGAAAATAACAATTACATATACCCTCTATTTTTATATATATGAAAGAAACTATTATTACTTCCGTCCCAAATTATATGACACTTTTGAAGGAGTTTTTTTATCTCAAAATATAAGACACTTTGAGTATATTAAAATTTTAATAAATGCATCAATTCTAATATTATCTTTTCTCTTTCTATAATTAATTTTTATCTCTTTTTTTAATATGTTAAATGATGGATATTTTTAAAAGCTTATATTTTTATTTTAAAAAGATAAAGTTGTTAAGTATATTTAATGAGGTCTATTAATATATAAATTTTTTTAAAAATATTTTATAATTTAAAATAAAAGAAGTACTTGTTGCTTTTTTTCTTATGGCTTACCTTATGGGGCAGTTTTAATTACAAATGTTGGGCGAGGAAAATGTGGGCTCTTTGCATTGATGATACCTGCTCTCGTTGCCGGCGAGGACTGTAAGACATTATCTATGTCCATAGAGACTGAGACTGAGAGATCACTCGTCAACTGTGGAAAAACATTATTCAACTTAGATCTTACGGAGGCTTGGACTCGGTTTTATCTTGTGTATAAAAAGGTAAAAAAAAAGAAACTATTACTTATTATTATTTTTTTTGTATTTAACAAAATTTCATAATTCAATAAACATTTATTACAACTTTTAAAATTATTTTTCATAAATTTATAATTTTTATTTACAAAACATAATTAATACAATCTTATTTTAATTAAATATAAGAGTGTTTTTGTCTATTTTTTATTTTCAAATGTAATTATTATAGTTAATTGATGTTTTTAAAATGTGTAATACTTATATTTTCTTTTATACATGTCAACGGAGGAAGTACACACCCATAACACGACACACATCTCTGTACGCTTTGGCAACTATGGCAATGTATTTCATGTCTTTTAAAACGTAAAGAAGCTACTAAATGCTTATAAATACATCACTAATTACTAAATTGCCAAATACTAGATCGATTTTGGAAACCTTGAATCTGGGATATTTTCTTCAAATAGAGCTATTAACGACATATCAGTTACTATATATGGGTTCCAAACTTATGCAATATGTGAAAGAATAAAAGAAAGACATAATATTTGATCTTTATAATTTTATCAAATTTTGCTTTTAATTCCTATTATTTTTTTTAGTGTTTTCAGCCCTTGTGTAGAGATTAAAATTATCAAAAAAAAACTATAAAGATCTGAAAAATAAATGTCACTCAATTTTTTTAAAATTATAGAAATTAAGAATGTTAAAAAAAATTATAGAGACTAAAATTACAATTCGATGAAACTATAACGATAAAAGATTACGTTTTTTCAGGAATAAAAAATGAAACATTGGCCTTATACATAAGTTTGATATACAATTGCGAAGCTTCTTCTGTAAATAAATATAAAGTTAGCTGTAGTAACTCTAAACCTCATTAGAATTGCATAACCTTGGGACCAAATCTGAGAAGTCTAATTAACGTGCCAGGCAAGAACTTCCTCGCAAACAGGTAACACACATTACTATCCTCCACGCCATTATACTCGCACGTCGTGTTCCTCAGAGTCTTCAGCAATTCGATGGTGACATCGAGCCTCGTCAATCTCGCAGGATGGGGCCCACCCTTTGACCAGTCCACCCACGTCAACGACCGGTTCGAGTTCTTGTCCCCGTGTTCCATGCTCACGAACGTCGGCAGGTAGTGTTCGTCGGCGTAACACGACTGCTTACAGTATTCCTGGAACACCGGGAAGTAGGTCGTGTCGGAGACGACGCTGAGGGCGAGCTCACGGTCCATTTCGAACCACTGCGAGCCCTTCCGCCACTTGTCGACGGTGACTAGAGGGAGCATGCGGGGCCTGTAGCGGCCGCGGCCCACCGGGGAGGGGTCGTCGTAGGACATGACGTGGCTGAAGGAGGAGTTGAGGAGGTAGGAGTAGACGGTGGAGAAGTTGAAGAGTGGGATGCAGGATTCCGATAACAGAACGAAACGTTGGTTCCAGACGTCGAGCAGCGCGTTTGCTAGTAAACGACGCTCCGCTTCGATCATGTTCACGCTTCCCCATTCCACTTCCTGCGTTTTGGGCATCAAATAAATTATCAGAATCATTTTAAAAATATATATATAATTCAACCTTGTAAATATGAAAAATAAAATATTTTAATTGTGAATAATGACAAGCCTAAAACATATACTTTGATCAGGAATATCAATCTATAAAGTTAAACAATTTTAATAATAACTTATTTCCATGATTGTTTAATTATATTAAATTTTGATTCTAAAAAATAAAAATTTAATTTTTTTTAGTTTTATAAATTATAATCTCTAAGACCTGTTTGGATGGTGGAGAATGGAAGGGGAAGGGAGATTGTAGTAACTTCAATTTTTTAAAATTCAATGAGTAGGATTATAAAATTTAATAAAGAGAAAATGTTAATTAAAAGTTTAAAAAATTAATTAAGAACTTTTAACCTCATTTCTCTTTCAATTTTTTTTTTAATCTTTCCTTCCTTTCAACCAGGCACAGACATAAAATTTTTCCTCAAGTTATGTAATGTAATTTATTTCAAATTTCATGAAAAAAACTATATTAAAAGAAGGATTTCATATTTTGTTAAAAAAAAAAGGATTTCATATAAAATACAAGCCCATCATTTATTTTTTTTAAAAAATATAAATTAAAATGAAAAGGAAAGTCAAGAAAGGGGAGCAGAATGAATTTACACCCAACACTTGTTTACTGCTCCAAAATCAACTCAAAGGCTCTCCATATGAAACAATCATATGTCTCCCTCTCCTTCCATTTTGCTCTGTTTCATCTCTGCCTTCTCTGTTAATTAAGCAATGACCCTACTCTTCATCTAAATTACATTACTTAGATAATTATGATGCTGTAAAAAATATAAACCCCTTGATTTGTTCTAAAGAAGCAAAAGCTAATATTGATTCATCAATCCTATTCACAGTCCAGTCAGGTTAAGTAATTCTGAAATAAACGAACAGAGCAAGGAAGGAACAGAACAACAAACTAACCTTACTGGGAATTCTGCGACCATGGAACACTGGACTTTCAGGGTCTGATCCATTGTAAGAAGGATTCGAATGCACGTAAATTGTGTAATACTTCTCATGGCCTTTGAAAAACTCTTCCCAAAACGGAGCTAGAAACACAGGACCTCTCGTCAGGAACATGAACGCCACCTTAGGAGTTCGATTGAAAGGATACTCTTTGATCTTCGGCGCCATTGAAGCTCTCCATAGAAGCTCTTCATCATCCATGTCGTGCATCACAGGTGGTGGCTTTAAATAGCTCTTCAACCCCACGTGAGTGTCGCCAGAAATTTCAAGCCTTGGTGTTGGTGTAATCTTTTGTGGAGGTGATTGAATTTCAGAGACTGCGAGACGAGTGAGTTGCAGGCTGAAGTTACAACCTTTGATATAGAAACTTAGGACGATTCCCAGAGTTATTCCGCAGCCTAACAGGAGAAAGTAGGATAGAAAATGGAGGATTTGGAATTGCGGGTGGAAAAGTTTGGAAACAGAGCATGTCGAGTATTGCGAATTTGACGACGTCTTCATGCTTTTTCTGGGTATCTGAAAAGGAATGAAAATTCTTGAATTCTGTTATCAGAAAAGCAAGAATCTCAGAGACTTTAGAAGGAGGTTTTCTTGTTTATAATTATTGGACTGAGTCGGTTTGCGGCTGATGATGGATGATCTATCAATGGCTGTTTTATTTTCCCTTAGGGATGAGAAATCTTGAACGAGAAGATATGAAGAAAATCGTTTTGAGAAATAAATAGACTTTTCTTCTCGTAACGAAAATATCTATTGACAATTAAGAGAAGGGATCTAAAATGTGATGGGCACTGAAGAAAGCTTCAAGGAGATAGAAAGAAAGAAGAAGAAGAGGAGAGAGGTTTTAAAAGTACAGAGAAAGACAAATCCATGTGTTTGGTTTGGTGATGGCTTTGAAGGAAGAAAGGAGGAGGCTCCCTCCCTTTCTGACTGACTTTATGTCTATTTTTAAGTCCCATTTTTAATACTTTTAATATTTTGTTGATAATCTGAATATTTTTAATTTATAATTTCACGTGATTAAAAAATAAAATTAACAGCTTTGGAAATTAATTTCTTACAAGAGATGCTGATGGTCTTTGCTGGTTTTTGTAGAACCAATAGGGAACGGGATATGATCATAACGCGTCTCTGATAAAGGGCAGGGGACTGAAATAAAAAGCAATATTTAAAATATGAAATAATATTTTTATTTGTGTTTAATGATAATAATAATAATAAATTATATTTAGTTATATGGAATTAAGTTAATTTAATTAAGGAAGATTAAATTCTGTTTAAAAAAAATTAAGGAGGATTAATGTGGATTAAAGGAGGTGGGGGTTACATGTGGACTTTTCAGAGAGGTGATGTTTGTGTGTTACGACAGAGCATTTGGTTTTGTAGAACCAGCTAGTCGTATTCCTTCATTCACACGAGTATTCTTATGGACATTTTCTTTTTGGCATGATATGAAATTTAAAAAACAAGTTAATAATTTATAATTTAATAATTATATAATTTTCTATAAATTTTATAAATTATTAATTATTATTGAATAAATAAGCAAATTGACTCCTAAACTATAAACTAAAGAGTGTCTGAAATTTTAAACTCATCTTTTGTATGATATTTTTTTCCAACTTTTAAAAATGAATGTAATCTAACTCATGTCAATATCAAAAGTTAACTTTAATTTTAATTAATCAGAAAATGATAAAAAAAACCTAAATTTAAAAGAAAAAGACTCAAAAATTACAGGTAATGATTCAAAAAATTACAGAAAATGAGAAAAGAACAAAAAAAATATAAGATTTAACAAATTCATTTATAATAATTTTTTTCCAGTTTTTTAATAAAAAAATTACTTTAAAAGAAACATTTGTGAAATATATAATTATATTTGTTTAAATTTTCAAACCAATAAAATTAAAAATAAAGAAAACCATATTTTATAAAATATCTAAATAATAAATCACATTTTATAAAATCTGTAAACAAAGTAATGAGACATCTACAGGGACCTTTCCCTAGAGCGGAAATGTAATCGTGTGAGATTCAAACTTTTCATATTTTATTATGAAACCCATTCTCTCTCTCTCTCTCTCTCTCTCTAAACGTATTTTGTATCATAGAACATGGATATGGAACACGAATATCAATGTAGAACATCAATTTCTATGCATTATTTTATTAAAATGGAAAATTTAGATGTTGGCAATAAAAATAAAAATAAAAGAATATAGAACACCAAGTATGAATGTTGATGTGTGGCAAAATGTGTATCTTTCCCAGACAACTAAGGGCACATGCAAGCTAATTAAATGAAGACTTGTGTCTTCTCTAAGCTTTTTTCATTTTCTAACAATTAAACCCAAAGACTATGACTTGGAAAATGAGGCACCTCACGCCCATGGAAACACCCACGAATCACTTATTATTATTATTGAAAGCCAATTGATCCTGTTTAAGCTATTCAGGTTAGGCTTTACATGAAGTTTTTTTTTTTTTTGTAAAAATTAATTGTTTTTTTATTTTTCTTAATATTTATTATTATTATTATTATATTAATTTTTTAATTATGGATATACAAGTGAGTTGAGAAATACATGAGTTGAAAAATGCACCCGGTAATTTGAAATTGTATGGGGAAAAATTAAGAAGCTGAATTTATTGAAAATATTGAATAAAATAAATAGTTTAAATTAAACCCCACAACAAAATAATGATTTAATGTCAAATTTATGTTCATTTTTAAATAGTTCATTTAATTTTCACTGCTGGTAAAGGAATCAGATGGAAGTCATATGTGATAAAGAAAAAATGTGACTGTGCTGGTGAAGTATGATTAGGCTAAGTCCACTTGCACCATCAAGATAGACAGCGAAAATGGATAAGGTTAAAGGATGATTAATTAAAGAATAAAAAATATCTTTCACAAAAAAAAAATCCCGAGAGGTACTTGATTTAAAGGATTGATAAGGTTGAATTAGTTTATCATGCAATCTTAAATTCAAATCGTAAGATATGCAGTTATTAAAACAAAAATATCAAAAGTATTCATGAAATATTCATAAAATTACCATTGATAATAATGATTTTACACAATAAGATTTAAATATTTAAATATTAGATAAATTTTAGTCATATGTATTGCATTAATCTAATATAAAAAATAAATAAAAATTTATCTTTTAAAATAATAAAATCATGCACCATTAATAATAAAAAACATGAATAAAATTAATATAAACATAAATATTTAAAATTTTTATGCAATAATAATAATATTTTTTTTGTCATCAATGCCTCAATTATCTAAAAAAATATAAAAAAATTATTATAAATAGTTATACAATATAATATTTTTATTTAATAATATTTTTTAGTTGAATAACATTTTAATCCTCATAAAAAATAACATAATTAATAATAGAGAGTTTTAAAAAATAAAATTAAAAATGAGGAGGGATAATTTTAAATTTTTAGATGTGAGTATGATTATATATAACTGTTTCAAAATTTAAAAATTTGTTATACATTTTAACCTTAATTATTTATACGAGTGTTTTGGGACACGTTTGTTTTTCCTGTTGATTTTCTTTTTAATATGTCAGTATCACATTTCTGTTATTTGCCAGCTAGTTTAGGCATGTCACACTTTGTTTGTATAAGGGGATGGCCTTTGTGGTAAATCGTTCCCAGGCAGTGAAAATTGAACTGATTATTAAACAAATTAAAATATTAATTTAAGAGTTAGTCATTCAATAAAAATTAAATTAGAGACAAATTAATCATAAATAAATGATATATCTACTTAAAATATATTTTTTAAATATCATATATAAATTATAATTAATTATTTATAATTTATAAATAATATTAATTGAAATTTAATTCTTAAAAATTCATGTCTTTTTTTTATATTTTTATAAATATTTTATATAAAAATTTTGATATAATAATTAAAATTTTAATGTATGATTTTTAAAAATAATAATAAATAAAATAATATTAATTACAAATGAATTTAAATTTTAAAAATTATTTAATATTTATATTTTTAATCGAATAAAATTTTTTAAAAAATTATTATATATTGATTGGTTGGGAATATATATATAAAAAGTACATATTTAAAGATCATAATATGTGCAATAAATAATATATAAATATAATATTTTTTTAATCAAATCTCTGGCCTAGACCTCTAACAATTGGCTTTCGTGCAGCAGCCTTTCAGACTTTGCGTGGGGAAGTAGCAAAAACTGATGTGCAGGAAATGGAAAAGAGAACTAAAACCCATTACAAGTAACCAAAACAAAATAAAATAAAATGTTAGATTTTGTTAAATCCAAGGCCCACCTTTTCACTTCGAAAACGTGTCCTTTGATCTTTGAACATCAAACGTGCTGCAGCATGTGAAGATATCTGATCATAAGAGATGATTAAAAAAATTTATCTCAAATATTAATCAAGTACAAAATTTATAAAAAATTTTGATGAACTAAGTCTTTACTGAAATATAAAATAATTAAAAGTTAATATTTATTTTAATTTGATGAAGGCATTATCACTTATTAATCACACTTACTTTGAAAGTTATTTTTATCCTAATACTATTAAAAAAATCAAAAATTTTGTTATAAGAGATTAAATGATTATTTTTGACCACGTTCATAAATAAGTAAATAGGTGTGCTGATTTTTTAACTTATTGACTTTTGTAGAATATCTTTAATATTATAATTTTTAATATATCATCGTACAATTGTAAAAACTTCATAATTTTATAGATAAGACTAAATTTTAGTCTCTACGATTTTACCTTGGCCTTGTAAATAATTAAAAAAAAAAACGTGTCCTTTTTTCATCCCGTGACTCTTCTGGCCTAAAAATTCAGAAGCCATGGAGTCTTGTGAGTCTCCCTCCACCGTTTCAGATTGAAGGCGAAGCAGTAAGATGATGAAAACAAACTTGGAAGACGAAGTGCAGACAGCGAGAAGCAGCAAGCCAACGGAAACAACCTTGCAGACTCGACGACGACGTGGAGTTTAAGCTTCAATCAAGCCGGACGGCGACACTCGAAGTTGACGACGAAGAGCAAAGGTTTTATTAGAGACAGCGTCATAGAGAGATAAGCGTCGAGCATTAACGGCAAGGACCAAAGCGTTTCACAGTGACTCGTCGTTGACGTAAAGGTAGTGAGGTTTTTTCAGACATTTTTATTTTATTTTTATAAAAATTAATCCCTTAATCCTTCAATTATTAATGATTTATAACTCAATTTTTAAGAGTTACTGCAATTCATTCTTTTAAATTTTAATTCATTAATAATTTAGTCTCTTAATTTTTTACTCAGTTTATGATTCAATTTTTTAATTTTTATTAATTTTTTTTTATGTTAGTTTAAATCTTCAAAGAATAAGAAGATATTTTAAAACAAAATATAAACATTAAATATATTTTTCTTATTTAATAAGGATAATTTTTTAAAAAAATAAAAAATGAGGACTGAATTATAAATAAATTAAAAATTGAGGGATTAAGTTGTTGTAAATCGTAATTGAAGGATCAAGGGAGTTATATTTGAGAGATTGAATTGTAAGTGATTTAAAAATTAAAAAATTAATTTTTTTAAGTCCAAAACAACATTATTTTGAGGTTATGTCAATCAAAAATTATAACTCGACCAGTCGAGTAGGGGCAGAGTAGGATTTTTAAGTAAGGAGATCAATATCCCAAAGCATATATTATAATTGAAGAAAAATAAAATCTAACATAACATAAATATTTTAACATCAAGCTAGCTATGTTCATATTTATTAATTTTAAATAATAAAAGTGTCAATGTTAACTTCTTGTTCAATCTACATAGATGTGGAAGGAGGTGGTTGGATATATTGTTCTATAGTTGACGTTGTAGGTTATTTAATAACATTTTTAACACTAAAAATAAATGGTGTTCTTTTATCATTTATCTCTTTTCACTTGAAAAATAAGTTAATAGATTTTTTTTTAGACATCTTTCAATCTTAAGAAAATATAAATTATAAATTATATTATGTAAAATATCATAATGAATAAAAAAAGCTATAAGATCATATAACAAATTACACAATATATTAAATATATATAAGGAATTGCAAATTATAACACAAATTGTACAATAAAATTATAAACATTAAAAAAAAAAGTATATTATAGTATTCAAAGGTGAAATGCAAACAAACAAAACATGTATCTATTACAATTATACCCTCAACTAAAATTGAAAACTTTCCTATTTCCTAATATATACATTATATTATATTTATATATGACACATACTTTTAGATGCTAAAATTTTGTATTTATTAGTTTTATATTTGTTAAAAGAAAAGTAAATATTATGTATAATATTGAATATGTTATACATATAAAATATATTTGGTGGAGTCAAATATATATAACTCTTACGTTTTGTTGAGAAAAAAATAAAAAATTAGGAGAGGTCGTAGCCTCCTTGGTCCCCCTGTCTCTCCTAGTAGTGCCAGGTTATTTCAGGGGTTGTCTCATGTCAAAATTGAGGTGCTTTTCCAAATCACAGCCCAAAGAATTTATCTCGTAAACTGAATTGGCTAGGTGATGGATTCACTATAAAATATAATAATTTTCTAAATTTATAATTTTTCTGTTTAAAAATATAAAATATTTTTAATTAAATTTCACCTCCTAATAAAATAGTTAGTTATTTTAAACTAACTCTACTTTTTTATATTTATCTCTATTAAATACCTTACAATAAATATAAAGCCATTATCAATAGAATATTTTTTTAAAAAAGATAATAATTACATCTTGAAAGACTAAAAACACTTTATATTTTTGAATACCTAACTTCTTAAAAAATAACTTACATTTTTAAACTGAGGGAGTACACTTCATCTCTTATTTTTTTAAAAAAAATCACTTTAATTCAATTTTTAATGTTGTTAAAAATTATTTCGCTAAAGATTACAAAATGTTTAATTTTATTAATTTAATTTTTATTAAACATTTAGAATTATTAATTTATCTTCGTAATCTAATTGTCTACTTTCTAATTTTAAAATTTTAAATAATTAAGTAAAATATGATTTAAATAAATATTTCAAAAAAATAAATTAAAATTAAATGAAATTAAATTAAGAAAAAAATTATATTAATTAAATTTCCAATTCATTAAATTTTTTCTACAAAGATGTTTAAAATATTATTTAGCCTATATTTAACTTCAAAAAATTGTTATATAAATAAGCTCGCGTTACTAAAAAAAATTAAAATATGATTGAATAAATTTTAAAACATTTTTAAGACAGCATTTATATAAAGACGATCTAAAATATGTGATTCAATAACTAATGGTTTATAATTATAAGTTTAGTGAATAGAAATGAAATATTAAAAAATAGGGAGAAAGTCTGTGTTACGTAACTTTTAATTTCACTGGAGGTCCATATAAATTTTAAAAACAAAAATAAAGTTGCTGCAATTGATAAACAAAATAGAGGAGCGGAGAAAAATAATATTTTTCTTCAAAACTTCCCATATTGATTCTTTCAAAAGACAAAGGGGGAAAAAATAAGCTAATACTGAAACTTTCTAGTGAAAATTACACTTGAGCTGGTGAGGAGAGGAGAACTGCCATGGAAGTTAAACCTATGAAATTGACTCATCTTAGTCAAAGAGGTCTAAGGATGGTAGTAGCTTGGTGCTATATGAGATGTATGGTATTTCACATTCATTACTTTACTAGTGAAGAACATGATCTAGTTTGTGGCATAAGCCTTACACCCGACAAGTTCAAGCCTTGAGGGTCTCAGATCATACACTCTCAACTTGGGTAGCTTCCGTTTTGACTGAGTAGAACGCAGCAAAGCCAGCCACAGCCACAGCCATAGCCACAGTAATCAGAAATGAAGGTTTCTCTAAATGGAAGCCACCAGTAGCGTAGGCTAATATCCAGCGAGAAATAAAATGCAGCTTACAGGTTTTTTGGAACTTCTGAACCGAAAAATCCTATGTAGGCAGGCAGATGCAGTATGTTCTGTTAGAAAACAACTCACCCAAGCTTCACAATCCTTGATGCAAGAGTTTCAGTACAACTAAACATGTTTTTTCATGTGTTGTATGCAGTTTAAAAAACAAGTCATGCCATTCATCGCTCATGAATAATGCTAGCTGCTATAGATTTTATATTTTACATTGATGATTACAGCATGGGAGTTTCTCTATCTAAGGGACATTTCGATGCAAATAATGAATTTTGCAGATACATCTACACAATGAAAGAGACTAATGGGTGGTAAGTTGGACAATCAGTGCTTTGCCACCATGTCAACAAATGCAACCAAACTGGAATTGAACGTTTCTAGAGAAAAGTCCTGCACAGTCTCAGAGAATTGAGGACGCGTTATTCAATCTGGAACATATCACCGATACATGCTTGGTGAACAAATATATCAAGACGCAAGTAAATTGCGATTTCATGGACATGAAGCACACTTGAAGTTGTCACCAAAATTTGAACCAGACATCTAACCCATTTTCTCACCCACACCCGGGTGGCGTACCATACATAAGAAACAATACAACAGCAAGTGTTGGGCAAGACTGAAATCCTAAATTTTGTAGGGGGTCTCAAATTGTTAGAATTTACTGAAGTCATGAATTTTCCCTTCTTGTTATGTCTAAAGCTATTAATCTGTGACAACACCTAGCTAGTAGCAATAAGAAATAAATAATTACCTTTGGTAACTTATCTTGTTGGGCCAGATGATCCACATGGAGCCTCACGTTTGACGATGCAGGGATCCAGGCCCTCCGGTCAACATCAGAATAAACATTTGCTACAATGTCAAACAATGTTCTTGCTCCACCTTCAATTGCAGCCAAGATATTTGCTTCCCTGCTCCGACGATTCCTGCAACACCAAATAGCATTCTTCACAGATGGACCTTAATTGCTGCATTAAAAATTTGTCAAGCTAAAGTAATTTGGTTAACATTAAAAACATAATAATTCCAATCCTCAGTCGCTGCAACGCTCAAAACCAAAGCTAAAGATGATTGATAAATCATACTTTAGATAACCACATAGCATGTGCTTTGGCCAAAGGTTTACTCTCCCATGCATTGGTATTAAAGAATTTGGGGAGAGCTCAAGCAATTTGTAAGTGGTTTTGAAGTATTCCTGCAAATAACAATATATATTAAGCTAAAGCAAAGCATCATCAATAACTGTAATTTTGGTGAAAAATGCAGTCTGTATAAAGTTCAAAGTTGTGGTAAATTGAAGTTCTCTGAAATATAAGTTTTTGACATTCAACAAACTGATGGGTCTTGCTATATTGGAAAGATAGCCTATGGCGATAAGCAAGCATTAAGTTCACAACAGTACAAGGGAAAATGATGGTTAGGTTCCAGAAGTTTGAATTAATAAAAGTTAGGTCTCTGACAAAATTTTCTAAAAAAATGAGCTGTAAATATCAATTTCAACATTTACAAATAGAAATTTCTGTTATAATTTAAGATTACATTTAATACATAAATACGTATTTACAACTGAAACTCTTGAATTTGCAATTATGGATCAATATTTTCAACTTATTTTTCAAATAATTTTGTCAGGAACCTAATTGTCATCAATTTAACATTCTATGACCTAACTGTCATTCTTCCATAGTATAATCATTAGTAAGAAGTGGATGTCACAATAATATATAAACTAAATGTTTATAAATAGAAGTGCAAGTATTTATATATTCTTTAGTTATAGAGAACATTATAAAGTGTATGTAATACACGTGACTGTTGGAAAAATAATGGCTGAATTGTATCTTTAAGAAATTTAGTGCTGTGAAAAAAATATTTAATTTAAAAATTGTAGCCACTAAGTAATATCTTCTTCCCCACCCCTGCTCCACTGGCCACCACCCTTACACTTTAGTGGAGATCAAACTAGCAACGCAGTGACTCGTTCTTACTGGCAGTACATAAAAAATAATAAATAAGAATAGAGGCAGTCTGACATACTGTCATATTGCCACCAGAACTTACGTCCAAGATAGCACTTCCCTGGCTGAAACAAAAGAAGCCATTATGTTTGAGAGGCTAACTAAAAAGACATACAAGATAAAGTAAATCAACTAAGAAATTGAAACTAAAAAGGGGAAGGTAAAAGATAGGCTAATAAGTGACAGACAGATAGAACGTCAAGTAAACAATGTGACCACACTGGAAGCATACAAATTAGATAGTTTAAACTTCAAAATTAACAATATGAACACAAATGATAGACTTGTCCCACAGATTTTTCTTTTTCCTCTTTTCCTCCCCCCCCTCCTTTGACATTTTGTCTGATTCCGTAATTGTATAGGATTCCAAAATCATAATCAGTTCTGTTCAACCAGAAATATAAATACTGGAAGTCCCCAAAGGTTATTGAACACCCTCACAACTAAAAATTATAACAAACTAGAACGAAAGACAATTTCTTCCACCCACCAAACTGAGAAAAGCAATGCTGTAAAAATGCATTCTACAACAAGTAGAACAATTTCCACTGAGAAATTGTTTCAGATGAGGCACAAATGTTTTTGGGCAGTTTTCTTTTCTTTTATTTATTTATTTGTTTTTTTTTGGTAGGAAATGTCCCTGAAATATGCATAAATACATACAAACATTAAAATGAAACTTGTACTGTACGTCCACACGTATGTAAATACTTAGACCTCAGCCTTTGCTTAGTCATGTTTCCTGGAATTCAATGGAATCTCACCCTACGCAATGATCACCAACAATTAATGAATGAGTGTTCACATGAAGTAGTGCCATATGACCATCGGTATGTCCCTGGATGAGAGAAAATGTTATATTCCTTAGAAGATAGAAGAAATTTTATAGTGCATGATATTATTTTTTACAGAAAAATTTTTCTTAGAAAGATATGAGGTCAACGTGATGTACTCTTAAATTAAAGAGCTGAAGTAGAACTTCCCTAGTCATACATAAAAAATTTATCATGTTCATAAAAAATTCAGGTCTAGAAAATAGAAAATGCTTCACTCAGGCATGCTATACCCTTGGATCAAAATTGATTGAGCATGTGAAAGAGAACAGCACAAAACTGCTTCCAATCATACCGGTGCAGAAATAACTTTCAATGTCTGACCACCAATGTTAATTTCTTCATCTCCAGAAACTGATCTATAGCTCAGTGACCAGTCATCTGTAATCATGCAATGCTAAAGTTACAGGATGAAGAACTTTGTGTTTTCACTATGTCACATTAGAGAGTTCAAAAATCAAAAGACAATTTAAAACTATAATCATCTTAATCAAACAATAACAATCATAAACACTTGGGAAAGAGATTGATAAAAAGCATCATTACTTATTAACTTGAATAGCTAAAAAAGACACCAAATCTCACTTGGTAACAAGGGCAGAAAAACTTACAAAAATCACATAATTTGCAAGATTAAGAAAATGAATTTAAGAGTGATGTGTAAAATATAATAATAAGGAGTTAGTTGGATAGTAAGTGCAGGGTATAATACGCAGTTAGGTATGCTAGCAGGCCAACAGCAACATAAGGAGTAAGGCTATTGTAATCATCATCTGGAATTATGGAACATGATTTGAGTCCAGAATCTCATCCACTCTTCTCTGTCTCTCTTTGTACTCTTTCTTTCTCTCATTATCTCCCTTTCTCTCTCTTTCCCAATTACAAATCCATAATAGAGGAACATAATAGAAATAATTAAGAGGAAAAATCTGGAAGTTCACATGGTCACATAAATACATGTTCAAAAATTTAGTAGCATGGCTATTAAGTTAATACTTCCAAAGCCCTAATGATGTAAAACAAACACACTCACTATCAAACTGATTCAAACAGAATAGGAAAAGGTAAACGAAACAGAAACAGAGGCTTAGATGGGAGAGGGAAACGAGAACAGAGAAGGAGAAAAGAGAGAGAGAAGTGACTGAAAATGACAAAGAGAGGGAAGAGAAGAGAGACGCAGAACTAAAGGGGGAGAAAGAGCTTTCAGAAAATCATAATGCTTTTAACATTCATTCATCAATTCTACCTCCAAGTTACAAAAGCAACGTCTATATATAAAGTAGAGGTTTCCTCCCATATAAGGAAACATCCACTTGCAGCCCATTTAATACATGAAATGATAAAATAACCCACTTGCTAAATAGAGTAAAAACAAAAAGTATTAAAATATAAAATTAAGATAGATTTCCTCTTATAGCAAGCTTCTTCAAAATATGTTAATTCCTATATTTCATCACCAAACTTTAAAGGAAATTACACACGATCTACTGAAAAGAAAACAGAAATAGAAGGTTCAACATTGCAACCTCTGCTTATGCGACGCATGGTGTTTTCATGTGCTAACAAAGTGGTATCAGGATTGCACTTTTGGATAACTGAGAGACCTGGCATAAGAGATGACAAAAAATAGAACAGGAAGAGTTTACACGAATAATAATATCCATTATAGGATTATTCATGTCCAATGAGAATAGAATAAAGATAGCATACTTTTAGCAAAAACATACCATCTACATGATCATAGTGGTGATGAGTGACAAAGACAACCAATCTTCTTGGCAAAGTGGTAACAACTTTCAGGAGCTGATAATTTAAGCCACTAATATGTTAGGATTTCATTGAAGGGAAGAAAAGAAGTCAAAAGACAGATGATGTAAACCTCAGCCACCATTTGCAGGGAGAGGAATGGATTCATATTTCATATTAGCATATGATCATATAAGCTGAAATGAAACGCCCAAAAAACTTTCAATGTCTCAACAGTCCTATTTTCTGGTATCCAAGCTTTGAAAAGGTTGTCAACTAAACACAGGCATAGAAGACTTTCTCTTGTTTTGGAGAATCACAAGGACCAGTGGGCAACAATCAGTCTTGCAAATAATGTTTGTAATATGATCCGATCAAACAGAACTATAATTAACCTTATCACTTTAGAATAGGAGTTGGACAAAAGCCTGAAAACAAGATATCATGCAAGAATACATCACAAGTTTATATATATATACACATATAAAAGCCAATTTAACGTTTTACCTCTTCATGGAACTGTGATAGACACCCTGGATCAACTATTAGAGCATCTCCACATGCAATATAACTTTTATCCGCAGAATCACTTGGAATATACTCTGGGGCAAATACCACTAGGTTTGTTGTGTGAAAAGGCTTTTGGGTCCTGCTTCTCATAGGTATAAGTATAAGACCAGGAGGATACTCCTATGAATGAATGAATGAATGAATGAATCTTCATTTTGCATCAGAATATCAAAAAATAAGAGCTCATGGCCAGAACTTCCTCTGAACATGTTCATTGTAAATAAATATAAAACTGCAGTGGTACAGTCAATCTTGAATCTTGCCCAATGTTAGCACTACGTGTGGTGCGTTCATCAGCTAGATCGTCCTGGATGAGATCGTTAACCCTTTAACATTATAAAAGCATGTAAGGATATGCGTTTCCACATTTGGAAACCAATAGATGAGGTTGAAAATCAGCAAACCCATTCATTAAATCTCACATTATCAATTAAGATTTTGCTCAATGTTAGCACTTAGCACCAAAGAAAAAGAAAAATGAGTGATAATTGTTTAGGATGAATGCATTGCAGAGGGAGGTTGAGCTCATAATTGTTTAGGATGAAATCGTGAGTTACTTGCCGGCCATTTGAAATAAGCCTGGCTTGTACTACGCGACTGGTTTTATATGCATATATATATATTGTAATGTCCAGTATATGCCACATCATGAAAATAGACAAAATTCAAAGAAAGGAAACCTGATAACTAATGGTTGGAGGAACTTTCCACTTTGAAGAGCCCAATGAGTCATTTATAAGACCAACAACTACCAATGGTCCAACACGATTGCCAGATGGTTTTACTTCCAAAAGCCACTTAACACAGCCCTGGACAGACATCCATTTATATATATCTGCATGATGATTTCCAGAATAAGTCAATCTGTCATCAACAAACTAGTTTTTTTAAAAAAAGAACAAACTTTATTGCAAGTTTACAACAAACTAATATAATATGTAAAAAGCAGAGAACAAAAGAGAAGAAGTTTAAATAAATGAAGTGAAAACAATGACCCTGATTGAATAAGTCACAGTGCATTTAAATTACCAACATCAGTTATAAATGTCGTGATAACAAGGCATTATCATTGGACTAAAACTTCCACATGGCAGATATACTTTCCTATCTTCCTTTTGGACATAACCAACCAAATCAGCATCATATCCGTTGCTATTACCAATGAAGGGTGCCATATCTCACAAACTTTTCCTAATGTATCAACCAAGCATTTTGCTCTATTTCTTCTCTAATCCTGCCTGTCATTTTATATCCCCATATATTTCCATCTTATTATTCCCCCATTAAACCGCTTTCTGCAAGACCAGAGAAGTTCATCATACGCAGCCAAATGCTAAATAAGACTTCTGTTTTTGTTCTATACTATAAAACTCAAGTTGTTATCTTATTACAGAAAACGTTTGAATGCAATCAGAAATAAAACTTCTATAGTGGCATCATCCAACAAATAGTGAAAGGAGAGACAGTGATTAGAACACTGTTTACTAATAAAGGAAAATTAATCAGGTAGCAGATGCAAAAGGATATAAGTTACACAATGCCACCCTAGAGGCCAAACATTAGGTTTCTCTGTTAGTCTTCTTCTTAAAAGATGATGACGTGTTTATGTATGAAATCATTTCTCACTGGAATTTCTCCCAAAAAACTAAATTAACACAGCAGACAGGCAGGATGAACCAATCTCGGAGCATAATAGGCATAAGCCAAAAATATGTGTCAGCCTTTAAGGCCATTAAGCAATTTCTTAATGATACAATCAGAAGCCCATAGTCTATGATAACTACAACAAACTTATATGCAGACCTAACCTCGCAAGTCATTGTCCTTGGCTGCCAATACTCCCGTGATGAAGACCGTTTGGATTGGCAAATCAGGCCCAAATGCAGGTTCCTTCACATACTTACAGTATTTCCACTCTCCCCTGTCAATTTCCCCAAAGCCTATTCGCTCAAAAATCTGCACCCGAAAAAAACAAAAATACAAAATTCACCATCAACAATAATTCAAGATATAGGAAACAAAAATTGCATACTCAAGAGCACGACCTGATTAAGAGCCGAGCGAAAGTCGAATTCTTTCAAATCGATCTCCTCCGAACGAGAGTCCGCAAAATCCACTACACTCTGAGATCCGGATTCTCCTTGCAGCGGGTTCAATTGAGCGGAAGGCAAGTCCCATAGATCAGAATCGACGTAAGAATCGTACTCTTGGTGATCAAACTTTGGCGGGCGAGACTGTTTCACAAGCAGAAACTCCTCGTCGTTTTGAGGGTTTTTGAGGATCAAAGCAAGCTTTTGAATTGCCATAGACAATAACTGATGATTAGGAAGATTCGGTGGGTAAGTGAGAAGAGATAGAGCAGTGAGTAGATAGAGAGTATCGACGTCAGTGTTGAGAGTAGGTTGAAGGAGCAAAGAAAAAGAGGTAGTTGAGTTATCAGGTTCTGACTACAACTGCCCGAGTGGGCTCAAACGGAATGATTTGGATTTCGCTCCACGTTCAGGCGGAGTCTTCAGTTGACCGTTAGGGAAAGATGAGCCATTGGCGCATGCTTTAGATGAGGATGATCCTTTAGTTTGTACCTGTTACTGTTAGGCTGCTAATGACTGTTCTGAAATTGGAGTTCTCGTGCAAGGGCATGAATGCCCTCAAGTTGAAGTTCCAGAATTCATATCTCATCAAGTTTTGTCAATTCTTTAAAAGAGTTAAAAAAGTTTCACACCTTGATAAAATAAAATATATATATAATTTTTTATTTTTATAATTTTCTTGAATTTTATTTTTAATTTTTTATATTTTTTTACACTAAAAATTGAAATTATAAAAATCTGAAAAACAAACATCATTCTATCTTTTTGAAATTTTTTCTTCAGTACCTGAGAGACAACATGATCAATTTTTATGATTTTATCAAGCTTTATTTTTAACTCTTATAATTTTTTTAAGGATTGAAAACTTTCGATAGAAAATACCTGTGGCTCAAAGAAAGTATATCATATCATATTTTTATATCAAACATTACCTTAAAATGCATATAAAGTCCTTTTTTCTTGAGTCTGGCACATCAACATAGATCTATCAATAATATCTTGATCCCTATTACAGGCACTTAGATTCTTTAATTTTTAATATAACAAGTATAGAGGGTTATTTATTATATTTTTTAATTTTATTATAAATTTAGTTTATGACTATCATACACCACTGACCTTTCTCTTTTAATTTTTAATGGGAGAAAAATTAGATTTTTTTTATTTTAAGACATATTTAATGAGTTAATTATTATTACTTAATTTCAGTGAAGTAATTAAAAATATTTTATAATAAGAATTGGAGGGAGTACATCACCAAAGGAATTGCCCTCATGACATATGAGCTAAGTGCTTATAAACTAAGTCAATATTTGATGGCAAACATTTTTTAAATACATATAAAATTAAACACATATTATATATATATATATATATATATATATATAAGAAATAAATGTACAATATGTCAAATTGTTAATAAAATAAAATAATATAATCATAAAGCAACATCATTATACTTGGTTAAACCAAGTATGAATAGGTTTAAAAGTATTGACAGCACACTATAACTATTCATATCTTCCTTAAAAATAATCTCAAATCACATTATATACATTAAAGGGTCAAAAAATGAAGTGATCTTTTTTAAAAAAATCTAGTCCAAATCAAAAAAATATTTTATTCTCAATAAAAAAAAAACTAACACAAAAAACTACATTTGGATAAATAAAATTGATGCCGTCCTTTTATATCAAACATTGGCAAAAAATTTATGCTATTAGTTTCTCCCAAAAAAATTAAAAATGACCGAAACATGATTGTAGTTAAACACAACTATGACCAATGCTTATTGGAAATAAAAATTCTTGATTTGACTGAGTTGCGGGGGAGTCTATTCTCATAAAATTTATTCTTGCAGCGATTCCCAGATAAACCATACAAATTATACTCATACTTGACAATGTTTTGTCTGAGTTGGATAAAACCTTTAGAAATTTTCTTTAGGATTTTTTTAATGAGAATAAAAAATCTTACCTTCTTTCTTGAAAATGTGTTACTTTTGACAAAAAGATTAAGAATTTTAGCCTTAAAAAGCTTAAAAATCAAAATATTATGTTCACAACGAACCTCTATTAAGGTCTCATTACCAAATTAAATTTTCTTTGAGTGCGAGTCTCACGTGACAAGCACAATTACAGCAAACCCACAATCCCTGGTTGTTAAACTAAACTCTTATTCATATACTTGGAATAGCATATGTAAAATTTGGGATAAACTAATATCTCACATTGGTTGAAAAGTTGGGAAGGAGACCAAATTTCTTTTTGGTATAACAATTGGACCTCTCTCCCTAACTCCCTTACGAAGCATGCATTTCATAATGTTGAATCTATTTTTCATGTTAGAGTCTCGAATTTTTACAAGACTATTGGTGGTTGAAATTTTGATATTATAAAACAATATTTCCACCATGATATAGTTAAACACATTGCTCTCATGCAACGTCCTAATCAACATGGTGAAGAGGACATTCTTATTTGGAGGCCTTCTTCTATTGGCAATTTCTCTACTAAATTTGCCTATAAAATTATGGATAGATTCAGGAACACTAAGATATCTGGTCCAAAATTTGAAAATGACCTACTTATGAAAAAAATTATATACTTTTTCTAAAAAGTTGCTTGGAATTGTCTCCAAATCAACTCCACACCCTCTAATAGAGACACTCTTCAGCAACATGCCTGCCCTTTTTAGTTATAGCTCTCCTAATTCTTTCATTCATATTTTATAAAATTGTAAGAAAGCTAAAGAGGTTTGGAAAAAATTGGTCAATCCTACAAAGCATAATACTTTCTTTTCTTTTTTTGTGTAAGATTGGATAATTTGAAATGTTAAAAATAAAGTTGGCAGTTAGTCTACGAGAAGATTACTTGATAGAAAATGTTTGTACAAGCCTACTGAAATATATGGAAAGCTAGATGTAAAAAAGTCTACTTTACTTATATTATCCTGAATAGTGACATTGCTTTCTCCTACACTCAATAGATCATCAATGACTTGAAGCTTCAATCCAAATTGAATCTTCTAAGCAAAATTGACACCAGACATGTAACTAATCCAATCCACCTAATTCGAGATGGGTCAAACTAGATGTTAGTGCTTATGTCAACCTCAATGTAGTTGCTGTTTGTGGTGGTCTTATAAGCAATGATAAGGGCAATTGGATTAAAAGTTTTTCCAAAAATCTCTTATTAATTAAGCATAGTAGTTGAACTAATAGAAATATTGGAAGGTCTAAATCTTTGTTGGAATGATAAGATTCTCAAAGTTAATGTCTATTTGGATTCTATGTAGGCTTATCTCTCATTGAATGCAACTCCTTTCATAGCCACCATCTCTCAGTTACTATTAAAAATATCAGAAATCTTACCATGCAAGATTGTGAGATCACTTTTGACAATGTTTAAAGGAAAGCCAATAGATATATCAATCTTATGGGCCACAAAGCACCAATAGATAATTTTGATATTAGCTTATTGAACAGTCTCTTTATTGATTGTAAAAGCTTTATGGCTTCCAGCATAACTTGATCTTAGTTACCTTGTATGGTTTTAATGTGGCTTTATATTAAAAAAAAAAATTCCTCATTTGAGGGGCAAGGCTGGTCCTAGGAGTAAGAGTACAGACCTCCTCTTATTATGTGAGTATTAGTATTATTACCATTGTTGATTCTTTTCCTTCGATCAATACCTTTTTTTTTTAAAAAAAAGAAATAGTATGTCATGAATTATATATGATTATTGCTAATCTTTTTTGGTACGATCTATTAAAAAGATTAACGTAAATGGGATGAATTGTGTTAAGAAACATGGAATATTTTAATAACCCTTTACTTTTGTTTCCCGTTTTTTAAAATGAGATAACGTACTTATTAAATAGGTTTCGACATTAATCTTCATTGAGAAAGATTTATTGTTCTGTAAGGTTTTGAAGATCAAGGTGGCCATAACTCATTTGGCTTTTTTTTTTAATAAAAAATTTCTTTTGCATACAGGTGAGAAACTTATGAAAAAAGATTAAAGGAAAAGGATATTTTTCACTTTTATTTTCCCCTAATTTTTACATAAAAGAGAGAGAAAAATTTATATTTGGAAAGAAAAATGTCTCTAATTTCCTCTCATTTCAAATTAAGGGTAATAATAAATGCATCTAGCGCATTTTACAATGAAATCCTTAACAGTGAAAACAACAACAATGATAATGATAATCAATTTAAAAGTTAAAGAGAGCTGTATTATTTGCAAATTTTGGACAATTTGTTTTCAGTTTCATGCAAAATAATATAATGTATATCATATAATGTAATGTATAATGGCTCAAAAGCACCAAAACTATGAAAATAATCGGGAGGAAAACTTTTTTGGCCATTAGATAGACTTTTTTTTAAAACACTTTTAATTATTAATTAATATTTTTGTCCATCATATATAAATCCTGTTAGACAGAAAGACATGCGTTGATAATGACAAAATATGTAGAAGGGTTGGAGAAAATCAAATACTAGAAACAACCTAAACGGCATAATTTTATTTTTCTTAAGAAAAAACTGAAAAACCAAAGCTTTCCTGGACTTTCGCGTCGTGGTCGTACTGTTGCATATCCTTGTTTACAGCAGACGGTCTTCCTCTTTCTGGGTCTGGTAAATTCAAAACCCCAATCTCGACCTTTTCTTTTCCGTTATAAATTTGACCTCACTTCTTGGGCAAGATCTCAATCCTCATCAGCTGATCAGTTTTCGTCTTTTTGACATTTCGAGGAAAGTATTAGCGACCCAATGACGCTTTGAATCGTGTCTCTTCTACTGTGGGAGTCTTCATCTGTTTTTTGGTTCTGGGTTTGGTGGTTTCGGTTTGAGCCACTGGTGGCAGATTTCATTGATTGAAGAAGGTAATAACACACTGAATTTCGGGACACAAAAGGGGAAACTTTTTCATTAGCCGCTCTGTAAGCAAAAGAGCGGTCGACGGCTGGAATGGGGA
The DNA here is from genome assembly GCF_029017545.1 of Prosopis cineraria. Taxonomy (NCBI): domain Eukaryota; kingdom Viridiplantae; phylum Streptophyta; class Magnoliopsida; order Fabales; family Fabaceae; genus Prosopis; species Prosopis cineraria. Next base: position 29,997,187 of record NW_026555336.1, read on the forward strand.
CGGGTTCCAAGATCGATGGACCTTCTACCCCATCAATTCGACGAGACCCTTATGAGGTATTGTCAGTGTCAAAGGATGCAAATGATCAGGAAATAAAAACGGCTTACAGAAAGCTCGCTCTCAAGTACGTTTTGCTCGCTCTCAAGTGCCTTTCAATTTTGATGGCGTTACTTTTCTGTCTTCTATTTAATATATATACATGAGGTTCTGTTTGTTGTGAAAGCTATTGTTTTTGTTTCCCTTACTTTCTTTAGACTCCATGTTTATTCTTATAAATTAACAGGCACTATCAGGTCTTATGAGTGCATGTTCTTTTTGTATCCAGAAAGAGTGCATGTTCTTTGGAGTTAGTCAAACGCTCAATTCTTGCTTTCTTTTCTAGCTACTTAATTTCATCTGCACTGGATTCGGTGTTTTTCCTTATAAGCGCACCGGAAAATGTTCATAGAGAAGAGGCCTGCTCTATGAATTTTTGATGTAATATATTGACATATCTGTAATTTGGGTGGACTTCTTTCTTTAATATCAGGGTTGAGGCTTTCATATTGCAGTTTGCATTCACTTAAAGGTGGAACTTTACACTCTCGTATGAATACACTAGAAAGAGAATCACTATTGTTATTTAAGGGTAATGTTCCTGGGTCTAAAAGTGGCATCTTGCAGAATTATTAAAGTTGTCCTTCATGGCAGCTATGTAGCCTATGCTTATTGATATTTTCTGCTTGTCTGTCAAGTTTTGATTTGTCATGGTGGATTTGCAAGGTAAAATGCTTGATAGAATTGGAAGACTAATTACTTTAGTTGAGTGCCTTGTTTAGTCTTCCTTTAGTTCCCTTCTCAAAGGGGATGGGGGGAGGCTTGCTGAACAAACCATCTAGATTTAGAGCCATACATGGTTATGCTTTTCTTTTTTTTTTTTCAGAGCTCATTGCATTCTGTTCTTGTACCATTGAAGACTTTATGCTGTTGCTTTCTGGATAAGAATGACTAAAACGATGATGATGAGTGGGATCTTTAATATATTTCATATACAATGTGATAAGCTCCATTCGTGTGACAGGTATCACCCTGACAAGAATGCTAACAATCCTGAAGCATCAGAACTATTTAAAGAGGTTTCATATTCTTACAACATCTTATCTGATCCAGAGAAGAGAAGGCAGTATGACAGTGCAGGATTTGAGGTCCTTTTCTTCACATCATTTGGATCTGAATCCATATCTCGGCTTCATTATTGTTCTTGTTCTCCAATGCTATATTGCTGTACATAGAGACAAGAAAAGTCTTATTTTAATTCTCCAATTCTGCTTTCTAAGATAACAAGTGAGAGTCCGGTGACTTTGGAGGGTAAAAAGTTGAAGAGGGAACATAAGAGGAAATTTAGACAAATGATGATAGAAGCTCAATTGAGTTGACTTTATTTAATATCTCTTCTACCCTTTCTTTCCCTTGTGAAAAGAAAAAGGACCAATGCTCTAACTAGTTAGCTACATTTCTTTTAGAGGGCATGCTGTTTGGGTATTTTACTGTTCTTGTGATTTGGGATTGGACCTTTGAGTATATGATGTGATTTTAAGAACTTACAACTTGAAAAGGTTTCACATGATCTAATTTTGATTTGCATGCATGAGTATTTTAAACCAATGCTGCATGATTCATTACAGACGGTAGGCAATTATTTTCTTTTGTTTATTTATATTCTGCATTCTTAATAGATAATGATCTTTGCCATTAATTTATATTTGTTTATTACTGGAATTTTTTTCCCTCTTTATAATTACATAATCTTTTATATGTATTTCCTTATGATGTTTATAACTTTTCATCGTAGGCACTTGATGCTGATAGCATGGACATGGAAATCGATTTATCAAATCTTGGAACTGTTAACACAATGTTTGCAGCATTATTCAGGTTGATATTTAGTTTATCATCGGTGGATTTTCAAATTTGTTTAGCTCTGATTTTTTTAGTCTTTTTTATTAAAGCAAGCTGGGTGTCCCTATCAAGACTACCATTTCAGCAAATGTTCTTGAAGAAGCCCTGAATGGCACAGTTACAGTTAGACCCCTTCCTATTGGAACGTCAGTTAGTGGAAAGGTTCATACTTTCTTCAGGTTGAAAGAGCAAAACTAGTCTTCGTGTGTATTTCTTATACTTATGTCACAATTTGCTGCAGGTAGAGAAGCAATGTGCTCATTTTTTTGGTGTGACAATAAATGAGCAGCAAGCTGAGGAAGGGATTGTAGTGAGAGTTACTTCAACTGCACAAAGCAAATTCAAAGTATAAATAATATCTCTGCAATAGTGGTTTCTCTTTTGGTTTGTCTGCGTCTTACAATTTTGCACAATTTTGCACTGGGTAACCCCGTATTGAATTGTAACATGGAAACCTGATTTTGCAGCTTCTCTACTTTGAACATGATGCAAATGGTGGGTATGGCTTGGCGTTACAGGTAGTCTATACATTCAAATTCTTTGTTGTTTTTAATCTTTACTTCTGATTTGACCAATTATTTTGTTGTATAACTTTTTAGGCAAAGATGAAAGCATAACTTATTTATATAGAATTCAAAAATATTTATTAATTTAAATTTAAACATTACTAAATTTCTGGTTCTCTGAGCAATGACTTAAGCTTGCTTGATATTAATTGGCAAACTTTAGTTATTCCTGCTATAGCTAGGTGGTTATCATAGTTTTTACTGGGAATGATTCTAGTAAGTGCTGGTAGAACATTTTTGGAGGAAATTAATTATTATGATTCTAGAGGAAGATTTCCATCTTGAAATCATAAGTCATTGCTTGACACATTAATAATTCAGCAAAGGGTATAAATGTCTGTGTGTTTTGAAGCTTGGTCTAAAATTCCTGAAAAATTAACCTTTTATGATTACATTGGCAATAATCTGGCAACAGGGATTGTTTAGAGTGGACCCAATGTTCAATGGGGATGGAATAGCTGTTGGGTGGTTAGGACACCCTATCTTTAGAGACAAAGAGGGGCATGAACTTTTTGTGCTTCATTTGCCTACTTTTTTTTTTTTTGAAACATTTCTGCTTGTTTTGGTAGTTTGGGATGGAATTGTTAGAGCCAATGTTCCTTTTCAAAGGGCGGAATCCAAATATAGTGTGGAACAAGTTGGTGTAACTGTTGAGTTCTATGGTGGCAAACTCACCGGAGTCATTTATAGTCTCCTGTACGAAAAAAATGCTCAATTGGGTGAATTTTTTGGATTAGGTCGTGCTACTTTGTGGTATTAGTATTAATAGAGGCTAATGAGTCAGTTTTATAGGACACAATAAGTGAGTCATTCTATTGTATATGTGTTTGGCCCCTTGCTTTTTGCTCTAAGTTGTTGCTCTCACTATTTTTTTTCATAAGTCCTAAGTGATTTGCATTGACTCTTGAATTATTTCTTCCTTCTCTAAACTTCTCTCATCTTTTGAAAACATTGTGGAAGTCCAGTTCTATACATTATTTATTGTTGCGTTAGTAAAGTGGCACTTAATTCCCCATTGAACTCCAAGATGGAAATTCATTATGGGACTTAAGGGCCTATATTTGGAACTGCATTTAAGTCAAAATGCTCCTTATTTGTAATTATTTTCCAGGAAAACAAATGAAGCATTCAACAATACAATGAACTGTAGTTTAAACTGTGATTAAATATTTAAGCTTTCTGTTATGATGGTTTGCTCTCTACTTTGTTTCAATATCATGATTCTAATCTTATTCATGTAATTAAATTAGATTACTGTTATAAGGGAAGGTTAGAAATTAAATTGATTGTTCTTGAGTTATTTGATATTGAATTTATGTGGATATTGATTGTCTTTATGTATCTGTACAGGAATAGCGAGAAGACTGGCAAGGTGACATCCGCTGGCATGTATTTCTTACATTTTCAAGTATACAGAATGGATTCAACTGTGAATGCAGTACGTATACATGTCGAGGACATTTCCTTTCTTTCTGTTTTTTTTTTTTTCTCTCTTTGCTTTTCATTATGAGGGGGTTTGGAGAATGGTGAGTGGTTACTTTCAGTAGTCTTTTTCAGTTGGCTATGGCGAAGGATCCTGAAGCAGCTTTCTTCAAAAGGTTGGAAGGTCTTCAACCTTGTGAAGTCTCAGAATTAAAGCCTGGCACTCATATTTGCTGTTTATGGTCTGCATAATTTCTGTATCATTTCCTTTTTCCTTACTAGGGGTTTTTATTCATGTAAAACCATTTACACTTTGTACTGATTGAAGTTGATATTATCCAGGAGATAACTTCTTTAAGACTGCTGCCTATACAATCGAGTCGAGGCTCTTTGTGCAAAATCTTATGAGGATACTTCACAAAAACTTAAGGACATTGAAGCTCAAATTCTTAGAAAGAGGAATGATTTGCGCCAATTTGAATCAGAATACAGAAAGGTTATTGCTAGCTTAAGTTATTGATGTTTCAAACTATGTATTAAGGCACAATGTATCATCTCTCAAACCTTTTCCAGGCATTGGCACGCTATCAAGAGGTGACCGAAGATATGCTCAAGAAAAACAATCAGTATGTAATTGTGCCCTTTCTACTGTTGCTATACAAGAGCCTCTCTGTGTATGCATGCATTAGCATTCATTTTACCTGTTTTCATAACAGTTTTTTGTTCTGGAAAACAAAAAATGAAAAAACCTGTTTGAAAATGTTTTTTTCTGTTATTTGTTCTGAAAAGCAAAAAGGTTAGAAGTTATTCTGAAGAACTAAAAGACCAGAACATGTTGTAGATGTTACTTTTTGTTCTCCAAAACTAAAGAAAGGGCATAAAATATCATGCTTTCATTAATGACAAATATGTTAATAAAATATTTATTCTTTCACCCTTTATTTCTCCAATTTAAATGTTTTTCAAAATAATGATTGAAACAGATTTTTTTCATTTTTTTGTTTCCAAAACTTGTTCTGAAAACTATTCTGCAGAATTGTTTAAAGAACATAAAAATAGAAAACAAAACCAAACAAGCCCTATATTTGTTCTATTGAGTTGTGACTAAGCATGTTGATTATTCTAATTTTTGCTATCCCATTTACTTTGGCCTGGTGAAAAGAAATGCACCATATTAAGCAGCAGTTATAAATAACTGATTTTATGCTGAATTGGAGAAACTATTGTCTTCTTACCCTGGGGAAGAAGAAAGAAATAACTCCCATAATCCAGTGTTGGCCAAAAAGAAACTCCAATAGTCCAGTGTACATCGAGAGGCTGACAGTTTTTTTTTCCTTCGTTGTGACTAAAAGATTATGGACTTTGGTAGAATCCTAAAACTTTGGTCAAATCTCTTCTCACAAGATATGGAGAGGTATCTTAAAGACTTGAAGCACATTTGCACCTCATGCTCGGTGTCGTAGGGTTTTGACTGTAACTCATGCTAGAAAGAAGAAGAAAGCAGAATTTTCTTCTATGTTTTTCTGTATTGTGTTCTCTAGCGCTTTTAGATTAAAAATACTGTAATAAACGAATGTGATGAGAAATTATAAAATGCTGATTAAATTACTGATGTTTAAGCCATTTTTTTAATATTACACGTAGCTTCCCCTTGGTTTTAGAGCCCAAGTATGCATCCATAAGCTGATTTCACCTGTATGGAAGTCTGTATCAAGATTACTTGTGTTATGTGGAAAATGAAACAGGATATGATGAGAGATACTTTTTTTTTTTTTAAATGGTATTTACTATAGTTTCTAAGGCAACATAGAAGGTAAGTGCAATTTACGCTTTTGGATGCTGTGTGTTATGTATCTCAAGGCTTCTCCAACGTTGAACTCTCCGTTCAATTCTGTCAATCATAGTATGGTTCTAGCTCAAACCTTTTGTGTATGCTTTTCTCATATTGGGATTCAATGGACTCTCTGACCATTTTAAGTTTAACTTTTTATTCAGGTGGATGAACTTCTGAAACTGAGAGACACTATCCATTCCTCCTTCACTGTTGCTAAGTCTGTCTCTGTTAGTGGGAATAGTAGTAATTTGAGCAATGGAAGTAGTAGCAAGATCGCGGGCGAGGATTCCAAAGTTGAGAGCCCTGTGGAAGATGGAAGCTCAGATGGCAAGGATAAATCAGGCAAAAAGAAATGGTTCAACCTCAATCTCAAGGGTTCTGATAAGAGAAATTAACTTGAAAGGTGCTTGGTGTGGCTTCTTTGGATTAATCAGAGCTAGAGTGCAGTCCCGGTAAATCATCACAGTTAGAAGCCTGTCTGATACTTCACTTGCAGTTCATGTTGAACCTTTTTTCCTCATTTTTCTTTGTTCTATTAAGGGTGTAAACTGGCTTTTCTCTTAATCTGTTCCTTTGTTCCATGTTGTATTCCCAGGTATATGTTTGCTGTTTCTCATTTCCATATTCTTATCTACCCTTGATGCTCACATTTTATAATTCTCATGTAGCGTTTTGAACATATATAATTTTCTCATTGTAATGATATGTTCATTCTTCCTGTACCAGATTGTCATTTTCCTCAGTTAAGTTGCTCTTTATAATTAAATTCAAGGCCGTCAGATATGGAGAGACTTGATAAGATGTTAATTTGTAAAGCAAATGATAAAATATTATTTTTACTGGTTAATGTCTTGGCAGTGATCCTTCTTTTTAGCAGATTGATCTATTCCTTGAGATGAAAAACTTTCCCCTTTCGGCTGATAATTGGAAGTTTGCTGGGTTATTGGGTTGCATCGGTATGTAATATCACTGGGATGGAGTTGTTAATATCTGTCCCAACTTTGTGTGTGTTTAGTTTTTAATTTGTCAAAAGTTTATTTGAAGAAGTCAGTTTTTAGCAAAAGTCAGTTGTTATAACGAAATTTTTGTTAGGATGTATTTTTTTAAAAGTCAATTTAGTATATTGAAAGTTGTTTGATTTGTGATAGTAAAATGTGCTTTTGAATGTACAATTATAAAAAAAATATTAATTTATGATGATTTGTATTTTTTATTATACAAATGTAATATATTTGAATTATTTAAAAAATGTGATAAAATTTTAAATAACATAAATTTTAATCTATAATGTTAAAAATTTGATCTTTAGTTATTTGTTTTTTTAATTTGTAATTTTAAAAAAATGTGATAAAGACTTATAATTTTTATTATACATTAATGTTAAAAATTAACATGATTAATTATTCAATTTAAAATGCTAAAATGTAATGCCTAATTATTATTATTATTGAAATAATAATTTATTTTTAATGATTAACCATTTTTTAAATAAAAAATAAAAAAATAAATTTGGGGTAGTATGGTCAAATTACATTCTACTTTTTAAATCACTTTTTAAAAGTTTTAAATAATTATATTTCAGAAATTCACTTTCAACTACTATTTGAATTACTTTCAGGATGTGTTTTTTTACAAAATATTTTACTCAAACAATTTTTAGCTTTGTCAAAGTAAATTTTTTTTTGAACGTAAAAAGTAAGAAAACCAAATGGATTCTTTATAAGCTTAAGCCTGAATTTAATATTTAATTTTGTGAGATTATATTCAAATTCAAATGGAATTTTTTGTAAGTTTATGACCAAGTTGGAATCAACTTGACAATTGTGTAATTTATTTTGAATTAATTTTTATTCTCCTTTTATTTTTAAGCGGAATCTTTTGACAAAGAATTTTGAAATCTTAGGGAAGTGCTAACATTTTGTGAGAAGATAGGGCTAAAAAGATAAGGAAAGTTGCAAAAGTAGTTTTAGGAGAATCAAATAATTTTGGTTCAAGAGATAATGAGTCTTGGTGGTGGAATAATAGTGTATATGATAAAATCAAACATAAGAAGAATTGTTTTAAAGCCATACATTTGTGTAACAATAAAAAAAATTAAGAAAGATATTGTATAGTTAAGAAGGAAACTAAGAAAGCTGTGAGTGAAGGTTGTTCTAAAGTTTTTAAAAATTTTTATAAGAGTCTTGAGATACAAGAAAGAGAAACGAAACATTTATAAGATTGCTAAAAGTAAGGAAAGAAAATCAAGAGATCTAGAATAGGTAAGGTGTGTAAAAGATGAAGAGGAAAAAATTTTAGTTATAGATGATGAAATTAAAAACAGATGGGAAAATTAAGAGATCTAGAACAGGTAAGGTGTAATAATGATAAAGAAGGAAAAATTTTAGTTACTGATAATGAAATTGAAAAATAGATGGGAGACTTACTTTTCCAAACTTTTCAATGATGAAGAGAGTTCATCTAGTAATTTGGAAGATTTAGTGACTCATAAAGGAGAATAAAATTTATCATTTTATTGAAATAATACGTGATAAAGAAGTAAAGGAAGCTCTTAAGAAAATGGCAAATGATAGAGCCAACGAACCTAATTGTATATCTATTGAAGTGTGAAATGGTTTAGGTGAGGAAGGGGTTAGATGGTTAAATAACTATTTAATGTGATTTTATGATCAAGAAAATGCTTGATGACTGGAGGAGAAGTACATTAATTTCTATTCATAAAAATAAAGGGGATATTCAGAATTGTACTAATTATAGAGGAATTAAACTAATAAGTCATACAATGAAATTGTGAGAGAAAGTAATTGAGCATAGGTTGAAATTGGGGACAAATATTTCTTAGAATCTATTTGTTTTATGCCAAGTAGATCGACTATAGAGGCGATTTATCTATTAAGGGGATTTATACAAGATATGTACGAGGGGATAAAAACTAGTATAAGAATGTCTAATAGTCTAATAAAGGACTTTCTTATAAAGATTGGACCACATTAAGGATCATCTTTGAGTCTTTATTGTAACATCCCAATTTAAATTTTAATAGTTAATTTGGGTTAATAGAAAATTTAAAAAAAATAATACTTAGAGGTAAGAAAATTAGTAGGAGATGATTATTAAATCTAACTTAGGATATAATTCAAAAAAAAATAAAAAAAATAATTAAAAAAATAATAAAAAAATATTATTAAATTATTATTATAATAAAAAAAAGGGAAAACGTACTAAAAAAAAGGGGGGAAGAAGAAGAAGAAGAAGAAAATTGCTTTCGGCCGCCGCACAACAATCATTATGTATATATAATAATAAAAAAAAGGAGAGAGAGAAAAGAAGAAATAATAAAAAAAATGTGTGGGACCCACTAAATTTTTATAAAAACTCACCTGTTCCTTCATTTCTTCATTCATTCCTTCGTGCGCGCTGAGGCAGAGAGAACGCGAGTCGCCGGTGCGAAATATCTAAATTTTTAAGGTAAGAGTTTTTAATAGGATATTTAGGGTGTGATTTTAAACTTTTCAAGACTAAGTAAGTGTTCTAAAAATTTTTCTTAGTCATTCTTCTTCTTTGGTTTCTGAGTTTGTTGTCGTGGTAGAAAATTTAAGATCTAGAAGAGGGATGAATTTATGTTGAACAAATATGGCTTTTGAGGTTGTCAGTAGTATAATAAATATTCTAGAGTATAAATTGTTGATGATTTTTGAATTTGTGGCTTATGGATCAAATTCTAAACTAGATCTGAAAATATATGTTGATTTATTGAGGTTTAGATGATTATTTGGGATGAGAAATGAATTATTATGGTTATAGGATTATGATTCTAAGCTAGAGACTCAATTTTTAATTTTTTGGGTATTTTAGGTACGAATTTATGAAATAAAAGAGAAATTTTGATAATAGAAATTAGTTTCGAAGTTGATTTTTAGATTATTAATGTTTATTGATAATTAAAAGAGGAGTTAAAATTTTACTCAATAGTATTAACTATAGATTGTATTAAGATTGAGATTAGAAATTATGTTTATATTTTTAATTCTATTATTAGAATTATTTTATTAGTTTCAAAAATTGAAACTAATATTTATAAATAATATGTTATTTGTAGATTGTATTACTGGTGAAGATTGTGGTGAGAGAGAAATTTTAAGGAATAATTTATTGAAAAAGCCACAAGGTAACTATGCTTTTAATTTGTGATTAGTGTTACTTCATGTTAATTGGGTGATTATTGAGAAAATTATGAATTTTGTAATATTATATAATTGTGCAATATTATTATGAAATTGTTTAATTATTGTGGGAGGTGTTGGGAGACTTGCTATTATTGTTGTATTTATGTGCCACGTGGTACGCCCCTATTGGAGCTCAATAGGTGGCTTGTAAGGGCTCGGGCTAATCTACCTTTGGCCGGGGTAATTTAGCACCAAGTGAGGGCTACGGCTCGAGGTTAATGGAGGGATATAAGGATGGTTGTTTGTGTGTATTGTAATATTTCTATATTTGTTAGAATTATATTATTTTTAATTCTCACTTAGTAAGCACACACTTAACTGTTTGTATACACTATCATAAATTGGCTTTGGTTATTGGGACTTTTGAATCTCATTATGTGGTTAACAATTTTCAGGAGAAGAGCCACGAGTGACACGTGGAAGAGTCCCAGAGGCTTAGTGGTATAGATCCACTGTCTCTTTTGGGTATTTAATTTATGATTTATAATGTGTTATATTGCCAATATTAGGGCTTTTTGTTTATTGTCAATTATATGAATATATAAATGTAATCATGCCTTTCAAATTATTTCTATTTTAGTACAATTTGGATGACTGTAATTTTAATATTTGGTTTACTTTGGATTGGTTTAAAATGGCATGATTATAAGGCCAAATAACTGGCTTGTGTTGAAAATTGATTAAATTGCTTATTTTACTTGTTGGAGTATAAGGATGGACAAATGTGATTTAGTTTACTTGTTGGGAGTATAAGGATGGACAAATGTGATTTAGCCTAATGGCATGTAAGAGGTAAAAATTTATCTGAAATGTTATAGTGTGTGAGTTGAAGCCAATTATAAAATATTTTATATTAAAATTATTGATATAAGAATGTGTTGGGTGGCTGTAACCCAACTATGGTTGAGTTAAATTATTTAAAAAAAAAAAATTTGGTGTGTTACATTTATCTGGTTAACTGATCTTAAATGTTTTGACGAAACATATCGAATGTATGCTCTTCGCGGATAATATAGTTTTTATAATAGAGACAAAAGAAGAGATTAATTATAAACTTAAGTTATGGAGGAAGACATTGGAGTTAAAAGGTTTCCATCTAAGTAGGAGTAAGACGAAATATTTATATTGTAAATTTGGTAAGAGACTAGTCAATAGTAATTTGGAAGTAAAATTAGGAGATCAAATTATATTTCAAGTGAAAAAGTTTAAATATTTGGGAGCCATTAGTTAAAATAATGGCGAAATTAGTGGGGATATTTTATATAAGATTCAAGTTGGGTGGTTTAATTGGAGAAAAGAAAAGAAAAGAGGAGTTATTTGTGACTGTAAGGTGTCTAATAAACTTAAAGGAAAGTTTTATTGTATTCGCTATCAGATCGGCTACGTTATATAGTAGTAAATGTTGGCTTTAATGGGATAGCAAAAGCATAAAGTTAGAGTAGCAAAGATGAGAATATTATGATAGATGTGTGGACATACACGTAAAGAAAATTTAAAATGAGCACATACGTGAAAAAGTGAGGGTAGCATCTATTGGGAAAAAAAAAAAATAATTTGAGATGGTTTGACAATGTACAAAGAAGATTGCAAGAGGCACCAGTGAAAAAAGTGAAATATATAACTTTAAGCCCTGCTAAAAGGGGTAGAGGAAGGCCTTAAGAGAACACTCTTGGAAGTCGTTGAACGCGATCTTTTAATTAATAATATTCCTAAAAGCTTGGTAAATGATAAAGCACAATGGCATCTTATAATTCATGTAGCCAATCTCATCTAGTGGGACAAAGGCTTCTTCTTGTTGTTGTTGTGTTGTTGTTGTTGTTGTTGTTGTTTATCACTTTGTTTATTTTTTTTCTCTAACAGATCAGGTGGGGGAAAAAATTACTTAGCCAGTAATGTACTTAATTTGTAAAAATGCTGTTAAACCCCAGCACTTTTTACTACTCAGTTAAGCGATGACAGTATTCATTTTAAAAAATTCACTTTTTATATTAACTTTTTCTCATGTTTGAGCTCAACCCGTACTTAAAAATCGATTGGACTTTGGTTCACAACTTAGGTGGATGCAAATGCTATGGGAAAAATGAGTAAATACTTTAATTCCTTTTCACAATAAGAAAATGAGAGTCTCACCACTAGGTGTTCAGATTAATTGGTTATGGGGTTAATTTAATTTAACTAGAGATCTCATAGTTCAAATCTTGAGCATGCGGCAATGACTAAATTCTCCTTGCAAGGCATGCCTCTCGGGGGTCACAATTTAGATTAGTCTGGGTCAAATTTAGGATACTAAAATAAAAGGAAAAAGAAAGCCAGAGTCTCATAGAAGGAATTAGAAAATCCAAGAACTATGAAAAACCTACCCAACACTAAATTTTCCTATCATTAAATAATTCATTTATTATCATTTTGATGTTACTTATGGGTTATGACAAGTTTCAGACATTGGCGGATCATCATCACTTTGAAAGATTGCTTCTACTTGAACCTACCATACCTTGAGCATGAACCTTGAAGGATGCTTCCTCTGTCATTATCAATTACAAGGTCTTCACTTAAGCACGCCTCATAAAAACCCATTAATCAATATGCTGACACAAAACACTAATGGTGGTTAAATTGAGTGAAAGATATTGGTTTTATAGTTTATTTAAGTGAAGTTGAAGGTTCAAATTTTATGGATGAAAAAAGAGATCATATTGTAAATGTTACTTTCAATTGGAGTGACAATATTCAAATCTGACTTAGTATGATCAAATATAAAAATCTAGAGAAATCATAACATGAACAAATCCTCTGCCTTCATCACATGAAATGTTCAATTTTTTTATTATTTATTGACTGAGTCTACTCAGACATTAACTTGAGACTAACGTTTAAAAATTCCTACCTAATCCAAGTTCATTCTACACTCTTGTTACTTACCCTTTTGACTTGGGATTGACTATATATACTCTTGTCCAAATTCCTAACCTCCAAACAAAAACCCAACATTTACTGTCACAATATCAGCTAATTTTTTCCAATGGATTAGTTTGAACTTTGAATTTTGAAACACCGACAACACACGGCTTTATTGACAAATGAGTACTATATGTAAAAGTTTAAAACTAAATATTACTTCCTCCAATTTTATTTATAAAGCATTTGGATGAGAAGATTTAATTTCGTGATCTTTTTATAAGACAACACATTAATTATTGATTATATGTTTTTCATTTTACCGCTTTTTTTTTCCTCTTTTTTTTTTCCTCACAAGTTATCTCTTATTGAATGTAGTCATATTTAAAACACTATAAAGTACTAAATATACTAAATATAAGAACTTCTTTTAAGGAGAATTTGACTTATCATGTTGTGAGGAATTAATCTATCTGTTGACCCAACCCTGTTGATCACTTTTACCCCTATTCAATGTGCTATATGGAAATAAATTTAGAATGTATTTTATAATGGCAGCAAAGTGAGAAACTTATTTAATTTGTAGACAAAATTAATGGGTTTTAGACTTGGTTTGGATAGAAGGAAAATGAAAAAGGGGGGGGGATGATAGAAATATTATGAGAAAAAAATTCTAAAAATAATAATAAAATTACTATTTTTGAGAGTTTTTTTCCTCTTCATATTTTTTTCCCGTTTTTCTTCTTATTCAAATAATGGTTATGAATTTTCTTGATTACAATAAAAGCTATAAGAAATATAATGATATATAAATGGTCCCAGAGAGAGAGAGAGTAGTTCTAACCTAAACAGAAAATTCAAGTTGTGCAGAATATTGTTCATCTGAGATCTAGAAACTCCCAAAAAATCTAAGCTTGGAGATGACTTGAGGCTCACACATCAACTCATTTTAACTACCAATATTTAATTTCTTGTAAAATTCAAACAACCTTGTCTTAACATGATCTGAATCTGTACTATATTCCCTTTGTTTCATGAGTTAGGCCATTAAAGTCTGCTTGGAGTTACCCAACAGACAAATTCTGCCAGACCTAGTTTAAGGCATTTTTCAATATATTTTATTACTAATATTGTCTGTGTTATTTTCTAGTTCCAAGTCCCACATGCACATTAATCATATTAGTTCCTTTTAGGGTCTCAATATGAACCTAATTAAACGTAGATTATTACTATGTGGGAGATTCCTCTCGTTCTAAACGGAATAAGAATCTTAATGCAGAGCTTGTTTTTATATGAGACAGCTTAGTTTGGCGACAAATGAACCTTAATTTACGCGATCTCCATACAGATATAAAGTTTTAATTTTCTACTAATTAAATTTAAGTTTTCTCATATTTTATATCATTGAAGACTAAGTTTTTAATTATATCAGATCGTCAATTCTATCACACTTGGTTTTGTGTATATGTTCACTGTATCCACTTTCCCTAAGCACGCTGCTATTGAAAATAACAGAAGAATATATTCTAAATAATTATAAGATATAACATGTAACTTATTAATTATCATATTTGGTTTATTATGTAATTTATATCCAAGTCGAAGTTTGTCCTTGAGTGCCAAAAAATTCAGAAAAAGATTCGGTTGCAAACACAATACTAATAGGGAAATTAAAGAATAATTTATCAATGGGATAACTATCAACTGGTTCTTGACTTGATAAAAAATCTTTAATAGATTTTTTTGGGTTCGAATCAACTGATTAATTAAAATCTTAGGTTTTTTGACCTATATTAAGGGACTGATTCTAAACTTGGTTTCGAACGTACAATTTTTCGTTTTCATATCGGTGTCTCGTTTGTTAAATTAATCAATTTATTGATTTTTTAATTTGGCCTATATTTAATTTACTGATTTACGAACAATAAAATTGGATGATTTTAACCAAAAAAATAGAATTTTATGAGTTTTCTGTTTCAAAATTCAATTCCAACACTTGAAGAATTTTTTTTCTGAATGCACCAAATCAATATATATTCTCGAGGAGAGATTTTAGTCTCAATTGACGTGCAGGAAAGGAATGTCTAAAAATTAATGACCCATTTTGGTTCATGGAATTATTGAGAATGAAATGTAATGTAAAGGAGATTACAAGAATTTGTTTGGTATGACATCTAAGAATGTGGGAATCAGTTTTAATATTTATATTTTATTAAATTAACATAAAACTAAAGAGACAAACAATCCTCAACCAAAAAAAAAAAACAAAGAAATTCCTCCATCTTCTCCAAACATCAACAAGGTCATTCTTCCAGTAAGAGCAATTCCATTTAAACAAAAAAAAAATCCTTCCAGTTACATTGCAATATGATCATCCTTCGTATTCAAAGACCCCTTCATTTTATGCTCCTTCTAGTCACCAGATATAGGAAATGTTAATGAAGCTTACGACTACACAACACCACTATGAAGATCTACCTGACTGGGAGGGTAACGGCACAAAGTCAAACTTGCAACACCAACTGTGCTAGAGATGTTGTATGTGTGTCAAAAGTGTGTGTGTGTCAAAGTCCCACATTGACTAAAGGAAGGAATCTCCTAGTGTATATATACTAAGGAATGAAGTGAGCTAGTAAAATGGGTTGGAGGAGAAGTGGCCTCGCGCACATGAGACAAGCCAACTCAGGGCAATCGCAGTTGAAATCAGCCGATTCGCCCCCCCTGCGTGCGAGTTCAAGAGGCATGGGTTCCTTTTACCGGGTTATTTTTACAAAAAATGGTTAAATAAATAATTATTTTTGCTTACCCAAAACCTCTGATTTAGCTATTTTGAATTCTGTGTGTTAATGTTTTGTCTGCCTAACGTCTCCAGATTGAACGTTGAACGTTTTTGAATTAATGGACGTGCATGTTTCTGCTATTTAAGGCGTGTAACTGAAGCATTAATCCATGAACGTTTGTTATTTAATGTGTGTCTAACCGAAGCATTAACCGGTAATTATAACCCAACGTTTGTGTCTCATTCCTCAGCCTATAAATAGACATGGGTGCGGACAGAATAGATAGCAAGCGTTCTCGTCCTCTCCTCCGTCTGATCTTCTGTTCTGTCTGTTCTCATTTATAGTCTCCGCTGTTCTGTTCCCTTGCTCCACCGCAGGAGGTGCTCATTTAATCCTGGGGACTGTCGATCTACGTACAGGTGTACCAATAGTTCTTAAGGACAGTGTTCTTCCGGACACGACTCGAGCAATCAGTAGCTCGTTGTTCGCCTCTGCATCTGCTGTTTTACCAACAATCTTAAGAATTATTCAACTCAATGGTGATCGACGGTGCTGAGAATGTCACTCCCGAAGGTGTGCCCAGTGGTTCGACTGGAGGTCAATTCGTCCCTGCTGCTATTGCCGTTCCCCTACCAAGGCCGTTCCCTGACATATCAAAAATAGAAGTTTTTGATGGCTGGAACTTCAAATGCTGGCAGGAACGTGTCTTCACTGTTCTTGACATGCATGGTGTAGCCACTGCTCTTGCTCAATCTGAGCCTCTGCTGATACTGATCAAGCCCAAAGAGTTGCATGGACTCATGCAAACAAGGTATGCCAACACATCATTATTAGCACTTTATCTAATGATTTGTTCGATGTCTACTGTGTCTACAAGGAAGCTTGTAAGATATGGGAGTCCCTGGTGACAAAGTACACTGCTGAGGATGCCGGCAAACAAAAATTCATTGTGGGCAACTACTACAAATGGGAGATGACCGAGAACAACGATGTCAAGGAGCAAATCAACGAATATCATAAGCTGCTGGAGGAGCTTCGTGCTGAAAACATCAACCTTCCAGACGAGTTTGTTGCTGGGATACTGATTGAGAAGCTGCCAGAATTATGGTCTGACTATAAACAGCAGTTGAAACACAAACAAAAGCAGCTGTCCTTGACTGACTTGATCACTCACATCATCATCGAAGATACCAACCGCAAGGTAATACGTGCAGCTCGAACCAGAGAAATGACATCCAAAGCCAACCTGGTAGAGACAAAGCCTCACAACAAGAGGTATGATTCTAAAACTAAAGACAAGAAGAATAGAAAACTGATTACAAACCCAATGCTTCTAACCCCTTTTTCAAAAAGAAAGGTGACTGTTTTGTCTGTGGTAAACCAGGACACTATGCAGCACAGTGTAGGAAGAGAGCAAACCGTGATAAGCCTCGGAAGCCAATATAAATTTGGTACAACGAGATGGTGACAGTGATGATGACATCATTACTGCAGTGGTGTCATAAGCTCTCTTGATTTCTGATGTGAACAAATGGGTGGTAGACTCCAGGGCTACCAGGCACATATGTGCAAGCCAAGAGATGTTTACCACCTATAATCCTATAAAGAAAGGGGAAGACCATGTTTACCTTGCTGATTCCCGAACTACTAAAGTTCAAGGAAAAGGAAAGTGGTCTTAAAGCTCACATCAAGAAAGACTCTGGCTCTGAATGATGTTCTGCATGTGCCTGAAGTTAGAGCTAACTTAGTGTCAGTTGCTCTTTTAGGGAAAGCTGGGGTTAAAGTGTCATTTGAATCTGACAAGATTGTAATGACAAAAAATAATGTGTTTGTAGGCAAAGGCTATTGTAATCAGGGGCTCTTTGTTCTAAATGTTGATGAAATGAATAAGACTGAATCTTCTGAGTATATGCCTGTTTATATGGTTGATTCTTTTGATCTGTGGCATGCTAGACTAGGTCACGCTAGTAAAGGTTATATAAATAGGATGCGACAATTTGGACTACTTTCTGAAATTAAAAATAATGATTTTGGAAAATGTGAAGTATGTGCAGAAACTAAACAAAGTAAAAAACCTCATTTTTCTAGTCAAAGAGAATCTGAATTACTATCTTTAATTCACACAGATTTAGGTGACTTAAAACAAACCATGACTAGAGGTGGTAAAAAATATTATATCACTTTTATTGATGATTTTTCAAGATATATTAAAGTATACTTGTTAAGAAACAAAGATGAGGCTTTTGAAAAATTTCTATTATATAAAGCAGAGGTTGAGAATTAGTTAAACAAAAGAATTAAAAGGGTTAGATCGGATAGAGGAGGAGAATATTTTTTTTTAAATGATTTTTGTGAAAAAGAAGGAATTATACATGAGGTAACACCTCCTTATTCTCCTGAGTCTAATGGTGTTGCAGAAAGAAAAAATAGAACATTAAAAGAAATGATGAATGCTTTGCTTGTGAGTTCTTCTGCCCCTGATAACTTGTGGGGTGAAGCTATTTTGTCTGCATGTTTTTTCACAAAATAGGATACCTCATAAAAAATCAAAGAAAACACCTTATGAGTTATGGAAAGGGTTTACCCTCAAACTTAAAATATTTGAAAGTGTGGGGGTGTCTTGCAAAAGTTTTATTGCCTGATCCTAAAAAGAGAAAAATTGGCTCTAAAACTTCTGATTGTATGTTTATTGGGTATGCTGAACAAAGTGCAGCGTATCGTTTTTTAGTTTTAAAAAGTGATTTTTAGACCAAAATACAATTATAGAGACTAAGGAGAAGTAAGCATGTTTTCTAAACCTGTTGAGAATTTAGAGTTTGAACAAAATTTTAATGAGGATTTGGTTTTAAGGAGAAGTAAAAGGCAAAGGAAAGAAGCAAGTTTTGGAGATGACTTTTACACTTATCTAGTACAAGATGAACCGTTAAATTTTTATGAAGCTATTTCTTTTCCTGATGCCAAATTTTGGAAAGAAGCAATTGAAATTGAAATTGATTCTTTAAGGAAAAATAAAAATTGAGTTTTATTAGATTTGCCCTAAGAAGCTAAGGCTATTGAGTGTAAATGGATTTTTAAGAAAAAATATTTTCCAGACGGTTCAATTGATAAGTATAAAGCAAGGCTTGTGGCCAAAGGTTTTACTCAAAAAGAAAATATAGATTATTTTGACACTTTTTCTCCTGTGACTAGAATCTCTTCTATAAGAGTTCTTATTGCTTTGGCTTCAATTTACAAACTTTTTGTTCACCAAATGGATGTTAAAATAGCTTTTTTAAATGGTGATTTAGAAGAAGAAATTTACATGGTACAGCCTGAGGGATGTGTGATTCTTGGGCAAGAAAATAAAGTTTGTAAACTTGTAAAGTCTTTGTATAGCTTAAAACAAGCGCCTAAGTAATGGCATGAGAAACTTGATCAAGTTTTGACAACTGGTGGATTTTCTACTGTTGAAGTAGAAAGATGTGTTTATACAAAGTTTGTGAATAATGAATGTGTGATTATATGCTTGTATGTGGATGATATGCTGATTTTTGACTCTAGTATGTGTGTTGTTAATGAAACAAAAATTTTCTTTCTTCAAATTTTGATATGAAAGATATGGGTGAAGCCAAGGTAATCTTGGGTGTAAAAATCATAAGGAATGGAAATGGAATCTTGCTTTCCTAAGAACATTATGTTGAGAAAATTCTCAGAAAGTTTAGACATCTTGAAGATGCTCCTTTGAGTACTCCTTATGATTCGAGTGTGCAATTAAAAAAGCACAAGGGTGACCCAATTGCTCAATCTGAGTATGCACAGATTATTGGGATTCTGTTGCATTTGATGAACTTTACTAGGCCTGATATAGCTTATGCTGTAGGCAGATTGAGTAGATATACTCACTGTCCAGGCAGCAAATACTAGGAGGCTCTGATGAGAGTCTTGAGATATTTAAGAGGTACCATGAATTATGGTATATTGTATAGTAGATTTTCTGCTGTATTGGAAGGATACAGTGATGCTAACTAGATTTCGGATTTAGAAGAGACAAAATCCACTAGTGGTTATATATTCACACTTGGTGGTGGTGCAATAACCTAGAAGTCAGCAAAACAAACAATCAACACAAAATCCTCAAGGGATTCTGAGTTCATTGCCATGGAGTTGGCTGGGACTGAGGCTGAGTGGTTGAAAAACTTCTTAGTAAGTATTCTAATAGGTGAAAAGCCCACACCATCAGTGTCTTTACATTGTGATAGCCAGTCTGCAATAACAACGGCTAAAAATAAGACCTTCAATGGCAAAAGTAGACATATTCGATTGAGACATAATATTATAAAGCAGCTGCTCAAAGACGGGGTCATCTCAATCGATTATGTGAGATTAGAGTTAAATCTGGCGGATCCGTTAACTAAACCCCTAGAGAAGAAAATTTATTATTGAAATGTCGAGGGGAATGGGACTTAAGCCTGTTTGAAATTAACGGTGATGGCAACCCAACCCTTGTGATTGGAGATTCCATGAAGAAGGTTCAATGGGTAAGAACAAGTCACTTGTTAGTTTTGCTAGCACTGAACTTGTCCCTTCCTATGGCTTGAGAAAGTGCTAGAATGCATTGAACGGAGGTTGAGCGAAAGCTCTTAATGTTTTCATAGTCCTTACGGATGGTGTATTCATTGCAGATAAACTTAATGAAAACACCTACACAAATGTGGAGTGGGGCCATTCCTATGAGATCGTGGCAAAATCTCTAGAGCATTTGTTAAAACCAGGCGAGAGCATGGCCGATAACGTGCAAAACCGTTGTTAATAGCAGAGACTGTAGGGGAATAATCCGATTAATAAGACCTCTAGCACACGCTCAAGATCTGTTGGTTCAATAATGAAGTTACACTAACTTTTCTGTGTGCTAAGTTTTATTAGTCTAGGTTTGGTTTAAGTCGACAGACACCAAATTCAAAGTGATTATCCTCCGTGTGAATAACACAGACGAATATAGATCATTTTGACACATGTGGGGTATTGTTGTATGTGTTTCAACAGTGTGTGTATGTCAAAGTCCCACATTGACTAAAGGAAGGAATCTCCTAGTGTATATATACTAAGGAATGAAGTGGGCTAGTAAAATGGGTTTGGAGGAGAAGTGGCCTTGTGCACATAAGATAGGCTAACTCAGGGCAATTGCAGTTGAAATCAGCCAATTCGCCCCCCCTACGCGTGAGTTCAAGAGGCACTGGGTTCCTTTTACCGGGTTATTTTTACAAAAAATGGTTAAATAAATAATTATTTTTGCTTACCCGAAAAACCTCTGATTTAGCTGTTTTCAAGTTGAACTTGAGGCGTTGGCAGTTTTCTGGAAACCAAATTCTGTGCGTTAATGTTTTGTCTGCCTAACGTCTCCAGATTGAACGCTGAACGTTTTCGGATTAATAGACGTGCACGTTTTTGCTGTTTAAGGCGTGTAACTGAAGCATTAATCCATGAACGTTCATTGTTTAATATGTGTATAACTGAAGCATTAACCAGTAATTATAACCCAACGTTTGTGTCTCATTCCTCAGCCTATAAATAGACATAGGTGTGGACAGAACAGATAGCAAGCGTTCTCATCCTCTCCTTCGTCTGATCTTCTGTTCGTCTGTTCTCATTTATAGTCTCTGCTGTTCTGTTCCCTTGCTCCATCGTAGGAAGTGCTCATTTAATCCTGGGGGACTGCCGGTCCACTGTCCAGGTGTACCAGAATAGTTCTTAAAGATAGTGTTCTTCCGGACACGACTCGAGCAATCAGTAGCTCACTGTTCGCCTCTGCATCTGCTGTTTTACAACAAGAGATTTAATGGCACCCATTGTGGACAAAGCTCGGTGAAGTTATCGAAGAAGAAAAGAAAGGCCAACAATGTTGTCGATGACTAGTGAGGTTGTCGCAAAAAGAGGGTAATAGAGATGGAAGTACGGCATCTGATTTTTTTCAATGGTAATATCGTCTTTTCCTCATCTTATAAACCTCTTTCATAGGGTCCAGCCATATAATCAAGATGCAGCCCTTTAAGGCTTTGTTTGGTATAAGATTCTGTTTGGTTTAAGGAGAGGGGAGGGGAGCAGATGGAGGGGATGGAGAGGAAGGGAGGTGAGGGGAGAGGAACGAAAGGAGGGAGAGGAAGGGAGGAGGTGGGGAAGGAAAGGAAGGAGAGAAGAGGGGGAGGGGAAGTGAAGGGAGAGGAGGGGAGCATCCCCCCAATTTGGGGGGGGAGGTTTTGGAAGGGGGGAGGGGAAGGGGAGGGGAAATTTTAAAATTTTCCCTCCCCCCAACCAAACATAGGATAAGGAAATCATGACTACATAACGTAATTCCTTTACATTACCTAATCCAACCAAATAATATGAATAAGCAAAATGCATCTAGATTATAAGTAATCATGATGCATGTGATTGAACTAAACAGCTTATAAGTTTTTCAAAACTTCTCAATTTTCTATAATATTAATAAATAAGGTTATCAACATAATTTTAAAAACTTAAAAATTCAAATTATTTGAACACATGCAAAGTTAAAAAGAATGTGGCAAAAAAAATTAAAAGAAATCTTTAGAGATTAAACTACATTGCATTTGGACGTAGGGAGATTTAGGTTTGGATTTGAATTTGAATCAAATTTATCATTTTAATTCACAAAAATTTATAAATTTAGATTTAATCTAAATTCAAATCCATACTTTATTGTAATTTTTTTTTATAATTTTAAATCCTCCTCATACACTTTATAGCTATTTGAAATTTTAGTCATTTCAACCATCTCATTTTCTTCACATTTTTATTATTAATGCCTATCATAGTATCACTTTGAGCTCTTTTCTTATTTCTTATTCTTATCCTTCATCACTTGAAGAATGGAGATAAGCTTAACACTTTCAATCTTTTATTTTTTGCTTTGTATATAATCTCAGTTCATCTCTTTTCTTTATTATACTGTTCAAATAAAAAATTTTATACTGTTCAAATAAAAAATTTTAAGGGTTAATGACCAAAATAAACCCTGAAGTATTGTCTGAAAAGTGATTTCAATCCTGAACTCTTAAAATGTGCAAAATAAATTTTAAACTTTTAAATTCATAGCCAAATGAACCTTAATCGTTAAATTTTTTTAACGTCGTTACTGTTCACGAGATACTATTCACTGTGGGCCCTAATTAATGCTGACGTGTCATTATGAATTAGCACCACAGACCCTAAACTATTATATTAGTAGCATTCTGAACTCTGAAGTATTATGTTAGTAGTGTTTTAGACCCTAAATTTTAAAATTTTGAGCAAATTATTCTCACTGTTTATGTATAAAAAGTTGACTATTATGTAGACCAAATTAGCCTTAACATGGTTCGTCGTGGTGAATGCATCGTTGACAGTGGCGAACAACCTATAATTTTATGAAATGATATTTTTTCCTCTTTTTTTTGCAACATTTTCCAAATGATTGGCATCTCATGCTTCCGTATACTCTACAATTCTAATTTAGTCTTATTTTAAATAATGTTTATTTATTTAATGGTAAAAATTTGAGACCTCATTTGAAAAGAAGTTTAAATATCATAAGATTTTACAGACAATGGATGCGAAAGCCGATAATTTTATTAACGAATTTAAAACTCAAATTAATCGATTAATTAAAATTATCTAATATTTAAACTTCTTTTCAAAAGAGATCCCAAGTTTTTACCATTAAATAAATAAACATTATTTAAAATAATATTAAATTACAGTTATAGAGTATATGGCAGTATATGATACAAATCATTTGAAAAACATTGCAAAAAAAGAGGCAAAAAATGTCATTTCACAAATTTATAGGTTATTCACCATGGCCAACTGTGCATTCATTGTGGCGAACTATGTTGAGGCTAATTTGATCTACGTAATAGCCAACGTCCTATACATAAATGGTGGGGATACTTTGTCCAAAATTTTAAAGTTTAGGATCTAAAACGCTACTAACATAATATTTTAGGATTTCAAATGCTATTAATATAATAATTTAGGATCTATGGTGCTAATTCATAATGTCACATCAGCATTAACTAGGGCCCATGGTGAACAGTAACCAGGGTTCATTTTACTATAAATTTAAAAGTTTAGGGTTTATTTTATACATTTTAAGAGTTTTGGATCGAAATCGCTTTTCTGGCAATACTTCATGGTCTATTTTGCTCGTTAATCTAAATTTTAAATATATAAATTTTAAATAAAAATTAAAATATAAAATTCAAATTCAAATCTATCGATCCAAAGTCCAAACGCTATTTAAAAGTAATAGACGAATTAATTCTAACTAACGAGACCTTAAAATAATGTAAACAAATATTGTATTAGTTAGAAAACATACTGTAAAATAAAATTGTTGTCGTCCTCCTCCAATATCCACCTACCTACCTTGCAGCTAATAGAAAACAAGGAAACCTAGATCAAGAACATAGCTAAATATGGAAGTTGAAGCTTTAAATATCAACTATGCAGAAGGCAACTGAAGCAGTAAAGCCCAAGTTTGGAATAGTTAGCTAGGAAGGTTTTTCATGCATGTAACCCAAATTAGCTTGAGTGGTATATTTATAATATGTAAATATATATATATATATAGAGAGAGAGAGAGAGAGTCAACTTATAACAGTGTTAGGTTGAGTGGATTATTAGATGTCTTTTAAATAATATAATGGATCCTAGGAATTAAAAAAAAAAAAAAACATGTCAATTGGTATAATTGTCTCCATTATCTGAATTGAATCCAATATACTAAATGTCAAATAATAACCATACCAACATATATACCTGCACTCTTTTTAGTTTTGTTTATAAATCATTTTTAATATATTTTATTAAAATAAATAAAAATTTAAAACTCGTTAGCTTTTTTACAAATTTAGTAAGTTTTTACTTTAATTTTTACCTTTGTTAAAAATATATATTTTAATATAGCACTATTTCTCACCAACACTTAATAAGAGTAAGAGGAAAAATTAATAAAAAAAATCAATAAAGTGACTGACAATTATGGTATATATATATTTTCTCTTTTTTAATTAGACCGGAGGACAGAGTATAACTACAGACTCAGTTTACTGCTCATGCATGCATGTGGAGGTATTAAAGGGATCAAGTGATAATACTAATAGTAATTAAATATAATGATTAAATTCTCATTAATAAAAGTGTTTGTTTTTACATGGTGTGAGTTTTGTCATGTCATGTGAACATGTCCCCTTGACATGGAATTAATTCTTTGGGTTTTATGTAATGGGGGTGTCATTTGTATACTTGCGTAGCCGCCTGATTGTCTCTCACTTTATTACCCAAAAAAAAATTAGTATATCAATTTTTTTTTGTCTTATTAATTGACCAAGCCCTCCTTAATTTCTGTCTCTAAACTGATGACTAGACTCAATTCACGAGAACACTTTTAAAATCTGCATTTTATATATACTCAGCAATTAATCAAAAACCACTATCCCATTTTATAATCACCTCTTTAATCTTTAATTTCTTTGTCATCTATATATCTCCACACTCTCGAATACAATCTAGGCTTAGCTCCGCCATCATTACATTATCCGAGACATTATTAAACCAACTCACTCAATTATTCATTAAAAAATAAAATTTAGTAATTTTAAATTTTTGTAGTTTGTATTATAACATATTGTTAATTTATAAAATTAAATATTAATTATTATGTTTCATAAAATGGAAGATGCTTCAAATTATACAGAGAGAGAGTGTGTGTGTGAT
Organism: Prosopis cineraria; assembly: GCF_029017545.1. Taxonomy (NCBI): domain Eukaryota; kingdom Viridiplantae; phylum Streptophyta; class Magnoliopsida; order Fabales; family Fabaceae; genus Prosopis; species Prosopis cineraria. Next base: position 30,022,604 of record NW_026555336.1, read on the forward strand.
ATAAAGAATTATTTAGAGGGGGGAGAGAGAGAATGATAGTTTCATGATCTCTTCACATGACTTAAAGCTAACTCCACCTCACCTATCCTCTAATTAGTTTATTAATTAAATTATATACAGAGAGAGAGAGATTGTGATTTATTTAATTAAAAAACTAAAGAGTAGGTAGTGTCACTTGGAGTACATGGAGAGGCTAATTGAGTTTTACCCACAATGCTTAAAAAAGGTGATTTGAACATATCTATAAAAGGGATATGCAACTTGAAAACTAAGTCATATTATTAATTATTAATATGGGAATTAATTAATTGAGGGGGTTATTATCCCTTTATTATATATATATATATATATCTTTATGGATGATTCCAAAGTAATGGTTGTGAAAACAAACAAAAGATGATTAGGAAGTTAATGGGGTTTCTAGTATGATGTAGGATCGTGTCTCTTAATAATACCTAATTATACGTTGTGATTTATTGTCTCATTGGTTAATTTTCCTTGATAAGCACAACTTGGTGGGCCCTAATCACGATTTGGGCGATCTTAATTGATAATATTGGCATCACTTCAATCAACAACAACACATGAAAAGTAGGATTAATGCTCTTTCAATCAAAAAGTGTTTTCTATTTTATTTTATTTTATTTTTCACAATTGATGGTGGGATTGAAACCCACATTAGAATAAGAGTTTCATTTTAAAAAGTAGATTAATTGTCAAGATGACAGTTGTTTATGAATCAACACAGCACTTGTAAAGTTTGATGGGATCATTTTTCTCCTTTAAAAAGTTATACAAAAATATCAACATAAAATATAAAATTTATATTAAATTGTATTATTTATATTAGTTTGATGGGTTTCATTGTAGACTTCATACAAACAAAAAAAAATTGTCTGGTTTGTTTTTCTAAAAAAAATATATTTATATTAAAAGATTTTATTTATGATAATAACAACAAAGTTTTATTTCACTATGCAGGATTTATGATTTAAGATTAAGGGTTTAAAGTTAGTTACATAAATTACATGATGTTATCTTGCCCTATCAATGATAAAATCTTTAAGTATATTGTTAATCAAAATGTTTCATTTAACAAATTTATTGGACATTTTCTTTCATTTTCCTAATCCACCTCTCTTCACAAAGACTCAAAATTTTCTATTTCTTTTTTTTTTTCACTAGCACTTCATATGGCCTTTTTTAATATATAGGCACAAACCATAATCATCTTTTAATATACTAATATATATAATTGATAAAAAAGTCATACTATTTTCAAAATGTTAACAATATAACTTTATATAGATTTCATTTACATAATAGAATAGAAGGGACCTACCAATTAATACAAGTAATAATGTAAAACTCACATCACCACTGAAGTTTAAAATTCAAAATTTGTTCATGTGGGATGCCACAAAACAAAGCACATGTATGTGGACCAACATGTGGGTGGGACCTACAAATGTTGGTTCAAACAGTGGAGGAACCAATCAGATGTGGAGTGCCATTTGGGTCATAACCCCTACATCAGTGGAGAAAAAAAACCATGATTTCATCATTGTCCAGCCATTTTCAAACCAAACAACTCACACATAATTAACCCACTTCTAATTTCTTCCTCTTCCCTCTTCCTTTTTTTTTTTTTCCCCCTTCTTTTACTTTTTCACTTACCTGTGGGGTTCGTATGGAAATTAACAAAACTAAAATTTTATTTATTAATCAAACATTTGTAGTAAAATATATACTCCTACACTTCAAAATATATATTATTAATATTTGAAGATGTAATTAATTTATTTTTTTAAAAGTATTTATAATAAATAAATCGCTTTAAATATACTCTATTCAATAAGAGTGAATATGAAAAAATAAGTTTAATTTAAAGATAAATAACTATTTTATTAGAGGTAAAATTTAATTAAAAATACTTTATATTTTTTAAAGGAAGGATTATGTATTTGAACGTTAACTCATACACAACCTACATCTACAACCATTATGTGACATTCATCTATGTATAAAAAATAGCTAATCAATGTTAAAAAGTATATTGTACAATAGTAATGAATATTAGATAACTAAATCCGAAAAAAAATTATGTAGTGTTCTTCAAAATAAAAAAAAAATTAAGTGAGTTGAACCAGACTCCACTACTCAAATTATTTCCATAAAAATCAAATTTTTGAATATGTGTGTGTTCAAATTAAAATAATGTATATTTCATTGCTTTTATAACTTTAAAATCTCAGAACCGATTGATATAGTGTTGAGTATATATGGCTTAAAACCCTAAATTGACTCGACCTAATCAAGACTTACAATTACATGTGAGATGAATTATTTAAATTACAAAATCACAAATTTAGGTGGAGGCACGAATAATCTTGCATCGTGGAGTTTGGGCCTCCAATGTGGTAACACCATATGGCCACAATATGTATGACTTTGAAACCATTATTTGTCAAACAATAACCTAATCACAATTCACATGAGATCAGAGTACAACGAGCATATATGTATGCATGTGGCCGATTGAGCTATTGAAAAATGAAATCTTTAATGGAAGACAAAAGTTTCAGAACATGAATGAAGCCAAAAGAAGGTATAAGTTTAGCTTTGATCGCCACTGATTCCAACAAAACTTTTATGCGTCTGCTATTTTATTAACCCTTATAAATTATACTTAAACAGACTATCACATAGATCCAGTTTAGAAAAATGATTAAATAGAACTATTAACTTATTAAGAGGTGTGTATAAATCATCATCATATACATATTAAATACCACTGGGAAAACACTACTTTTAAAGTACACTGCTTTCCTTTTTTTTTTTTCAACTTATGCTCTGTTTAATTTTGTTTAAAAAATATTAAATCAATATTATTTTATTTTTATCTAAAAATAAAAAATGTTTAACCATGACTACTAATATTTGAAAAATATATTTTTCTTATATTATATTTTTATAATACATTAACATTTTTTATTTTGGATTAATAAGCATCTTGGAGTCTAAACTATTATTCGAATAGTATCTTGAATCCTAAACTTTTCAAGCAAATTACCTTCGCCATTTATCCATACAACGTTAACCGTTATGTAAGCATGCCACATGTTAAGAAGGGATTAGTGCCATATTAACCTTTAACTGAGCCCCACTAAGTCAAAAGTAATAGCGGTTATATGTAAATTAATGACAGAAGTAATTTGTCATTCGAATAATAGTTTAAAGTCCACAATACTCATTTCAAGAGTTCAAAGTCTATGATGCCATTAAGTAATAGTTGATGCTTCAGAATGATCATTAATCCTCTTATTTATATAGTTTTCTAGTTATCTTCCAATTTTAATATGGGTAATAGGTTTTAAAATAAAATAAGGTGTTGATATTGTTAGCATATACAAGAATTATAAATTGTTATCCAAATAATTTATAATAAGCGGGGCACATAAAGGGGTAAATTTTAAATAAAATATATATGAGATAATAACAAAGTATTATATTGTCAAAAAAATATCATTAAAATTTTTATAAAAAATATTGCTAAAATAACTTATAATATAGCAGTAATAACATATGTTTTCAATATACTCCCCCCGTTCAAAAATATAAGGCATTTTTAATTAGTGAGGATTGAGAAAAATTTATTAAAAGGGGCAAAATTTATACTAAATATAAATATTAATTATTTTGAAGAAAATATAATTCTAGCTATTAATAAAAATAATATATAAACAAAATTTATGATAATTTTAAAAATATATATTAATGTCATTGGCATCATAAATTTATTTTATAATAAATATGAGTAAACAATATTTTTAAATATGGATGCTTGATAATTTAAAAAGAGTGTGGGGCAATTAATTTTTTTATGGGGGGTAACAATAATTTTAAAAGGGGGGAAGTGTAGTTTTAACTAAAACTTAGATAAAATTGTTATTTTTCTAGTGGGGGCAATTGCCCCCTCTGTCCCTAATGTAGATACATCTCTATTTTTTTAACCAAATTTTACCTCTTAATAAAGTGGTTATCTACTTTCAAACTAATCCTATTTTTTCATATTTATTTCTATTAAATACCCTATAATAAATATAAAGTCACTATTAATAGGGACACTTTTGAAAAAAAGGCAATGATTATACCTCAAAAAATTAAAAATATCTTATATTTTTTAACTTTCAATTCTTTAAAAAATAACTTACATTTTTGAACGGAGGGAGTGTATATATATATATATATATATATATAAGGATAAGCAATTTTAAATAAAATAAGAAGTTGTTTATCTATGTTATCCAAACACAACAAAGATTCTCATCTACATATTTTCATTTAGTTATTTATTATTTATAATTTTTTATATCTTCTAAATACTATTACTTTGATGAAATTACCAATTTAATAGTTATTCAATATTTAACGTTCATTAATTTGTAATATTTCTTGTGTAAAATCTAGTAATTAAACAACACACGCACATCTTCCTTTTTAAGTATATTTCCTACCTATAGATGGATGACACAGCCATAGTTTTCAAAACCTTCTCAGGAGCGCTGAGAAAGAACCAAAAGAGAAAGGTCATAGGATCCACATGATAAAGCATAAAGCTTATGGTAGGTTTTGCAGTATAAAACAATGTTTATTCTAAATTAGTTAATTAATTAAAGGATAATTATGATCCAAATGTGAAGCATATTATTATTATTATTATTATTATTATTATTATTTGGTGCCTCCGGTAACCCTAAGTAGGTTATATACTTATACTAATGGATTAATTAATCTCTCTGGCCCCAACCACCTAAAGGATGATGGATATAGAAAGAGCTTTAATTTGCCTTCCAACATACATATGTTTGCCCGCAAGACGACAAGAAATAGAAAACTCGCGCGAGCAAGAAAATATAAGGTTTGAAATGCTTTTTGGCCAATGGTTATAAATTCTAATTATAATATATGAATATTATGATGTGATGATTCACATCATCGATCACAAATTGTTTTATAATAATTATTATATTATGGATGTTGTTGAATTTCATTTAAGAATGATCATTCTTCACAGAACAATTTGAAATACATGGATTTAGCTTAGTAGATCAGAGATTTTGTATATATATTTCTATTTTTAAAACGTTTCATAAAAAAGAACCTAAATTAATAAGATATAATCTTTAATTAGGACTCCTTCTTATATTTTTTATCCAAATATAAGATATTTTTTAAGATAGTTTGGCATTTCAAAATAAGGCATTTTGAAAAAAAATAAAGTTATTTCCATCCCTCTCTCTCTTATTAATGAAAGGTATTTTTGAAAGTTAATACAAAAATTAAGATTATAAATTTTATTTAATAAACTTCATTATGTGTAATTTTACTAAGAAAAAATTATAAATTGAAACAAAGGGAGTATTATATTGATTTAATTGAGAATAAGCTCTCCCAACATAATTTAGTTCATAAAATATGGACATATGATTTTACTCAAGTAGAATCGAATTATTTCACTCAACCCAATTTTTATTATAATTGGTATATTGAGATTAATTTCTTTGAATACCATTATAATTGTATCCATCACTCCATTCAAATTTACTGTTCAACTATGGCAAAGAAAAAAACAAAAAAAAACTACTTTTAAAACTATGACTGGATGCCATACTTGAATTTATGTTATGGAACAACTCTTTTACCAAATATCTAATGCCAATAGAAGATTATTATTTAAGATCAAGAAAGCCCACTGAACAAGCTTTAATTGAACTGTGTTGGTTTTCATGATATGATTAATTAGTTTGACCTTTCATTTACCCATGTTATATAATAATTCATGCAAGCATACAGTACTGCTAACTAATTACTATTTAATGGATTAATTGGCAACTATTGGAGATTTTATTTAGTATGTCATAATGATGATCAATGATCGAATCTAACGGTCACAAAGAATGTGAGCTTTCACCCCAAAGTTGATCCAATCATGGGGATTCAAAAAGATATTTTGGTTTACTCAATCCTATTTATAAGACAGGAGGAAAATGATTTATTTGGTCTTATTCATGAGTCATGCATGTCATTAAATTTTTATTATAAATTTTTCATTTTACCTCTCATTAAATGTCAGTGAGACAAAATACACTATTAAAATATGTATATTTAATAGAATTAAAATTATAAACTTATTGTTTTCATTCAAAAATGAAAGATATTTTTTCTGATGTTAGATTTATGTTTGAAAATATAAGGTATTTTTAATTTTTTTAATGTGTAATTTTTTTAAAAAAATACCCTTGATAAATTAATCACTCAACTTTTTACCTTCATATAAGACACCATATTAAATAAAGGCAAATATGAAAAGATAATGTTAGTTTAAAAATAATTAACTAACTTATTAGGGAGCGTAATTTAATTAAAAATTTCTTATATATTTTTTAACATATGGAGTATTAAATTTTTAGACAAAATTAAAAAGTTTTAAAATTTTTCTTAATTTTATTTAAATATATTTAAAATAATTTATAAATAAAATAAGATGAGAGACAGTAATTACTTACATGTGGGAAAATTTGACTAATATAATTTGCAAACGGCAAGAGTTGCGACAAGGTGTGGGTCACATGAGGAGTTGCGATGAAGACTTGGGAAGTATGGATACGTTAAATATTTCTAGCCATTATGATTCTGATTAATAATTATTATGCTTTTGAAGTGGGATACTACAAACCCCTCAAAAAGCTCTCACATCTCTCGTAGTTAGTAAGATTCGCACAGATCTCTCCCAAAGAAAGAAACCATATATATAATAGATATATATATATATATATATATATATGGATTTCAACGTCAATCACGCAAACATCCTAAACAATTATTCATCATCAAAAACACGTAATGGTGGGGACCCAAACCCTAAGTTCTGTAAACTCACCTGAACGTTATATATTCAACATATGTCTCCAGGTCATCATCTATTATATCAGATTGGCCTTTTCAAACAAGCTAAGCCAACTGTGAGGTTTAATATTTGAGTCTAGGTATCTCGTTTTGTTTTGTTTTCAGATGGTAAGATTTTTCATCAGCTTAGACACATTATCAAAAGTTTACGATTGAAGCAGAAGCTGAGGTTCTTGTGTTGACTTTGTAGACGAAAAAGCCACCATCATGATTTAAGACGAAATATTTTGGGGACAAGAAGAGAGAGAACAGGTTGGAATAATGTCAAACAGACATATCTAACAGGAGATATCCGAGGGCGAATATGATGTTGACACGTGGGCCACGATGCAGTAATTTGTGTACAGCATGGGGCTGACGGTGTTAGATCTGGGTATCATCATCATCATCTCTATCATCTCTTAGTTTAGAATATTTGACGCCACATATCATAACATGAAACCACTTAGCTCCATAAATCTCTCTGCATGTAGGGCTGCTTTGACTTTTTCTAAAGAGAGAAAGTGATCAGTCTTGTTCTGGTGGAAGGTGAGAGCGTCGGAATCTCTATATTGTCAGCTTAAGCAGTAGCCTAGAGTTCGAATGGAACCATATTAAGAACTTATAGTTATTGAGATTTGAGAGAGTTTGATCGTCTTGCGGTCACAGAAAGTGTCTAAATAAAGTTAAAATTTCTAGTAAGATACCTAAAAATTTTCCACTTTTGTGATCTTCAACTGTGAAGGAGTGGGTTGGAGGCAGAAGCTGGCAGGCAGCCTGTGGAGAAAACAGAGACATGGGCTGCACGCTTCACGGTGGCTTATTGGGTTCCGTTCCTCAACAAAAATTCTGAAGAGTCTATATGTGAGATTACAAAACTACCCAGGAGGTGATGGAAGAAAATTAAATGATGAAAAAGGGAAAAGCTTTGACAGGCCAGGGGTTTCAAATAATTTGTTGCTATGGAGATTCGAAAAAAACCAAAATCAGTATTGGATATGACCTTAAATCTCAAAATGGCTCACTTTTAAAAAAATTAAATACTTTTTTTAAAAAAACTATTGAGAATCATCTCCAAACCAATTACACGCATTATGATGAAAATACACCCCCAACAACATACTTGCCTTTTTAATTGTAACTCTCTTGACTTTTTTATTTATATTTTGCAGAATTGTGAGTATGCTCGTAATGTTTGAAAAAAATTAGTTACTCATAACAAACTTAATATTTTCTTCTATTTCTATGTGCAGGATTGGATAGTTTAAAATGTAAAAAATGAAACAAGTAGCTTGAGCACGAGAAGAACAATTGGCAAAGACTCTTTACACTTGCTTGCTGGAATATATAGAAGACAAGATGCAACAAGATCTATTTAGATAATAATAATTAAGATAAAGACATTGTCTTCTCTTGCACTCAATAGATTATTAACGATTTATGGCTTCAAATTAGAATCAACCATTTGAGTAAAAATGGCACTAGACATGAAGCTAAATGAAATCCTCCTGCACCTTGATGGGTTAGGCTTGATATTGACAAATCTGTTAATATCAATGGGGCTACTACTTGCAAGGGCATCATGAGGGATGATAAGGGTAATTGGATCAAAAGTTTCACTAAAAATATTGGCTATCATCCTAACACAACTGATGAATTTATGAGAATTTCGAAGGGTCTTAAGTTTTGTTGAAATGTTAAGTTCTCCAAAGTCAATGTCTACTCTAATTTCATAAAAGCTTTATCCCTTATCGATTATAACCACTCTGATATGCACCCTCTCTCTAAATATATCAAGATAATTAGAAATCTCACAATGAAAAGCTATGAAATCATTTTCAATCATGTTTACAGAGAAGCAAATAGTTGCGCTAACTTGCTAGCCCATCAAACATCCAGAGATAGCTTCACTATTAAGGTTTTGGATAACTTGCCACCTAATTGCATCAACCTTATAGTTTTAGATATGATTTGATTTTAATTTGTCTCCTTGCATAGTTTTTCCATGGTCTTGTACTCAAAATAATAATAATAATAATAATTTGTTGCTGTTAGGGTTTAATTTTCTCAACCATTGTTAGAGGAAAATGGTGGCAAGACGTACGTGTCATAAATGAAGTGGGTCAATTAATCACTGACAAGATGAGCATATATATTCTTCTTCTTCCAATTCTTCTTTTTATAGCAAATGCTGTGATTAGTTGTTTCAAACACTCATCTCTCTGATAAGCTGCTTCTTGATAGGGCCATCTTACGCAAAGTTCAAAATTCATCAAAAGAGTGTGGAAGTAATGAAGTGCCAGCATGATAAATATCCCACACAGATACCTCCAAACTTTTCAAACCTAATTGCTTTGCTTTAACCCACACTCTCACCCTCTCTCTATAGACCTCTCTCTCCCCGCTCCCTCTGGTTGGTTGGAAAATCAACTTGTCTTCGATTGGTTTGGGTAAGAATAGATAAACCAAGTGATGGGTCCATTCTTCTTATTTTGTGCCATTAATTTTTGCATGTTTTGCTTATTTAATGGCTTTGATGCTGCTAAACCATGATCAAGTTCATCAGTTAACCATAGCAAACCCTATGATATGGTTCGTAAGGGATGTGAAGCAGAAAAGGGGGAAAAACGACAAAGTCATATGTATGAGTATAAATAAACACACAGACACACTATATATATAATATAGTCGTGATCCAATGTGGCAATCATTTTTTATGGGTTAAACCCCTACCATACTCCAATCTCACATGCACCACATACTTAATAATCCAGTCTTTGTCCCAATACTTTGATTACAAAATGACTACAAATACCCAGTTGATGTTAGTGTATAGTTATTGTTATTTGTGGCTTATTTTACAGAAAATATAATGTCTCATTTGGGTCAAATAATTGAGATGTGAGGTCAGTTTGGTAATTTCAACGAGGGAACTTACAAGAGACAAGCGCAATCCCTTGGGTCCCCTGAGCATTCTCGGGTCGTGTTCCCATATTTCACACACTTTCTCTTCTCCTTGGGATGTCCGCAAACTACCCCTTTCCCTCTCTCCCTCTCTCTCCTCACTGTGTACTTATTTGGGTATAGTTTTTATCAAAAAATCACTCCTGAATTCTTAGTATAAATAGACCCACAGCTCATGCAACAACTCCTTGCAATATATGTGTTCACATACTTGTAATCTCTCTCTCCTTTCTGTCTCACACTTTCACTACCCCTGTGACCCTCGATCTGTATTCCAAGTTTCAAACTTCGATTCAAATCCCAGCTATGGAGGATCCGATTGATCACTACCAGAACAAAAGAATTAACCCCACAAATTCCACCACGCGGTTAAAGCTCTTCGGCTTCAACGTTCAAGAAGATATAGAAGATGAAGTAGTGCTTGAAGATGTATCAGATTCCACAGGCAAGCCTGCCACCCCATCTGGCTCGCCGGATTCCGGCTGCGGAGGCGGTGGTGGTGGTGCGGCTTTCCTTCCTTCCTCCGGTGACCGGAAATACGAGTGTCAGTATTGTTGCCGAGAGTTTGCGAATTCACAAGCGCTTGGTGGGCACCAGAACGCGCACAAGAAGGAGCGTCAGCAGCTAAAGCGAGCGCAGTTGCAAGCCACGCGCAACGCCGCCGTTTCGTTCGTTCGGAACCCCATAATCTCCGCCTTCGCTCCTCCGCCGCACCTCCTGGCTCCGAACGGGTCCGTGGTAGTCCCGGCGCCTCCGGCCTCGTGGGTCTACATGCCACCACGTTCCGCGCCGTCTCCATTCCACGTGTCTGTGTCTCACGGTTGTGTGTTCCCGTCGTCGTCGAACAACTCTGTGAATTATACTGGGATTACAGGTGGAAGATCTGCGGGCGTAGGGATGGTTCCCTATGGTGGCGGTGCAGGGGAATCGTCATCCGCATTGGCGTCCCTCGGGTCGCAGCAAGCACTATCTCGGGTCAACGGACGGGTTGATGGACCTTCCTTGAGTAGGTTTTCCAAGGTCGAAACTGGGCCCAATTTCGATGAATCATTGGGCTTGGACTTGCATCTAAGCCTTGCACCATCCGCCCCATGATGGCTCAGCTCGGCTCCAAATTGAATTGTATCCATCTTTATAGGTTCAGGTTTGAGCCTCCACTTATGGCTGGCTGCTCCCACTTCAGCTTCAGCTTAAATAGCTTCGGCTCACTTCAAATCTTGTACATTTTCATATTTATTTGTTTATTTTTTTCCCTTCCAAAAGCTACTGATTTTCACTTAGTTACTAGTACACATTGCACTCATTACCCATTCAGTATTGTACACATGGGTCACATCTCTGTCTCCATTCCATCAATAGGCTCTAGCTTCTAACATCGTTAATTATTCTCGCCTCTTCAAGAACCACCAAATATGCCAGAGAAAATTAATTAAAAAGAAAAAAGGCCAAAAAAAAAAAAACAAGAAGAAGAAGAAGCAACGGTGGAATCAATCAAAATGGTCACTATTTAATTTGCACTGAGAATATTAATTAGCTTTTCATGATTTGTTTATATTGAGAATTATATTTAATTAACTCGTAGTGTACAAACATGCATGCACCATTTTGGTGTTATATTATAATTTGGACAATGACTTGGGCATATCCAAGTGGAAAGGGTGACTCAAATCTAACCTGTAATGCAGGTGTTTGAAGCTTTTGACAATCAATTTATCAGTGTCAAGCAACCTTGGCTTACGTACTACTATAATAATAATACTGTTAGTAATTACTAGCTAATATATCAAGGGCCGCCTGGCTCAACTAATTTAAAAATTTAAAGTTTGAGTTTTTGAATATGTAATCATGATAAATACGAATGTTAAAGGCATCTTAAGATGCCTGTAAAGTGGTTGTCAATAATAACGATCCTACATGATAAGAATTTAAATTAGTTTTGACAGATGATAGTAACATTCTCAAGTTTTTAAGATACAGGACGACGGAATATAAAAATTGCTACCTAGTGTGTGTGTGTGTGTGTGTGTTAGAATAAAGTTATAAGGTACTTCGTTATTTGATCATTGCTATGATCAAATCAGTGGCTTGCAGCTAGGGCATTTGATTTAATGGCTACTTCAGAATTTGTGTTTTTCTGGCTGGTTATAAACTTTTTAATTTGAAAAAATTGATGTCCTGATGAATAAAGGCCAGTGTATTATTAGCTGGTGTCCTTTTTCTTTTTAATTATGAGAAGCAGCAATAATAACTGAAGAGACAGATAGGACATGCAAAGAAAGTACAATTAATGTTGTCGTAGGAAATTTATGACAATTATCAATAGTTCTCTGAATTTGTGTCTCTTGTAGTAATCTAGTAAGGGATGGTACAAGATTTGTATTCACATAATCATTAAAGGTCACCAAAAAGTCTATGTGAATTTGTACTTGTGACTCTGGTGAAATCCAAGAGGAACACATCTCTAGTAAAACGGTCCATTGGACATATGCTTATCACTCCATTTAATACAATTAATTAACCATGATGTTCTTTTTTCTTTAATTTCAAGGATATATATATATATATATATATTTTTTCAAATCAGTTAGATGCATTTAGTTTTCTTTCATGAGTGTTTGAAAATATATCTGATGGGTCAAAAAAATTAATGGAATCTTGAGATAGTTTTTTTTTCTTTTTTTTTTCAATATTTTTTGGAAAAAATAACAATAAAATTTTATTGAAATATATAAATGACAATCAAGTCTCTCAAAATATCATAATTCTTTAAAGTCTCAAGTAATTTTTCGACATTACTGATTTTAGATTAAATGAATAAATTACCCCTTATTTAAAATAATAAAAAATAATGAGTTCATATGAAAAGTTTTGATTTCTTATTCAATTTTTACGATTCACAGTATAAAAGTTGTGATCAATTAAACAAAAGTTGTGATTGATTAAACAAAAGTTGTAACTAGTTATTTTCAAAATTTGAACTTCAATGATTAAAGAAATTTCAGGTGAAAAGTTATAATTTTTTGTTTAATTATTATGATTCATATAATAAAAGTGATGATTAATTATTTTTAGAATTTGAATTTCAATATTAAAAAAAATTTCATGTGAGAAGTTATGATTTTTTATTCAATTTTTGTGATTCACAAAATTAAATTTATAATTGCTCAAACAAAAGTTGTGATTAGAATTAATTATTTTCAAAACTTGTGTATTAATCATAGAAAAAATTTCATGTGGGTAGTTGTGATTTTTTGTTTAATTTTTACAATTTACAAAATAAAAGTTTATTTAAACAAAAGGTGTTATTAGAAAAATAGAGCCAGGCTTGTTATTTTTATTTTAAATAAGGGGTAATTTAATCATTTAATCTAAAATTATTAATGTCAAAAAAGTATCTAAAGATTTCATAAAAATTTTGACACTTTGAGGAGCCTAATTGTCATTTATATATTTTGGTGGGATTTTATTGTCATTTTTCCTAATTTTTGTTTGATATATATATTTAATTTAATGATAGAATATAAACTTTAAATACCTAAAGATGAAAATACCCCTTATTGAAAAAAAAAAAGGTATTTTGGTATTTTGGTATCTTGCATGATGAGTGAGTGTGGGTTGGTTAAAATTTCAAGCATAATTATTAAGATTAATCAATTTTATTTTTTAAATTGTATGAATTGATTAAAATTTAGTTATATTTTAAAATGGACAGAGCATTCATGCGACCACTAATATATGTGTAGACATGTATACATGTACATGTATAGTCGTTCTCAACATTAATTCAAAGAAGTAGCCGTTTATTTTGCCTGGTTAGCTCATAATAAGCCATGTGGTTGATCTCTGCTTCAATAATTATTAATACCATTAATTAATTACAAACAACATAACTTATATATGCAAAGGAAAAAGAAATCAAAATTGGGGGGGGGGGGGGAACACAATTTATTTCCTGGTATGAAATCTGTCATTTGCTAGGGACAACATGTGGGACCAAAACTTGCAACGGTCCTAAAGGAGCTTTTCATTTTTCTTTTTCTTTTTCTTTTTTCCTTTTCCCCTTTTCTCTTCTTTAATTTCTTCCCCCCCCCCCAAAAGAATTTTGTATTTTGCTTATTTTTTGTATCAATTTATTTTTAAAAAAAATTGACATAAAATAAAAGTACATATAGAAGTAGGAATCAAACTCTTATAATTGAGAAAGCTAAGGGTGCAGTTATACCAACACGAGTATACCGATCGAATCTCATTAGAAATCTGTAATATATATTGTGACACATTTAACCTCCATAACCTTCCATTTATTCTCGAACGGATCAAGAGAAAACAAGTTGAGAGAGAAAGCGAGAAAGAGAGAGTTCATGAAGATTTCATATATATATATATATATATAGTAGGGATAATGCAAGAAACGGCTATCTTATGATCAAGACGTTAATTAATTACTACAAAATTATATATATTAAAAACCCTAAAATATTATTAGGATTATAAGAAAATTTGTATATATAAATTGAAATCATGCATAAGAGTTAGATTTAGTAGAAAGGACAGGTCTTTCTCACAGTCCCATTAAGAGAGATACCCACATTTAATTTTTTTGATCATGTCTCCAATAAAATTATCTCTAATAAAAAACATAGTAAATAATTAAAAAAATCAAAATTATTAGTGGAGTTGGATTTAACGGGAGGACTAGTCACTCAAAATGTGACAAATCAATATTCAAACACTTGTTGGGAGATGCACCAATATTTAATATCTGATCATACCCTGAACAAGTCAATACCTACACTTATGAGCAATTCAAAGAAAAAAATTGAAATCATGCATTCTTGTAAAACTTTATAGCTTAATAAATGTTGACGGAGAATTTAAGGGCACGATGCAAAAGCTTACGTGGTTGCTCCAAGAACAAAATCTAATTCACAGGAAAGAAAGCACGTTAGCTTAGCTAGCTAGTCATGAATCAATAGGCTGAGGACAAGCCAAAATACACAAACAAAATAAAAATAAATAAACAAATTAAAGCAAACATATTTTATGGTTTTCCTGTCATGTAGTATATTCCGAAAACTCTTGCAAATTGTCCTTTACTAACTTAAAGTGAAGTTCAGAAATAGAACAATATTTTAAGTGAATCAAGATAACGCAAGGTCGGTGCTTTTGCCACCCATTATTGAGATCTCTGACTCATATACGTCCAACCCAAAAGCAAGATTTGGCCACTTCAATTGTTTAACCCAATAAAAGAATATTGTTGCGTGATATCATCTTCCTATGGCTTAACCATGAGATTTGGTTATTGGAATCTGGTCGAGTCCATCTCCACAAGCCAACTTCAGGGATGTGTGTGTGTGTGTGTGTGTGTACGTACATATATAATATCGAATACATGAGAGGCTTTAAGTAGTTGAAGATGCTTTCGGTTTTCCTTTCTTCTTTTATGCTCCTTTCGCTTAGTATTACAAAATACTTTATATTTTTTCAAAGCACATGCATCTTAAAAAATATAAAGTATTTTGAATCTTTTAATATATAATTAATAATTTTTTTCTATAAAAAAAAGTTCTTAATTATAAGTGTAATCAATATGATTTTCCAATTAAAACACCTTATTAAAGAAAGGATAAATATAAAATGAGTTTACAATTTTAAATATAATCAACTTACTCATTGAAAGTTATAATTTGATTAAAAGTGTCCAGTAATATTTAACAAAGAAAATAATATATTTTTTTCTTGCTTGAAACTTGTTAATGGCTTTCGACCTTTGGTTTGATTCTTGGAAGCAAGAAAAGGATGGCTCTGATTTTAGATTTGAAAACTGTGTGCGTGCAATTGGAATAGTTTATCCTTTCCTTTCCTTTCCTTTCTTGGAACTTTTCTCTCTCTTTCTTTCTCATTTTTTTATTAATAAAAACAACAAAATATCTGATGCCCTCTGACTGGTGAGGAAGAAATACTAAGTATTAGTCAATAAGAAATTCTAACACAATCCTTACTTCATGAGCATAAGATTATATTCGACTCGGATGGGGTTACCCTATACATATCCTGCATAAAATGATAAAACCTTTTCCCTCTAATTAATGAACATTTCTTGTTAGTTTGAGTTTAAACCCCTGTAGATTGGAAATAACATGTTGACTAAATCTTTTCTTTTGTTACAAAAGCTAGCTCCAGGTTTGTTGGGACCATTTGCAAAACTTTTGTTGGAGACATTGTTAGAAATGTGGAGCGATCACCTAAAAACAAAGAGAAAGTACAACCAAAACAAGGAGTGGCTAGTGGAGGACATACACCACATTAATTCAAAATCTCAATAATACTCAAGTTTATTCGTCCTTCCATTTTATTATATATGCATTATTCATTAAACCCAATTATACATATACAATGTTAGAGTTTTCATATCAGTTCTATTCATTCATACATCAACAGGAGTTGGGTTTATAGCAAAAGGAACTAGTCGCTCATAATGTAATGAATCAAAGCTAGAATTTTCATAGAAAGATTTGCCTACATTTAGTATCTACCTCAAATAAAATTACCTTCAATATGAGAATATCCATGAGAAACAAAAAAAAATCACTCATACTTGAATATCCTAATTACCTCTAGAAGGTCACTAGGAAAAGTTGAAAAGAAGAATAATAAGAAGTTAATTTCTTTGCCTTCGTACCCACACATACGTATAAATGGAGCTTGATTGGCGGTCTCGTGTTATGGTAACGTGACCAGAGGGTGGCCAGCTGGTTACCAATTCATGTTTAATTATATTGGAGCACTATAAGAGGACCTTTAATTTTCTTTTCTTTTATCTCTTCACAACATACAATTCATATATATATATATATATATATAATTTCTTCACTTAACAACAAATGTGTAAGACAAAGAAACCTATATATAATAAAAAGTTATCTTCTTAATCAAACAAATTAGTGGCTTTTTATTGTGTTTTCATTGGAAAACTTGCATAATTATATGTACCTTTATTAGTAGGCAAACAGCTACTACATGAGTGTAGTGCAAGAATCCACTATATATAATTTGATGCTATTTAATTGGATATATCATAACAAAAACATTCCAGATTGGGGGGAGAATGACTCAAACTGATTATATATATATATAGAGAGAGAGGGGGGGTTGAAATTAAGCTAGATTATATTGTGTTAATTACGGTATAAATGGAAAGACTACGTAAACAGGTTGAAGTCTTTGAAAATGCATCTCTCAAATTGTGGAAAAATATTGCTCGCAATCAATATAGTTTGAATATTTGGGTCCATTTGATTTAATGGTTATACAAGACAAAGCTTAAGTGTGTGTACACAATCAATCACTTACTTACTTTTTGCAGCCTTCATTTTACTTATATCTGCTTTGACAAGAAAAAATAATTACGAGAATGTGGGGAAGGGAGAGATGCCATTTTCCAATACTCTTTCGCCTTTGTTCCTTAAAAAGTGAAGTTCAGAGAAATCCACAATAATAATAACAATTATGGAATCATAAGTTCACATGCACATGCAATGCAAAGGTCAGTGCTTTCGCCCCACCATATTAGTATATGTTCACACACACACACAATACCATGGCTTGCTTGTTTATTAGTCAATAATAATAACAATAATTTTCTTGATTAATTATCAAACTACTACATTTAAGATTAGAGTGAAAGGAATAGATGTATTCTTTAAAAAGAAAATGAGTTAAAGGATTAAGCCTTTCTCTTTAATTTATTTTGTCAATTTATGTATGGATTAACTTGATTGGCTAGCCGTCCCATGCTAAAATCATAATGCAACATAATACAAGTATTGGTCGTGATCAGCTAAGCTATTATAGCATTATTTGAGATACACACACACTCTCTCTCTCCCCATCCTTATAGGGTAATTTTAAAATCTTATTTCAATACTTGGTCATAAATAAACGGCAAAGACGTGATAATTAATTTTTTCCAGCCATAATAAAATGTTGTATATGCAGTATCACCTGTATAGGGCATTTTATTATGATCATTAATTTTAGGAAAGATAAAAGCGAAAAGTCAAACATTTTTTCCTAGTTTGATATATCAACTATCACTCCTTAAGAAATGTAAAAGTAACTAACTTTATTCTATAATGAAGATGGCGGGACTATGTATCATAAACAAGCCCTAATAATTAAGCTTCTCCAGAAGTAATGAACACACAAAATATAAAAAGCAACCCCATGAATTATATCAGGTAATTGATTTATACACTGCTAGCTGTCACTGATTGCCATGTCTAGAGCTTATAATTTCTATAAGACGATCGATAAGATCCACCGTAGGAACTTAATTTCATGATCAAATTAAAGTATCTTCCACTATTATATAGCCTTCTGTTTATTACCTGGTACCCCGATCAACCGAAATCATCATTTAACTTTTTAGCTACAAAATTACCAAACATGCTTCATTATTACAAAGAGTTCTCTTTATTTGAAGATCAGAGAAGAAATAAAGGTGTAGTTTTGAAACTCATGACATAATAAAGTAGCTGTAAATCTTTTTGTGTGTTTGCAGAAATTTCAAAGTTAACGTTGAAATTTGCCAGCTTCACGCTGTGGCTGCCTTTTAGTCGACCGGACCGCCAAAGAAAGATCGAAAAAAGTGACAGACGGTGACAGAACAACACGTACTAACTAACACTCATCAAACCAAAGTTTCCAATCAAGAACCAGCTACACACATATCTAGAATGAATGATTTCGTGGTGGGTGGGCCATGACTGACTTTTACTTTAATCTAGCTACCTTCAAACTTTAGATTTCAAATAATTATACCTTCTTTGAATTTTCGATCGCTTTAACACAGTTTGAATCAATGAAGTATATTTGGACTTTTGTGTTACAGAAACTTGAAATATGTATTGGATTGTCTTGAGCTGTCACATACTACTGCTAATTGGAGGTCCGAGTGTGTGCGTGTGCGTGTGTGTCTCTAAACTTTAGGTGATCTGCTTGCCCCAACTTTAGTTTCTTCTCACGATGAAAAGTTACAATAAGGCCTTTGTTTTCCAAGCGTGCATGCTTGTGATATCATATATATAGCCATTTTTCTTTCCCAGGATCTTGTACTTGAAAGGCTAAACATCATAATATATGCGTTCTTCCTAGCTAGCTCTACCTTAATTCTCACGCATCACAGCAAAGGAAAAAAAAAATGCTTCATATACTCCTTCTGTTTTTTTTTTTTTTCAAAAATACTCTTATTAATTAACAGTATAATTAATAATATTTTTTAATTGAGACAACCTATAAGGATAAACATAAAAATAATGTGTGATTTTAGATGTTGTTAACTAACTCACTGAAAAGGTGGTGTAAATTACTTAAAAGTATATTATAATACTAAATAGAGGCGGTATCGATATGCACAACACAAACAGGATTTGATTCAAATCTAGCCCCCATGTAACTTTTCTTTTAATTAGTTACCAATTTTGATGTGTGATATATATTTTTGGTCTAAATATTAATTTTCTGTAGGGTGTGTTTGGGAATAATGACAGAAGTTATATATATTCACAAAATTTTATAGGTTAAAATATATTTTTAATTCTCTAACTTTATATAAGGTTTCAATTTGATCTTTTAATTTTATAAAATATCTTTTTTAATACTTTAACTCTAATATCATTAGTTTCAAATGATTATTTTTTGTGTCAATCATTATTATTTTAAAAAAATTAAAATTAATATATTAACATTTGATAATGTTTTGTCAATATTTAAAAGTTTAATATAAAAATTTGTTAGGATAAAACTAACAATATTAAAGTTAAAGGAATAAAATGACACTTTATAAAGTTAAAAAATTAAAATGAAATATTGTGTAAAGTGAAAACACTAAATGTATACTTTAACTAATTTTACATCATTCTAATGTAGTTTTTTACCATATACATATTTAAGAAAATAAAAAGATATAACATACTTTTCCCTTATGAAAAGAAAGGTCATTATTATTTCGTGTCATACTTCTTGTTAGCTTTTTCCATGAAATTTGATATGCTCAAACAGAAATTTGATAATTATTTATGCTTTAACAGTTAGATGCTCACTTTCGGAAATTAAACATCGAAAAGTGCAAATAGATCAGTCCTTATACTGATGTTGATATTTATTTGATCCACACACACACAAAAACTCTAAAGAGCACAGCAAGGTTGCGTCTTATTAATAACAAACCCTTGAAAGATGATTTATTTTAAGGAATATTCTCTTGTTATCAAGAATATAAATGTGTCCTTTTATTTTTAAAAGAAACTTTTCCTGTTAATGTGATCTTATAGATTCCATATATCTAATATTGCAGTACTCCTGGGGCTTGTTTATGCAGTAACACGACAAGATAGTTTGCGTGTGAGATAATAATGAGCATTAATTTTTGTTATCCTTATCCCCAAATGATTCATTTTTCATGTCGGTTCCTAAAGCAAAATATTTCAATCCAAAGTCCAGTTTCTTTATTCTCATTTCCTCTTTCAAAGGAGGAGGGAGGAAGATTACTTATTCTAATAGAAAATCTTTATGACCAAATGGAAGACATATTTCGTACTAAGTACCTTTAAGAATCTGTAAGAAGTGTTTCTTATTTGCAAGTCTTCTAGCTGATTTTGCAACCTTTGCTACTTGATCTTTAAGGGCTCGTTTGGTTATTGAAAAAAATAGAATGAGTTAAATGTATTGATAGAGAATAAAATAGACTAAAATAAAATTATGTAAGTGAAGTGGTACTGAAATGTAATTGAATATTAATAACTTTTATTCACGTTAATCGTTATTCTTCTCACCTTTCTCGATCATTAATTCTCACATTTCTATCACTTCATAACTTTATTTTAATTTATTTTATTCTCTATCAACCCATTTAATTTGGGCATTTCGAAAGAGAGACAAACACATCTAAGAGGACACACACTAGAAAAAACCAGTTGATTAGCGACAAAAAATTCTGTTACTAAACGGATTAGCGACGAAATATTTCTATCAGTAAAAACACCGTCTTTAATTTATTAGCGACGGAATTAGCAACGGAAAATTTATGTCGCTATTCCGTTGTTGCTAATTTCCAATGAAATAGTGATAAAAATTATTTGTCATTAAATAAGGATAAGTTATTCTGACTTTACGATGAAATGCATTCCATCGCTAATTTATTAGGTGAACCAAAATATTATTGCCACGTCACCCGTTGGATCAATGCCACCTCACCACCACCTAGTCACTTAGTGGTCTAGTGCCACCTCACTGCCATATCACTGCTACCTAGTGTAACAATGCCACCTCACCACCACATCACTAACACATCATTTGTTACTACCCTGTCAAATATTATTACCTTCAATTGTGCCTTGGTTAGGTTTGAACTTGCAACCCCATACTTCCTAGTACCTTTGCGTCCACTTTGTTGTTAGTTGAGCTGAAAAGAATCTTCAGTCTTAATTGATAAATTAAATTTATAATACTTAACCACACACACTTATATTAATAAATACATTATTTAAATTATTATTAAATATAGTATTTAAATTTACTTATTTTTTTAAAATTATATTTATTTATTAATATGGAAAAATTAATTTATATATAATAATTATTTCTATTATATTTTATTTAAAAAAATTTGATAATAAATTTAATATTAAATTGAAAAATATTTTATCATCATTATATATTATATTATAATTTGTATCTATATAATATATAATATTTTAAATTTTTATTTTTTTAATTATTTATTTTATTTTTATTTTTAAATAAAATAATTAAGTATACCATTTAAATTATTATTAACAATATACAAATAATTTAAAATAATAAATTATTTTAAAATATAATTTTAAATTATTTATTTATATAATAATAAATTATTAAATAAATTATATATAAATATATATTATAAATAATAAAATTAAATTAAAAATAATTTGTAACGGAATTGGCGACGAAATTATGACAAAAAGCTTTGCGATGGAATTTTCCATTGCAAATCCCATCACTAGATTAGAACAAATATCCTGACCATTAACGATGAAATTTTCCGTCAATAAATTATTTTTAATGAATTAGCAACAGAATAATGATAAAATTTTAATGACAAAATAAAAATTTATCGTTAATCTACTGTTTTTTATAGTAACATATAAGTGAGTATTATAGTACATTTTAGCCTAAAACTTTATGGCATCTTTTAATTTTCACACATCAACTGCTTCTCTAACCCAACTCTATTCAAAGTAAGATTTTTTTTTCAATTCCAAGTCAAGATAACTCACACTTGATATCCCAACACTAAGAATCTTTCATGTCTTGCAACTTTCACTCCACAAGAGATGTTGCTTATTTTGCAAGTCTCCTTGATACAATTTTCTTAGCTTGCTCAAATTGTAATAAAGAACTTCTGTTTGGTCCTAAATTATAAATAGAGGGGCGGTGTGTGTGTGTGTGTCTATAAGTAAAATTTTTGTTCCAATTTATCTATTATTTTGAAAGATTATCAAACAATAAAGGTGGAGATTTCTTTTTCCACAAGTTCAGACGACATGTCCCATGGTTGAGAAGAATTGGAAGAAAGCTGTTGAGAGACTTTCTGAGAGATTAAGATTCCAAAAGCTTGCTGTCAAGTTGAAGACAAACGTTTGCGGTGGTAATTATATGATACATAGAGATAACAGGGATAGTTTGGTTGGTAATATTCTCTAAGGTTTAGAGGTTCTTCTTGTACTTAAACTTGAACGGTTTTTATTTTTCTCAGATATAAAAGCTGGGTCCCAAACAATCGTCCTCCCTTGTAAACACTTTTTTGACTGCTTTCATTCATATCATATCAGTGACATTATTTTGCCATCTTAGTACGCGAACCTAAAGCTGAAGGATCCAAAAATAAGACATACACATCCACTAAACTTCACTATCATGCCAACTTTTATCCCTTTATCAATCATCCACTGAAAGGCTACACTTATTCAATTGATACCTCATCAGGTACACTAAGGGCATCAATAATCCTTTTTCTTTGAAAAATATTATAGTTTTATTTATGAGATATTAATTACGACCTTTTTATCTCTGGATAGATGCATCGAATTTTAGGGTTCGTAAAACTTGTAAATTAACTCATAGTTTCTTAAAGAATATGAGCTTTTGAAGTTTGTGATTCGAAGAGATCAATGTTAATTCGGTTATCAAGTCCTTTAACCCGATGACGAATAATTTATATACACACACACATACACACATGCATGCATGGTACTTAAGTAGAATATCGAAGTCTTTTTACTAAGTTTAATAGTTGTTAGTAGATAAACTCGTCATTAAAGATAAACAAATCAATTATAGCTTTTAGAAGGATTTCTTAAATCAAATTCACATATTGATGAATGAGAGAAATTTTCTCTCTCTTCTGAAGCATTGTTTAACTATGAGCAGAAATATTATTAGTGGTATCCTTGTATGGGAACATGATACATGCTTGGTCCTATTTGTTTCTGAAACAGGACACACAGACTAAGTGCTTCATACGAAGAAGCACATGGGTTTACAGGGCACTTCAAACTTTATCAAAGAGCATAAAATGAATGGTGGTGGTGAGTTGTGAGTTGTGAAGGACTCTAAAGTCTAAAATCTTGGGGGAATCATCACAGCCTAGGATGTGTCACACTGTGTGTGGGTCTCCCAAATTATCTACTTAATTGCTGAAGTATGATGAGGGTCACTGCTTTTAGTAGTGAGACGAATCTGTCCTTCAAGTCTTCAACTGCTTCATCTAGTCACACTCATTCATTTCCTGCCCACCTATAATTTTAAGCCATTTTTTTTAATCTCTGATTTTGCCCTAGTACCACAGATTTTTTATCTAGACTAGTTCGGTCAATAACTTGTGGATACTTCTTTAAATGACATATCTTTCAATTGAGAATCTAATCGCTGCTAGCTACCCAGAATTTGAACTCAAGGCCTCTAATTAAGAGAGATCAATCCTTAAGTCAATTGATCCAATCATCCGATAGTTTAATATTTGTCATTCTCACTTGATATAAGTCATATTTTTCTTTATCATCCTAAATATAAGTCACTTTGGTGAAAAATTAATGTTCCCTATCTACTAATATCTTTATTGATTGTTTATGACATAAGGAAAGATTAGATGTTGTGTTTGGATTAGAGGGTATTTGGATTTAGACCAAATCTATTAATTTGGGCAGATGAAAATTTGTTCATTTATATATTTGATCCAAATCCAAGTGAATTTTATTATAATAATTCTTTAAAATTTCATTCAAGTGTTAGAATTTACAAAGGATTTTAAAGTACTAGAATTTGAAATTTTTATACTTTCTCCATTTAAAAATATCAGACATTTTTAATTAAACCTCATTTCTCAATAAATTAATTAACTATATTCAAACTAACATCATCTATCTAAATTTACCTTTACATTTAATAGGATATTTTACTTGAAAATAAATATAAAATAATTTATTTATTAAGAAAATTATTGAAAAAACTATATTAATTTTACCTTAAAAGACTATAAATATTTTATATTTTTTAATATCCAATCCCTTAAAAAAATACCTTACATTTTTAAATTGGGGAGTATTATCTATACAAAGGATTTTAAGTATAAGAGTTTAAATGTAAAATTCAAATTCATCCATCCTAAAGGATTCTAAAGATAATTAAGATAGATTGATTTTAATTGGAGGGTGATCTTGAACAATATAATGATAATTTTTTTACATTAATGTAATGAATTCAAATTACTTTTAATTACTTTCCTTATCCCTGTGAAATAATTAATTGTGACTTATATTAAGAATTAGAAAAGGTATATATATACCACATGAGGTGAAACTGTAAAAGTCACAATCAAAAACCTCATACATGCATATTTAAAAAAAAAAAATTGGCTAACCTTGGTTTTTCTTAGTAAATATATTTCAAATTGAAATTTTTTTTTTCTAAATTTACCTTTAACAATTAATGTTTCTTTCTCTTTACTTGTAATCCCAAAATAAGTATTTATTATTTAAAGTAATGATATTGTAGAGGTGGAACTATATTATGCAGAATTTTCATAGAAGACAACTCATATTGAAGTATTTGATGATGCCGTGACAAGCGAATCATTAGTACATAAAAACTAGTTCGACTCAAACTGACTTCCAAGTTCAATTAGCTGGACTTAGAACTAGTCATACGCTTGGTCTGAAAAACTCTCAGATCAGCTGAAAAGTAAATCGGTGAAAAAAAAAACAAAAGAATGGATCAAAACCAGTGAGAATCAGCTGCAAACCAACCAAATCGATCTTGAACTGGGTTTTCTTTAAAAAAAATTATCAATAACCCAAAACCATGTTTTTTTTTTTTTGGTGTTTTCATTTGTATTTTGGTTGGTCATTTATTAAAATTTGGATATGTTCATTATTTCTAATGCTACCGTCAATCTTGATAAAGAGAACAGACACGAAGCATGCGATCTGACGCAATCAGCGGCCGCAGGGAAAAAAACCTGTTTTTAATACGAACATTTTCATACATATTTTTTGTTATTTTACATTTTTATCTCGATACTTGTTGTTAACAAATTTTTAAAATAAATTTATGATGAGAGAAAAGTCACAGAAAAAAATTGTGCAACGATGTGTAAAGAATAAAAATTTAAAAAAAATGTATTTTAAATAATTATATATAAATGAGTGATTTTAAAAATCATAAAATTTACAAAAAAGTAAAAAAAATTCCTAATAATTTAATAAAAAATGGTTATATATAATTATATAAACAGTGACAGTGATGATATATATCAAAAGAAAGGAGCCAGATAGGCAGAGATTAATAGGTAGATAAACTCTTTGATGGTTGGGCCAATTGGGTCTAAATTCTAAAATTATCAGTGGACTTGAGACTTGAGAGCAGCCCAAAAAGAACCAAAAAATTGATAATCCAAAAGAAAAAAAAATTGGAAACCGAGAATTCAAAAAAAGTACCAACAGGCACTTATTTGAGCAATTAGAAGTTTAGACAGCTTAATTTGAGGTCTCGTGTTTGAGTCCCAAGATACGTAGAAGTGCAGCTGAGCATACAAAATGTGTCTCGCTAGTAGTACCTGGAAAACCACCACATTAAGGGCTCAACTTATACAAGGATTCGGATTAGTCTGGAATAGGATAGGCGGACAATAAACCCAAAATACCCACACTCTCCAGGATACCGGGTGAAAAACTGTCTAATTACTATTAATTTAAAAACAAAGTATATTCAAGATGAAGCATGATCATATTTTTAAAGAAAACAACACCTGCACTGGCTGACTCGCGCATTATACTCATGATATAGAGGAGTTAATGACTATGATGGAACCTCCAATGAAGTATAGAAACAAGTTGCATCAGGATTTGGATAATGAATATTATTTCTAGTTTTCCTTTCTCCTCATTTTCTCTACTCACTTTCTTTTTTCTCAACTTTTCCCCCATTCAAATGGGCCATCATGCTTTGTAAGACGTGTACTATACTCTCTTTAATTTAAAATATAAAACATTAATAATTAATTTACAATTCTCAAAAAATATTAGTTGAAACTTTAATTTTAAAAAAATTATATCTTTTTAATTATATCCTCATTAAATGCACTATAGTAGAACCTTAATAATAGTAATTAAAATTTTAATACATCATTTTTTTTAAAAAAAGTAATAAATGAAGTAAAGGTAGAGTTAAAAAACAATTATAAGGTACAGTTGAAAAGACAATTATAAAAATTACTCAATGTCCATATTTTGAATCAAACAAAACTTTTGAAAAATACCCTTCTCTTATGGTTTGGAGGGAGTAACATTTAACACTCAACCACATCTCAAATAAAATGCTTCTAACAGACAGAAACCTGTACGCAATCAAATTCTCTTTCTTTTTTGGGACAAGAGGGCAATTACTGGAATGACACTAGTCAGGATTACTCCAAAACCAGAGAAAAGTCTAATAGTCTACGATCAATCTTGGCTCCATCTCTCTACCACAAGAAGATGTCGCAACCAAAAATCAAGGCTGCATTAAACTTGCCCAGATTAGTCATGGAGATTCAGAATCCTGAAAGATACTGAAGGAACGCCTCCAACACAAGGCTTTTCAAGGCATACACTTCACCAACCTAGGACGCCAACTGAACTGAACATGAGATGAAGCATAGAACACCGCTAGAGCTTTTCATTCAAAAGTACAAATCAAAATATTAAAGATCCAGATCCCAGTGCATATAAACAAACTATCAAGGAAACAGAAATATCAGGAAAAGGAAACTTGAGGCCTCAAAAAACAGGGATGATAATTAAAAAGTTTCTAGTGAACCCAACCAGCCTCAAGTTGCTTACAGTGTTGAATCCTTGCATTGCATGTGACAACTTACAATAAAAAAAAATTACTCCTTCCAGTCTTCAGCTCTTAACAAAATTGTAATGCTAATAAAAAATAAACATGTAGGGTACATTGGCTTCTCACTCAATGATTAGCTATTCAGCGTTTTGATTCACCGGAGTGGTCGGAAGTTTTTCTTTCCTCTTCAGGTGGCCGAACTCGAGCCGCTACTGTTCACTGGGGATACAAGGCCTCCAAACTGTTTCATTGCCCAAATCCATGAGAGCAATACCCTTTACAGTTAAGTCGGCTCTAATCTTATCACTCTTGGGGAAGTCCTTGTTAATTCTTGCCTGAGTTCTCTCTTCTATCAAACGCAGTACATCATCTTCCAACAGTCCTGCTCTCTTCAATGCCTTGTCTTTCAACTGCTGCAGAACCTGTCGAACAAATACCAAGTCTTTCTCAAATTCCATCCATAATGGCCATCTTAATGAATAGTCAACTCTTGGGTTAATGCTTAATGAATAATCAACTCTAGGTTAATGCTTGTACATAATAGACAGGCATAAATATACAGAATAATGTATCACCTCGGCATAGGAAGAAGGGGACAATAATCCCAGGATTTTTAAGATTTCTTTAACTTCTTTCTCTACTGCAGCTAGAGATTCCAACAATTCTAAAAGCTGCTTCTTCTGTATCTTTTTCTGGATGTCACATGGAATATATTCCATAAATTACAGGCACATGACAGACTATAGGAAAAGAAATGTGAGATCCGGTCAACCAAGAATCTGACGACTTTGAATACCTACCTTCAGCATCTTCAAAGAACTGTTTACAAATTTCAAGGCTTCTTGGAAAGCACCAGTAAGTACTACCGGCGTTTGCAAGTCATCTGACATCTTTTCATCAAACTCTTCTCGCACCTTTTTAATGCAATTTATGGCAGCGTCACTAACTTTAGGTCCCTTTTTATTCTGTTCCACGCTTCCTTCTTGAAATGATGATAAAGCTGCTTCACAATCTTGAAGAGTCTAACCAGCCATAAAAACAGGATCCTTACCGTAAGAAAAAAGAAAATATTTCTGAAAACTTTTCCAACAGTTATCACATCAAATGCATGGCCCCATTCTTTGTCTTGTCTTGTGTTTTTTTAACATCTATAAATGAAAATCTATTCATGCAGAAGATCAATCGTTGACTAGAAAACAAGAACCACCCTACATAAGACTGCCACCAAACCCTAATTAGGAAAACTTTTTTGTGACATCAGGCTACTAGTTATACGCTTTTACTGATTTTACACATGCAATGATCACGTTACATTACAGGCAAGAACCATCATTCCAGGTAGGCTATCAGAATAATCTGACCCAGACAAAGCGAGAGAAGAGATAAATAATGATATCAAAGAATGTCAGTAAATATTTTCTTTCTAGAAAAGATCAAAGTATCCAGGAGAGAAACGCTGGTGATTTTAATTCAAAGAAACAACTCATGCATCAGCCATCAGATCCGAGGGCATAAAATATCGGTCATTCACGAACATGACATGTATGGGGTGGGGTAAAACAACCAGAAACAAACAAATTACATCCAGATAAAACAATGCGAAAATAAACTGTCTCAACCTCAGGCAAGGAACCAGTAAATTAAGCATTGACGCAACAATTGTGATAGATTATCCAGTGCTGCTTACTTGATATATATAGTAAATAGTGTCTGATGAACTTTCCAATTGTAAGATTGTGAAATTTAGAGGGGATTTGTAATGAGCACTAATCAAGAAATGTCTCAAAGCAATTGGATGGTACCGCTCAGTGATCTGCAAAAACAGAGGAAAAGCAATTGCAAGGCATCTTTAAAAATATTCTAACACATAGATGCTCCTAAGAATATAAACAAGACAATAATTAACTGTTCTGTTATTTACCTCGCGAATAGTGAAGAAGTTGCCCAAGGATTTTGACATCTTCTCATTGTTATTGGTGACATGACCATTATGCATCCAATAACTGACTTTGCTCTCTTGGCATGCAGCACAGCTCTGGGCAATTTCATTCTCATGATGTGGGAAAATCAAATCGATTCCACCGCCATGAATATCAAATCTGGTAGTTAAATAATGGGCACTCATTGCACTGCATTCCATATGCCACCCAGGTCTTCCAGGACCCCAAGGGCTGTCCCAGCTTGGCTCACCAGGCTTAGAAGACTGCAATTATTTATTAGAACATAAGAAATACATGAGATATTAACCAGAATGCGTACAAAGTAAATGGTAAAGGTCTTCAGACCTTCCATAATGCAAAGTCAGCAGGATGACGCTTTCTTGTGTCAACAGCCACTCGTTCCCCAGCCCTATTATGTTCTAGCTTTTGTCCCGACAGACAGCCATAGTTTGGAAATTTTTCAACAGCAAAGAAAACATCTCCATCAACTTCATATGCAAATCCCTTTTTGATAATCTGCAGAATAAATCAACCTCCTCAATATATATTAATTCCTTGAAATTAAAGGAAAACAAACCATAATAACATTAACATTTGTCATTGCACTTTCTCATGCTTATTCGCATAACATCATTCTTGAGCTCTAAAATATAAATAAAAGTAGCACAAGTATTGCAATATTTTTCTGTATTATATATCATGAATATTTAATAATACATAACAATTCTTACAACAATGATAGATGATAAGCATTATATATATAACGAACTAAAACAAAAAAAAAAAATCAAATTTCCAAATACAATCCCAAAGTTCATATGGCTTTATCAAAATTAAACCATGGCAATGTAGGACATTACAGCTGTTCACACAACTCTGTGCATACAAGGACTTTTAATCTCTAGAATCCACAACTCTATGGTTATCCAAGGTTCCTAACATCAGCTAAAAATTCATATATCGATTAAAAATAAAGTAAAGTAGAATATGATATTAGAGATGGGATATAGGCATACCACATGCTCAATATGGGTATGGCTTCAATGTTATCCATGCTTTAGAAAATATTAATCATTTGACACCTAGGGAGTTATATTCCAAAGCGAAGCAATGTGCACCCATGAATGCATAAATTTAACCATTCTAAACACAATGGATCTACTTCATATACCTCTTATGCTTAGTAATGAAATCATGAAGAGTTATTCATCTTAAAGTGAAAACACATTATCAATTATTTTTCAGTTTTATTTTGAAAACAATGCGACTATGGAGGACTTGTGGACATTTAACCAAGTACCCACTTCCTTTGTTTTAAAATTTCTATGCCAAGGAAAGGTGCCTAGAATACAAGGCCTACCATAGCCAAATATTTGAGTAAAAATACAAATGCTTGGCCCATTTGGTTCTTTTCAAACAAAAACTACAAGATTAAATTATCATATAACATATCCACTGGGGAAGATTAAAGTAGAAACAATGTTAATATGGGACCAAAAAGAAAAGGTCCATCGCTATAAATAACTTTGAGTAAAACACACCCCCACACACAAACACAATGTTGATAAATAATATCGAACAGCAATTTTAAATAAACACCAGTTTCACCAAGGCAAAAGAAGGGGCCACAAAAAGAAAAATTCAATTGCATTGCTCAGCCAATCTAAGATGAGCTTATGAGTGTAGCAACATCAAACCTGACTTATCATGTCATTTATCTGCTCCATGTGATCAGAAACTCGAGGTTGATGTGTTGGAATCAGGCACTGAAGAGCATTCATATCAACAATATATTCTTCACAAAAGCGGTTGCTTAATTTCAAGGGATCTTCACCAATTTCATTTGCTCGCTTAATTATCTGCAGCAATTCTAATAATAGTTGACTAAAATAAGCATTGAAGAACAAGTTAAGAAATTCAGGTAAGATATTGAAGATTTAGGGTTTATATTTTACAGGACAAAACACATTAATAAACTTCTGAGAGTAAGAATTCTCACTAAACAGGAACACTAACATAGCAACAGAAAATGAAAAGGAAGCAAGAACAAAAACAATTTGAAAACTTCATTTGAACTATACCAAGAAGTTTGATGCAATTCACATATGTTCAATCACAAGGCAGATGGGTTACGCACAGCCCATTTATAAAGCTACATCATAAGAATCGTATCAATACAAAAATCAGGCCTAAATGCCTAAATGCCTAAATACTTGTTTTAATCCAGTACAAAGGAAATGTTTCATTATAAAAATAGTAAACAATTTTTCCATTGCAATGGAAACACAATAAAAATCTATTAAGATAAAATCTATCATGGCAGGTTGCCAATATATACATATAATATATATATCAAGTTGTAAGTATTCAGCAGCACTAGGGGGAAAAATTAAACTTCTTATCAACATCCTGAGACCAAGGCTTGTACTTGAAAAATTTATAAATACAAGTTTCTCAAACCTGCAAAGTTTGGGACTCCGCCCCTAGAGCTAGATCCACTCATAATGATTCAACAAATCCTATTCGGTGACAGTGCACAATACTGGACCATTTTCAAACTATTAATCAAATGTGTTGGCTCATACTTTAGCTTAACACTGTATGATTAGACACCATTTCCTAACACTGCTGCCTCACACGATCTATTAAATTAACATGCTTTTGCTCTCTATTAACATGAGAATATCATTTAAGTTGGTATCAAATCATATTTTTTTAACATACTCCCCTTGGTCCCTATCATAAGGCACCACTAACTACCTCACCAAAACTAAGGAGAGGTATTTAAATCATTAACTTTGTCTGAAAATAAAATAAACTTTAAATTTTGCCCCTATTTAGATGAAAAAGTTTTAAATTTGCATTAAACTTCTCTCTCACAGTTAATGAGTTTAAATTTGGGTAATATTAGAAAAATATAATTAATACCCATCAAGTGCCTTATATTAATAACCAAAAAATCCTTCTAGAAGGAGCTCTGTAATAAAGACCAAAGGGAGTATATCCTTATAATTTCATATCAGAATCTTATATCAGAACCTTTCCAACTCTAACTGAAAATAAATTTAATAATGATAATTAACTGAAACCATATAGAAGTGATAATGA
Source organism: Prosopis cineraria (assembly GCF_029017545.1). Lineage (NCBI taxonomy): Eukaryota > Viridiplantae > Streptophyta > Magnoliopsida > Fabales > Fabaceae > Prosopis > Prosopis cineraria. The sequence goes on from NW_026555336.1 coordinate 30,054,988, forward strand.
TTAATTAAAAAGGTAAAGAAAGAAAAAGAAGACAAGCAGAGAGATGGTCTTGAACAAAAGCCGAAACACACTAGAGTAAGAAATAATGAAATATATCAGCAAATTATACATATGAATTCTCACCTTGTCATCAACATCAGTGAAATTTCGCACATATGTTACTTCATAGCCCAAGTGTTGAAGGTATCTGTAAATTTAGAGGTAAAGCACATGACCAAGTACCATGTATTAAATCTCAATTTTTACATGTGCCATAAGTAACTAGGGAACAAGAAGTATGGGGGAAAAAATCAAAAAGGTTAAAAAAAAAATGTTTGCCACTTTTCCGGTACTTCTAACTCAACATCTAAAATAAAGTAACTCTAAAAAAGTGACAAACGTCCCATAAAAGACAAAAGTAAAAGCCAGCATGCATTCTAAATCCAATCCACATGATCATTTTCATAAACAGCAGTCAGTTGGGGAAGGCACATCTATGGCTATCCAGGGTAAGCAGGAAACCTATGCTATGCATACTTATTAATGAATGCACACATTAAGCATTCCATGCACAAGCTCAAAGGATTCAAATTCTGTATCAGAAAGCCAAATTTGGAATCATAAATTATAAATTGGATTGCATAGTATATAAGTCAAAAGACAAATTGAGATATAGCCTAAATGAAAAATCATATATATTGCTATCCACTAATATTCAAAGTATTAAACTTAAACCAAGAAACAGGAAGATTTTAATCATAAGTCTCACAAAACAAAATTTTAACCAATGTGCAATTCAAAAAAGGAGAACACTTATTGCAAGAGAAGTTTGTAAACCATGCTACAGCAAAACGTTTAGGACTTTAGGTTTTGTAGATGTGGGGATATTTTATATCTGGGATTTCTTAAAAGAAATGAAACACTTTATTGGAGCAGGAATATTTCATATATGGGATTTCTTAATAAAATGACACAGAGCATCTTCTAATATCCAAGCATACCAATGCGTTTTAAATATCCCCTTTTACGATATGAAATATGAAAGGGAGAGGCAGCTTGATGAATGACATTGTTTCATGTAAGGAAAGGGGCAAAAAAAACTCAATGCCTCCTTCACAAAAGCTGTTGGCATTGGATCGTGCAGGACTCAACTTCATGAACTGACAGCATTGCTCGGTTATGAATTGCCAGTGTGCCCAAATCGTGTTTCCAGGGCAGCTCAAACAATTCCAGCAATTTAGATGTATGATTCTGGCTCCTTTAAAATTCAATGGCTGACTGATATTGTTCTCAAGATGAATTGAGTTGGATCATGCATTCTGAATTGTGAATCACACAGTTTCTATTCACTATGGAAAAAGGCTTTACATGGACAAGAGTGCAAGATCCAGGAGATAACATTAGATAGCCAACAATAATGTCTTATACACGAATGCTAAACCTCCAGTTTAAGCAGCAAAAAATAAACTTATAGCAGCTAGTTTCAAATTTGATTTACCTCCCTATTTGTCTTTAAGTCATCACAATAGGTAATGCCAATAGACTTGTATAGGATTTGCCAGAGTAAAAACATTGAAAATTATAAATGGCAATGCATACTAATTTTATTTATCGATTGGCTTCCAATAATGCAGAATAACATATCATGAGAATCAATGGATTCCAGATCTGTCACATCCAAACAGGATTATCCTTCATCCACGTCACTGAATTCTTCCATTTAGCATTAAAGCATCTGAAGTTCTAATAAAATAATCGATCCTACACGGAACAGAAGGCCTCCTTTTTTGTTGAACAACAACATAGTAAACAAACGTATCAGAAATCAGCCAAAACTGATCACGTTCACATAATCCCTGTCAAATACTAATAGAAATATATTTTCTTTTGAACACCACGTTAATAAATTACACGAGTACAAACGCTCCTAACCCGGTCAGTGCGTACCTATAGAGGATATCAAAATTGACAGCAGCACGAGCGTGACCCAGATGGCTGTAGTCGTAGGAGGTGATTCCACAAACGTACATAGAAACTTTACCAGGAACAAGAGGCTTGAATATCTCCTTCTGCTGAGTCATTGAATTGTAGACCTTGAACTCCTTCTCCATCGCCATCTCCACTAAAGAAGCCCTTTTTCCGCCCCCCTTCAACACCCTGAGCTGTGTCTAGCAAATTTCAACCCGGGAGTCACAAAAAGCGAAACCAAGTCTAAATATCGCTTCAGACGCACGCGGTGTGGAATTGGCAGCTCGAAAACTATTTAGAATCCAACAACGGAATGTTTTTTTTTTTTTTTTGGGGCCCATTTTGGGTCTGCTGGGAGCGGTAGTTGGTAGCCCAAGCCATGACTGAAAAGGGAAAATTGTTAAAAGGACCCAAATCAGAAGGATATTTAGTCCGACATCCCTTAAAAGGTGTGATTTTTACATTATTGGAGGACCTCAAGATAAAAGAAAGGAAAATAATCCCAACCCCTTTGCCTTTCTATCTCCTCCTCCACGTTTAATTGAAATATATTTTACATCCCATGCATCCCACAGGAACATAAACAATCCATATCAGAAGAAGTATACAAGAATTTACAATTTACAAATAAATAACTATAAAAATATTGTAAATAATAATTTATTTTATTTTCGTATGAATTATTTTAAAATTTATTACCTCGTATAACAACTTGAATTATTTAGAAATTATATATATATTGCAAATATAAATATCAAATTAGTTTATTTTAAAATATTTTACACAATTCAAGTTAAAATCTTTATAACATTTTTTTATATTTGATAATTTATTATCTTGTATGAAAAAAGACACAACATATTATATTCTAAAATTTACTACCTTACCCACCTCGTGTGTTAGAAGTTATTTAATAATAGGATAAAAGGGTACAGGCAAAAAAATTATATATTCATGGCCCCTTTATTTAAAATTAAAAAATTAGTAATTTTTGAAATAATTTAAAATTTTTATAAATATAAATTTATTTTATTGAGATAAGCAAATATTATTTTATATTTGATTACAATATAAAAAAATAATTAATTATTAGTTAGTCATTTTTAATTTTTTGTAATATTTTTATTGATTTATGTTTTATAAAGATGACTTATTATTCAATTATTTTAAAATTTTATGATATTTTATGTATCCTAAATTTTTAAAACATTCTTTTTTCATTTACTGCATTAAATTATTTTTAAAAGTTACGTTAAAATAATTAAAAATAATTTTTTTATTTTGATTATTTTCATAAGTTTAAACAAGCATTATACAAACTTATAAAATAGATATAAAAAATAAACTATTTTTTCATAAGATAAGTTGAAACAAAAAACCCTTAATCTTATATTTTTAAAGTGTTTATTTTCAATTAAATAAAAATATATGTATCTTTTATAGACAATATATTTCATAATAAATTATTATTATTAATATTATTAACACATTAAAATTTATTTTTTATTCAAATGAATAAAAATATATTAAGTATATAAAATTGAGTATCTAAGTCTTGTCCAAGAGCAAATAGACTCCTAAATTATAAGTCTAACAACATTTAGAACTTTAAACTCATTTTGATATAATATCCTCCTTCATCTTTGAAGATCGTGCAATTTAATCCTTATTATTAACAAAAATTAATTTAGATAGTTAATTAACCAAAGTATACTGTAAATGATCCAAAAATTATAGACAATAGCTAAGAAATTTTTACTGATAGATGAACAAATTAACCCCTAAACTGTAAGTCTAAAGGCATCTGAGACTCTAAAATTATCTTTTATACAATATTTTTCTTAATTTTAAAAAATGATACAATTTGACTTTTTGTCGTTAACAAAATTTAATTTTAATCATTAATTAACAAAAAAATAACAAAAAAAAACCTCAAAATTACAGTAAAGAATCTAAAAATTAAAGACAATAAGCATAAAATTACAAAAAAAGGACTAATTTTTTGGTAATTTTCTATATTTTTTGTCTTTTTCTATCATTTACAGGCAACTAATATTCAGATTGCATCATCTTCTAAAGTTGAAAGGAAAGATTGCAAAAAAAAATTAGTTTAAATCCTAGGCGCTTCTAAAATTATAGTATAAGAGTCAATTTGCTCATTTACCCAAAATTTATTAGTTTTTTTATAATTTTAAGATCATTTTTTATATTTTTTAGTCAACTAATGATCAAATTTAACTTTTATTAATAGCAATGATTGGATTGTATTATTTTTAAAAATTGAAAGGAAACCTTGCAGATTGTATAAAAGATAAATTTAGGATCCAAAGGCTTTTAAACTTATAGTTTAGTACCAATTTATTATTTTATCCTTAATAATAATCTTGTTATTTTTTATCATTTGTTACTTTTGTGCATTAAAATTATAAACAAAATTTATGTTATTTTATAATTTATTTCCTTGTACATATTAAAAATATAAGCAATAAATTGTTTAATTTAGAATTTTTTATTTTGTATACATTAAATTTCCAAGCAACATAATTTTTTTACTGGATTGCACAGTTACCTTTTTATAATTTATATAAATTAAATTTGTAATTTTATTGAGATTTCATATTTTCTGTTTTTTAACTGCAAGTCTTACATACACTCACTTTTTTCATTGAGTTACACACCCATGTTATCAATGCAAGCTCCACATAGGTTTTTTATCGTATAAAAATAATAAAAAATGAGAAAAGATAATTTTGATATTGTAATCAGTTTTTTAAAACCGGATCAGACCGAACGGTCAGACTGGTCTGACAATTGACCATTATGGATTCCGGTTTAGTTCATATGAGAAAATTATTTTAATGGTTGAGTTGGGTTGGGCCATTCCGAACCGGTAGTTGGATCGAGAATCGGAATCAAGTTAGGAACCAGATCTGGTTTTCAAAAACTGGACTGTTCATATTTTTTTTATTTTTTATCAATTTTTTTTAAAAAATGACTACTTTTTTAAAAAATTGACTAATTTTTTAATCATTTGATATTATGTTGTATCATGTAACTTGTTAAGTAATGATAAATTTAAAATATTTAATTTTTTAAGTTAAGTAGCAATTTCATATATATTTTTTATATTTAAATTATTATATACATATATAATTTTTTTAATTTAATTATTATATCATCGATTTGACCATTAGTCTAATTCAATTAAATCATGTGAATCATAAATTGTTAATTTTTTTAATTTAATATTCAATCCGATTCTGAAAACATTAATTGTAATTCATCAAATGACATATTAGAATGTGTGGCCAACTGCAAGTTGCCTCAGCGGTAACTCCAACTCCCTGCAAACCTAAGATCCAAGATTCAAACCCTGCTTTGACAATTGGGTGTTTGACTTGTTTGCAGTATTTAATTGATCTCTATCAAAATAATAATAATATTTAGAATATATGAATAATGAAAAAATGCAACCATCGCACCACACATGGAAACACATAAATTAATCTTATAAATTTTGCAGCGAGCTATAGATTTTATATATGATATAAAATATATAGATCTGCAATCCAAATGGATAATGTTAAGCTATTATAACCCCAAAACAAAAGGTCACATAAAATCTTCTACTAGATGGTGGAGCATAATCGCACATATACATTAATCGAAGTCTCGTAAACAAGCTACACTTCTTATAATTAAGTGAAGAAACAACTATGACTTTTTTTTAAAAGTAAAAATGGGTATTTCAACAGTCAAAGAAAAATACAAAACAGACATGGCAAAGAGAAACCAGGCTAAACAATTAATCATGTGTACGAATTTACAGGCAAAATCAAAAGGACACAAAAATGAATGAGGTGATCATGTTCATAACATCCATTGTCTGTCCAATAATAATAATAATAATAATAATAATAATAATAAAGTTAAATTCTTTCAACTGTATTTTACTGCATTTGATTATCTTGCTTTAGAGTCAAGAAAATGGGCTACACTTGGTCGGTTAATTAGTTCAGCTCGCGAAAAATGACATGTTACGTTGAAATTTTTCTAGCCTATTTTTACTCACTTTGATTTATATGATTAATTTATTGAGACAGTGTACTTAGGTGATTAGCCATATGACAAAATATTTGGTTTTTATATTTAATGTTTACATGTTTGATTTTTCTAGTGATTTATTCCCTCTGGTTCTCATTGTAGGATATTTTTAATCATTTCGCATATTTTAAAAAAAATTTGCATCATAAAAAATGAAAAATACTTCTATTTTTACCTTTAGTTTTAATTAATGATATAATTATATTAAATACTTTTACATTAATTAAGAAAGGGTAAAATTAAAAGAAAAAAATAATTTAATTATTACAACATATCTTATATTTTAAATAAAAAATTATTTATATAATGTATCTTACAAATAAGATCGGGATACTATTTTTATATAGATATCACAATTATGTAAAATCAAGTAAAAAAATTCCATGGCTTATATTTAAGAAAAATGATAATAAAATCTTTTTAAATTATGTAAATATTATTTTAATCTCTCAAAACGCTATAATTCACTTAAAATCCTCACATTAAGAAATTAATTTTCTATAAAATTAAAGATCAAATAGTATAAGATGAGAGTACAAGAGGCCATGGCCTAAGAAAATTGCATCGAAGGAAGGAAGAATGACGGTCGCTATTGCCAAAAGCCCAAAACTGGTGTCGCGCCTCTGCTCCCATTCCCTTCACCCTTTTTCATTCAAAAGGCATGCGTCTCTCAACTTAAAAGAAAACCTAATATTTTAATAAAAAGGACAAAATTATTTTTAATATTCTTAATTAAAAACTACACTAAAAAATTTAAAATAAATATAAATAAAGTTTTTACAATTTAATTCTTGATTTAATCTTTAAATATATTTATATTTTTTATTTAAAAATAATTTAGATTAATATTTTTCAAATCAAATTCATAAGATCTGTACAAATAAAATAAAATTAAATAGCGATTATATAAAAAAATTAAAGATATCATTTATACTTTAAAATTTAAGATTTAGTTAGTTAAAATTCTAAAATTAAAGATTGGCTAGTAAAATCAAATAATATCAAATTAAACTCAATTAGTCTCAAATAAATATTTAAAAATTTAAATTAAAATGATAAAAATATGTAAACTTGTCTTGAGAGACTTTTATGTCATTAAAGAATTAATATAAATAATCAAATTATTCTTAATTTAAATATCAATCGTCATTCACAAATTTTATTATAAGATTCATAAATTTTTTTTTTACAATAGCAAGAATTCAACAACAATTCATAAATTTATATTTTAAATTTTGATACTTTTCAAGTGTTTTAAGTATCAATTATCATTCACAAGTTTTATTCTAAAATTTATAACTTTTCTTCTTAAAATTACACGAATTGAACAACAATTCATTAGTTTAAATTAAAAGCAATTTAATCATTTATATTTATTCATTAATGATAGAAAAGTTTTTAAAAATTTATGACATTTTGAGAAATCAAAATGTTATTTATATAATTTAAAAAAATTTTACTATTATTTTTTCTATATTTAAAAGTTTTTAAGTTAATTTAGTCATATGGTTTTAAAATGCACAGGAACAACTTGAGTCAATTCTATTTAAAAATTTTAAAAACATATAAAAATTTAGGAAAAAAATAAAGGCTGACTCACTAGTTCCCTTACGACAATTTAGATTAAAAAAATTACAACCTTCGAGAAGGAAGCAGGTTGATTCAATCCAACCCGTCCCACTTGGCCCACGATAATTAATCTACTTTTGACTGCGTAACATGATTTTCCAACTCTATCTTACGACCATTTCACGATTATTTACCTTTAATGTCAAATAAAATAAAGGAAAAGTCACCAATACGGACTTGGTGAGACGGTTAACTGCAATTGACGATCACAAAATTCTGAAATTAAATTTGAGGACCATACCCTTTTTCTATGATTAAAAAAAGTTTTCTTTTAACTAAAATACGCTATGTTTGGTCCAAAAAAAAAAAACTAAAATACGCTATGTGGGTAATACCGTTTCAAACCGATTAAAAGATATCGTCAATTAAAAATTTAGAAATAATCGAAAGATGTGAAAGAAGGAGAAAACATGAATTTGGAGCCGATCAAAACCACGCGAGTTCTGTAAGGGGACAAAATGCCCACTCTCATAAGGTGTTTTAGTTAAAGAAAAAAAAAACTTTTAAATTTACAAAAAAGGACCACGGTCCTTAAATTTAATTTTAAAATTTTATGATCATTGATCATAGTGTTCTTTGCAAAACAATAAATACTAGGCATTGCTACAAACGTTAAGTCTTAAAGATAATAATAAAGTTCTCAATTGGACTCATTTACCTCAATTCATCCAAATGTAAAAATAAAAAAAAATTAAAATATAAAGTGTTTTTTTATTAATGGGTGTGAAGTATAAAGTCACAATGACTATAGTTTGAAAAATTGTAAATATTTCTAAGCCAAAATTGTAAATACAAAATATTCTTGGGTAGTAAAAAAAGGGCTTTGGTGAATACTAATATGATGTTGCTGTTCTTCTGATGATGATCCCTCCTTTTGCAATCGTTAACTCCTTTTGTAAGCATTCATTTGAGATCCTTGCACCTGCAAGCTTTGAAGCCTATTCGTAAGATATCAACAATAATTTAACATAGCCTTATAAGATTTGTGACATGTAAGATGATAATGTTATATTCACTCAATGATCTTTAACATCCAATCACTTCAGGTTTTGAGAGCTATGCCAAGTACGTGCATGGATTGCTCTTTTTTTTGGAAACAGATCGGGCTAGGTTTATACTTTCAACTTGAGCTTGTCATTTTGTCCAATTCTCTCTTCTTAATTTTGGGCTGACATTTTTATTTTAAACCCAAACACATGGTTAACTGTTATCTATGATTTTTATTCATGATTTTCCCAAGAAAAAACATCAAAATATAAAATCATTTATATAGTTTGAGTGCTTCAGATTAAGTGCTAGGTAGTGGCCCGAAAAAAAAAAAAAAGATTAAGTACTTGGCAAAGGGCGACGCTCATGAATGACAAACTTTATAAACAAGTACAGATAAAAAACATTTATCACGTCTCTTAATCATTGATTTCCTTTTCTACTTATTATTTTTTGACTGTTTTGTCCACATGCCACAAAATAGAACAAAAAGAAAAATATAGTTTTTTTTTTGGGACCCATGACAAATTAATTTATAATTAATTCTATGGGCATGCTCGAGAAATAGATCCCTAGAACATGACTTCAATCAATGTTGAAAAGAACACAAAGCAGTGACATGTAATTATTAACAGAAACCATAAAAAAAAAAAATCAAAAGATGAAAAGAAGAGAAAAGGCATGGGAGAGCCCATAAAAGAAGGATGGCGTGTTTATTTATGTCTCCCGAGCCTTAAACATATTGAGGTCCTTTATTTGTTTTTGTCCATTTCAAGCCATTGACAGTTACTTTCATTTCTCATGGTCCATTCCATCATCACCATGACACTTCACGCAGATTTGATATATATATATATATATATATATATATATATCAGCTTAGATGTCTCAATAATAATCCAATCGAATGTGAACAAATCAAGCACGTAAGGAATTTATTTATTTCATTTCAATTTCTGCATATTTTTTTTAAATAATAACATTCTTTGAAATTATGTGTACTCTCAACGATTATATATTATTTTTGCATAATATTGAGTTGATAAATTGCTTTAAAATTTTAAATAAAATTAAAATATTGGGATTGCAAAAAATCATGAGAGTCATAAGATAAATTTATTACACGAGACTAACAAAAAATAATCTAATAAAATCCACCAATATTGATTAAAAGATAAAGAATAGAACATATATACACAGGCATATGACGAATTGATTTATTTCATTTCAATTAAAAATGATAAATTAGTTTATCATAATAAATGTGTTAATCATTTATATGCTTGTCATGATATATGTGAAAAATATGTTTTATCAATTGATAGTGTTGATTTATACAACTGGCGAAAAAAATGTTGATTTATACAAAATTATTAAATTAAACACACATATATTTTTGAGAATATATGTACTAAAAACTTTTTAAGAAAACATAATCTTTATTTGTTAAAATTTCATCAAGTTTTATTTTTAATCCTTATAATTAAGTCCCTATAATTTTTATTTTTTAGTGGTTCTTAATCCCTAATAATGGAAAAAAAACTACATGAACTAAATGTAAAACTCAATAAACTATAAAAACTAAAGATTATATTTTTCTATTATTTTCTGGATAAGTTTTAAGTGAGACTATTTAAGTATTTATTGATAGACCTTATCATGTTTTTTTTAATATTCTCCAATTAAGATTTTATTTTACATATTATATTATGCTATTAAAAATTAGTAATAAAATAACTCTAACAAATATCAATGTATCACATCACAATATATGATAAAGTTTATAATAAAACCCATTATTTATTCTTACTTATTCCTTCAAATTTCATATAACAAATGAGAAAATATGTAAAATATATATCAAAGCAGCCTTCAAGGTAAAAAAATGTACTAATGGAGCCTTATTTTGCTTCTTCTTCTTGTTTGTTTGTTTGTTTTTTTTTTTAAACCAACAGCGTAATTTTGCCGTTAACTTATTAAAAAATTGATCAATCTCAACAGTATTACTCAGGCAGGGCAGGCATTTAATTAATTTTATTTTATATTTTAATTATCCCATTGAATTTACAGGAAGCCTCACATCTCACATGAGCAGCAGGAGCCAAAAACGATGGAAGCAGAACCCACTTCCGGGTGTGAGGATTTGATCACGAACAAGAACTGCGAAAAATGATTGTAATGAAAAAAAAAATCTACAAAATCTTCTACTTGTTCTTCCTCTTGATCTTCCCATTACAGAAAAGCGAACCAAATCCAAAGAAACCCACATAAGCTTTTGGAATATACGCTTGCGGCAGATTCAACACTGGACTGATTCGAACCCCATTACCAGAAGATCCACATTTCTTACTATTTACAGAACAATTCCGAGACGAACTATAGAAATAAAATGTACTTGAAGTTGAAGAAGACGACGACGACGACGACAACGATGGCCTTCTGCTAGAAACAGAGGATTGTTTCTGCAACCTCTGTTTCTGTGTTTCCTTTGGAATCTCAGATGTTTAGGATTCAGTGACGAACCAGTCGATTTGCTTCGCGATAGAAACTGTAATGATCGAATCAAGCTTTTTCCACGTGTGCCTTCATAATTCAAACTACTACTTCGCTTGAATTGCCAGAAAGATTTCGATGGAGGCTTTTCTTCTTCGTTTAGGAACTCTATGAGTCTCTTTTTCTTCTCTGTACATCCAGTGCCCAAAGTTTCAGAACGAGGACAAACAACAGACTCTGAAAATGGATGAATCTCACTGTTAGAAGAAGAAGAAGAGGGATTCGGGGATTTTGATTTTTTAATTTCCATCGGCACGATCTTGCCATTGGAGAAAAGCTCATCAGCAGAAGACAGATCTTGAGACAACACAGTATCGGAAATGCAGAAGACAAAGTCGGAGCTGCTGGATTCCAACAGGCACAAGTCCGATCGCCTGCGACGGTGGTCTTCAAGTGGGTCGTCGGCGTCGTCATCCTTAGCGTTCTTCAGATCATGCGAGAAGGAGATTCTAGGGCTGATTCCCGCGCTGGAAATCTCAGAGCACAAATCTATAGCCATGGAAACCGAAAAACCTCAGTCACTGGGGGAACCAAAAACGGAATCTTGAATTGAAGGACAGACAGCAATAACCGCGAAAAAGTTTCAAAATTTAGAAGGTGACAGTGTTAGTTGAAATGAGAACCAAAATGGGGCAGGAGTAACAGAGTCAAAGGAAGTGAAAGAGAGAGAGAGAGAGAGAGAGAGAGAGAGAGTTGAAATGTTGAAGAATGGGTAAGAAGAAAGTCAGAAATAGCAGCTTTAGCTTTAGGTTGTGCTTTTTTGTCCGAGCTAGGAGGAGCTTGGACTTGGTGGAGCATCCTCCAAAACGGAGAGGGACAATTATGGAGGAGGAGGAAGATGATGATGATTAGGATCTGGGTTTGGATTTATAAGGTTTGCTGTGGAAAAAATTCTTTGTGGAAAAGGAAAGGAGAGAAAAAGCAGAGCAAAGTAAGGAATAAGAACTTGAAATTATCACCGAAAGCCTACTAAAGGATCTCTCTTTTAGGGGTTTCCAAAGAATTTTTACCCCTGGATTTGTCCTTTGCAATGACTATGCATGAGTATGTCAGTATGAGTACGAGAGAGGGCGACACTGAGCCACCACAAGTTCAAATAAAGTTGTTGAGATTTGGACATGTAAAGTCATTTGTGGATGTGATTTTGATTAGCTCAAGAAGATCAGAAATCGTAGCTTATGATTCAAATTCATGAGGTTAAACCAACACTTTATTAGAATTATACGCCCCTAGCTTTTGATTTTATATATAAAAAAAACTTTTGATTTTACTTAAATTGGGATGAAAATATTTTAAATTTACATTACATTATTTCTCATAATTAATGAATTTAAATAGAGGTAATACTAAAAATATATAATTAATACTCCTATCAAGTATCTTATATTAATGGTGATCAATCTTTTTTAAAAGGTATCTCACAAAATTGATGAGAGAAAATATAGCTTTTGAATATAATTGCCTCTGGTAATCTTCATAAACTATTTTAGGTAAAAAAAAAAAACAATCTTCATGAAATTTTGAGTTCCGCCTTAAAAAATTGTGTTGTTTTAGAAATTTTCCAAACAATTCATTTCAAAATTTCATGCATGATACTATAGAGACAAATTTGAAAATAATTGAATCAAAAGATTGAAAATTACATGTGATAAAATGGGAAGAAATCTTATATTGGATAGTGTTGGAATGAATTAATAGATGTAGTAAGTAAAAAGACATATTAACCTAACATTTTACATTTTTGAATTAAAAAATGATATTAGACTTGCTTATGCAGAGTCATGTTGCTTTCAATGAAAATTAACCCTGATACTTCATTTGAAATTATTTATTCTTTTTTCTGGTCACATATATTTTAACATTTAGTTTTGTTTCCTTTATTTTCCTGTAATTTTGTAACCCCCTCCTTAATGATGAGACAAGGTTGGTAAATTATTTCAATCCTATGTGCAGGAAAGACAAGGGGATCATGTGAGTGTTAATTGCCAGATATTGCTCTCATGTACTCATTTGAGAATCATCAAAATCCAATAACATTAATCCAGGGGTAAAGAAATTATCAAATTTAAGTAATAATTAAAAAAGTATATAAAGTACAAATCAAATCTTTGGATAAAAATTTTGTCCTTTTATTAAGTCAAGTTGATATAATTTTTTTAAATAGCCTTCTTTTCTTTTATTTTCTGTTGTTGATTTCCTTGGGCAATCCTAGCATATGGATGTAGAACTAAACTTAGGAAGTGGTGTTGTCCACATAGTAGGAACATTAAGCTTCATTAAGCTTCATCATGTTCATGTGACATGCCACGTAGGGTCCATTTGGAATTTGGAAGACAACAGAGAAATAGATACATAAGCCATAACCAAAATTGAGAGGAAAATTATGACTAGCTCAAATCTTTTTTAAAAAAATATCTTTAAAGAAGTCTTTAAAATCATAGTTATGGTTAATGATCAAAATATTATTAAATTCTATCAAAACTCACTCTCATCATTATGAATAACTAATTTCTTTTAATAGATTTAATCTCGTGTAAGAGTATGATTTTTTCAAAACAAGTCCTTGTCCTTCTGGAAGTACTTTGCCAATAAAATGTGACTTATTCAAGTACTGCTCTAAATCAAGGAAATATATAATTTTGAAATCATGATAGGATCTTGTGTATATATGATCACATCAGCCATTGATTCAAACTTTAGAGTTTCACAAGCAAAACCTGCAGTCCAATGGTTTGGTTTGGCGAGTGTTTTTATGCTTCGAAATTTATTAGAACTAATTTGAATTTAATAAGAGGAACGAATGGAGATGAAAGTCGTTTTTCCATAGCACTTGATAAAATGGTGCGTGTAAAGTTTGTGCAATTTGAAGCATTTTGTTAATTGTAAATGGACAGGTAGGACATATTATTCTTACTGTAACTAAATTTGCTCTTATTGAATTCAAGTCCTATAGTATTTGTACCAAATGTGTTCTTGTTTTACTCTTACAAGCTTCTAATTGTGCTTTGTGTGCGCGTTTTTTCAGATTTAATATCAGCTTCCAATCATTGAGTCTTAGCACATGTGTTTTGTGTATATGTCAGAAGTTACGTCGACATGAAAGTTCTAACGCGCGCGCGCGAACACACTGGACCCATGAATAAGTTGAAGTACATAATATATGTATAACTACTTCATCCGATTTTAATTTTTTTTTATAATGCAATTCCAGGTAAAAACCAAGTAAGGAAGAAGTCAGTTTATGTCGAAGTAAATAATGTTTATGCACTCTAAAGATGGTTCAACAAAAATTATAGCGCCAAAACGGTGCATAACGTGTGAGCTAATTCATATATCTATTTGCCTATCTAAAACATGATCGAATATAATAATTTAAGCTCTTATGACTAAATCTCTAAATCAATTTATAATATCAAATAAAGGATTATTCTTCTTGTAGTTGTGCTGAATAAGGTAAGAGTTTCAATAGACTTAAAATAAACATTGATGTTAGTGAAGTTTTCATTCCAGCAAAGTTCAAGGCTTTACAGGATATTCATAAGTTCTATTGCAGCCCCAGGATTCTAACTAAAGTATCTAGAAAATTTTTTAATTTAATTTTCTTAATTATCACATATGGGACCTCCATAGTGTCAATATAGCCATGAATGTCTAGTCTAATCCGGCCAAATTCTATCGGGCACCATTTTGCTTGAGGTCTATCATTATTTAGCAACTTGAGGTTGAATCTCTATTGTAGATTGAGGTCATTAATAATATCTTATATGCAAGAGAATAAGGGTGTTTACACATTCGGTTTAGTGTTTTGATTCGGTTTTGAGAAAAAAACTAATCAAACCAAATCATTTGATTCAACTATAATTTGGGACCTATTCAAGTTTGTGTCCTAATTGGTTTAGTTCAGCTTTTGAGTAGTTTAGTTCAGTTTAGTTTAAGTTTCGATCAAGTTTGAATTTTTTTTAATGATATATTTTTCTTAATCAATAATATATATTCATGTTCATTGATAATTTTATTTATCAATTATTATTTGTGATGAAAAAGATCTCTTGAGCACAAAATAAGATTTTTTAACAATAATTAGCATTTTTAACTATTAAAATCAATGTATTATCTTTAAAACACTTGATTATAAAATTTAAAAATATCTTAATTATAAAAACATTTAACTCATCATAACTTATTTTTACTAATGATTCACAAATAACTGAACTTGGAAAAGAGAAAAAAACGTTGAAAAATTTATAAAAATATATATAATAAATAAGAAAAATATAACTCTGGATCCCTATACTTTGTTCATGTTTTGCTTTTGATCTCTGTACTTTCTTTAATATTTAAGATCCTATACTTTTATTTTTCATTGTCAAGAGGGACCTAAAATAATGAAAGACAAAAGTATAGGAACCTGAAATATAAAAAAAATATAAGGATCAATAAAAAAATGTGATAAAGTGTAAGAATTAAAAATTATGTTTTCCAAACATAATAAGACTGGTTTGGTTTGGTTTAAATTTTCAAAAACAAAAATTTGAACTAAAACGAACTAACTGGTATTACCCAAAAAAAAAAAAAACTAAACATCATTTATTATGGGTTTTGATTGGTTTATGTGAATTGGGTTCAGTGTAATAAGTTTAGATTGATTTTGAACATCCTTACAAGAGATAAGAGATGGTAGTATCTTTGATAGGATGGTGGGTGCCTATACATATATAAATACAGTATGTATTTATAGATAGGAAGTTTTGTGTCGAACGATTGGATTAATTTGTTATTCCAATTTTTAAGGCTTACTTAGTTACTTGGTTTCAGTGTAGATTTATAAAATTGAAATGAAATCTACGTAAAGCATGTGATATAAATGAGGAGGAAGTAAAAAATCAAAAGAGAAGGTCACAGGGATAAAAAAATTAAAACAAGGAGGAAATAAAATTGTATTTATATATAAATTGCATTATACGATTGAAATTTGAATGGATGGAATACTTCTGTTTGCTATTCAGATGTTTGACAAATTCTGACATTGCTCTCAGAAGATTCTTTCATTAGTTAATGTAAATAGTAAATACTAAATACTAATACTAACTAATAGTATAGCTCTTCCTCAGATCCTGCACGGGATCAGTTTCGATGCTCAGCAATAAGCTAAGCAAGGGGCGCTCATCGTCAAATGTACAGCTTTAATAAGTCAAGGAAATCTTGCACATTCATTGCATGAAATCTTAGCTGTCCAATTCTAAAATTTCTTTCATTTTTTTAAATAAGCTTATAAAAATTTCTAAACCCCCTGTTATCGATGGAGGTTTCTGAAATTTCCTCTCCCCTGTATTCTCCATATTCTCCATAGAGGGCAAGGCATCTTGGTTGAACGGATTTGGTTGGGCAGTGCAGAAAGGCATCAGATTTGGCTAGACAACTTGTATTCGCCCATGAGCCTCATGGACAGCAACCGTGCTTAAATGTTGGACGGCAACATCAGATCTCATATACTTTAGGTTTTAAGCTTCTTTCTCATCTTCCCCTCTATAATCTACATTCAAGGATTAGATAGGGATACCAAATTAACATTATCAAGATAGAACACCAAATGAAATTGCCAAGACCAAGTTTTTTTTTTGATTTTTTCAACTAAAAATGACTTTGCCATTTTCTTATAAATTGATAACTCTAGTTTTTGCACATGGCTTTCTATAAATGCATGCTCTTGTGAATTGACCCTTCAGGTGCCTCAATATTGCTTTAGTTCATGTAAATCACAAATGTTATAGTACTTGTCTTCGTTTAGTATTATTCAATATCATAGGGATAGAGATGGGTGAGTGACTTCTAGGGGAACATGTCTGATGACTTAGTTTAGTTAGCCGAAAATATTAATTATAATTTAAATGATGGCAAATTGATGCATATTTATTGGCCTTATACTCAAACGAGACAAAAGAGTATGTGGCTTTAAACTAGATGTATAGTTTTCTTAGCAATTCATCTCTTTGCCTTTGTTATGTGTAATATCTTAAGTTTTTAATCGGGAAATTATCAGTGTTTTTTAAGGATAATTTGATCAAATTAAATGACGTTTATGGGAGACTAATATAATTTTGAATTCTTGGACCGCCTCAGAGGAAGGCTGGGTCGAAGTTTAAGTGGGCTATGGTATGGAGAAAGGTTTAAATTAATTAGAGACTCTCTATGCCATGAGCTATGGTGGGTGTGTTAATGCGGGGGGACGCACACACAAAATTAGCATTTATCAGAGTTGTAAAAATAGACTGAAATTAGAGAAAGAAAGAGAGATACCGAGAGGAAGCAATAAAGGGAGCTTGTGTACTACTAGGGCATAATCCTTAGACCACATTGGAAGCATTTGGAGCTTGGAACATCATTGGGTAGCTTCTCTTTCTTTCCCCTTTCCCTTTATGCGAAAATTCTGACTTTTGGGGCAATGAGGGCTTTGATATTAGTTTTATTGGGTTTAGACTGAACCCATTGGCTTATTTAAGATCTTGAAGAGTTCAATCAAGCCTCTAACCCTAGGTTATAAGTTTTATAGTGATTTAAAATTTTTGTTGAGAGTTTGAACCATAATTTGAGAATTTTTACACAATATGGATAGTTGGATAGTGATTTTGATAGGTTAGGATACTTAGTAAGATGGTTAGAGTATTTAAAATGATTAATGTTGTTAGCTAAAAAAATTTGAGTATTATGGGTACTTAGATTCTAGAGAATTTGGGGTTTATCCGGAGTAATAACTAACATTGTCACTTAGTTGTGTAGATTGAATGTTGCTCGAGCTTTATTATGCATATAGAGCATGTAAAGTTAATGTTGAGCTACGGTAACCTTTTTATGTGACAAAGGATTAAGGTAACGGAATAATTTAAACTATTGGATTATATTGCTTAACTATTTATGAGTAGATATGTTGATTTGCACTTGAGATTTAATAACCCTGCATATCGTGAAAAATGTTGTGCATGTTAAACGATTTGCAATAATGGAAATGATGAAAAGTTTTATATGGACTGGTTGAGAAATTTGAAACGTATATGTGTTACATATGATGAGTGTGAGCATGATCATGTTAGGGGGTGGGAGTTCACCCATAAAGGAGTAGTGAAAGTCCATATGGCATGTATCTCCTTAGTGCCCAGTGAGACATGGTGTTGGAGGAAGTCTCTTTAGTATTCATGCAGGATACAGTATTGGAGAGTGACATTCCTTAGCATCAGTGATGCGGCATTGGAGTAACGACACCCTTATTTTTGTGCAATAGGGGGAGACTATAGTCCAAAAGTAAGATGGGACACCTTTGGCCGAGTGATTTTGTCATTGAAGGTGAGCTCAGACCATTGTAAATGTACACTTAGCCTAAAAGCCTATGGTTTCATTCGAGGTGAGATGGAGGCTCAGATGGTAGAATGATCATGCTAGTAACAAATGATTTGTGTTCATGAAAAAGAGTATGTTGTAATATGCTAAAAGTATGTTTTGGTGCTCAATAGCTTTACTCCCTTATGATTGTGCTTGTTAATTAATAATAGTGAATTATTCTATTATTGAGATGTTTATTTCACCCTATGGTTATATGTTACAAGTGAGGGTTCCGGTAGGGGCAAGGGAAAGGAAGAAGCGATTGAAGAGTGAAGAGCATTGTTGTATAGCTTTTTTCCTTTCCTCTTTTTAGGTTTGTACGAATATTGCTATAATATAATGCCAACTTAGGAACATGACATTGTTTTATCATCACTTGTATAAGAATATGTGAAGTGTGCGTATCTTGGCTCAAGATTGATGTTGTTGTAATTAAATGAGTGTGCTTGGCCAAGATACAATTACAAGTGATATATTTGAAATGATTTATGTGTCAAAATGACCAAATTAATATGTGTGTTAAGTTTTATCCACCTATTTGTGTTGCTATGAATTGGGGGTTTGGGTGGTTATTTTGTGTATAAATTCTTATTTATGTGATATGATTAGCTTGTTATGTTAGCTTGTTATGTTATGTGTGGTTCATTTGATGTGGTCAAAGTGATTCCGTAGTTAATGACATTTGGTGGTGTGTTTTGGACACCTTGGAATGTTTTGAGTTTGGGTTTGGGTGTTCATCTTTTTAAGGGATAATTATTTGAGTATAAGACTAGTGCCATTAGCTAGA
Organism: Prosopis cineraria; assembly: GCF_029017545.1. NCBI lineage: Eukaryota > Viridiplantae > Streptophyta > Magnoliopsida > Fabales > Fabaceae > Prosopis > Prosopis cineraria. The sequence continues at coordinate 30,074,369 of NW_026555336.1, forward strand.
GGGCTTAAAAAGCTTCGTGTAGACACTCGAATCGCTCAAATCGAATGTTGAATGGCGAAACAGTGTGCTGTGAAAGTTTGGAATACTATCACGATAGCAATCTACTATCATGACAATAGGTGCATGCCATGGCACAAATGCCTTATGAAGGACTTATCCTTCTATGCCATCTGCCGTAGCGGGTATGGCTTATGCCACGGCGGATGGACTATATTTTTAGAAAATATCTATTTGTATCAACTTTTTTTAAGTGCTATTTTTGAACTATAATTTGAGATCAAATAATATTTTTTTAAAAGGATTTTCTAGGGATCCCTTTATTTTAAACTAATTACTTTTAAACTCTTAAGTTGTGATAACTTTTATTTAAAATTTTATTTAATCTTGGTTGTCACAACGACGTGTAAGTGTGTTGTTCTGGTAATGTTAAGGTGGACATTATATTATGAAGGTCACTTTCTATTCTAGTACTGATAAGAAAGAGAATTAAGGGAGATAAAGATGGCATTTCCCCCTTTTTTATTCCTATTTTTTTTCTTCCCTTCTTTTATAGGTTGAAAACATAGGTCATATAGATTATAGTCCTTTCATCTTTGATAAAAGGTAAAGGTTATCTGAAGATAACTCAATTAAAACTTTGATTGTTTTTGGCTAATTTTTTCTTAACTTCTAGATAGGGCATTATGTCTTCTATTTATCGATGCGGAAATTTTACATGGTTGGGGAATACTCCAATTCCTTTTTACAACCTAAATGAAGTTTCAACTTTCAATCCAATAATGCAGGTTGCTTTTTTAACATTCAATAGAACATCAATGCATTGCAAAGAGTTAATATACAAGTTTGGTAAGTACTAAGATGTTCATTTTTTTTAATATTGAACTTAAGTATCAATTCTTAGGGTTGTAATATCAAATCTCTAACCAAGGCTATTCTTTTGATAGAGAATACTTCACATGCACGTACTATCTATTCTGGCCATTTCTCAATTGATAAATCAAAACTCATTAAGGATACATTCATATCATTTAACAATTAGGGCAAAGGCATTACATTTGTTCATGAATTTAATTTAGGGATATATGGCCAGTAAAATAGCTTCTCTTTTCTCTTGGATGTATTTTGTTTGTGATTAGATCACATGGCTATATAGTTTGTTCTCTATATTTATGACTGTTTTTTCTCTTAAAGTATTAACACATAGTTTTCTAATTGTTGAGAAGACCTTAGTGCAACCTCTATGTTCTAGTGTCACTGCTCAAGCAAGGGGATAATATTTTGGTATGACCAAGTAGGAACTATTAATTATCTTTAATATCAAGATATTCAGTCTGGGTTGAACAATTTGAAACCAGAATAATTTTACAAATTAATATTGAGTATTTTATTGAAATTTATTTGTCTTTCTTAAATTTAGCTTGACATCTTACTTTTGTAAATTGATGCACAGGTTATATTTGAGTTGGAATCTCCGAACCCTGAACTTGTGGTACACTCGATCAATGAGCCAGATTTCACTTGTGCCTCAACCCTCATGCAAGAGGAAAGTACCAATATGGGTCCAAAGTTAATGTGAGGAAACTATTTAGTTTAGATAAATATCACATTGGATAAGCTGAAATTTTGTGTGTAATAAATAGAGGGTAATATCTTTGAAAAGGATCTCAATTCTTCCATTGTTATATGCAGAAGTTGTTTCAATACTGCCCCAACTGTGGATCATGTAAAACACTAATGCTTATTAATGCAGTATAAACAATTCATGTCAAAGCCATCAATGCCAGCTACAACAACTGCAAGTCATGTAAAATTACTATTGCTGAATTGTTCATTGAAATACATTTGACAAAGAATCGATAGTGTAAGACTACAAATGGAGAATGATGGCACTTGATTTGCATTAATTCTACAAGATAGATGATGGTGTCCAAATCTGGGCAAAAATCTGTGTAGTCAAGTAAAGCAAGGACCATCTCATAAAAAATGTCCACAATTGTTCCAAAATTGCTTTACAAAAGGGTCCAAAAGATGTCTTATGTGTGATTGTGTTGGTTATAGAATCAGTGAGCCGAAAAAAAAAACAAAAAATATGTAAACTTATTAGGTGATTGTATTAAATGCTATAAAAATGTCATGTTAGGCCTAAGTTGTATTAGATTGACCCAAATGGTTCAATTTTGAGTATGCAAATGCTGTAAATTGTACATGCACCTAAGTAGCTATTGTTGTAGATTGTATATGGCAATATTAAAATGAATAAAAAATTATTTTTATGTAAATTGTGTGCATTTATTTTTCTATTCATTACCTTGTGAGTAATTTATCATATGATTTATGGCTTCAAGTGATGGAATTTCATTGCCTTGAGCCTACATTTACAAATGTTAGTGGCTATGACATCAAAATAGGATAATTGTATAGTAGTAACCAATTTATGGTATGACCAAGTAGGAACTATTAATTATCTTTAATATCAAGATATTCAGTCTGGGTTGAACAATTTGAAACCAGAATAATTTTACAAATTAATATTGAGTATTTTATTGAAATTTATTTGTCTTTCTTAAATTTAGCTTGACATCTTACTTTTGTAAATTGATGCACAGGTTATATTTGAGTTGGAATCTCCGAACCCTGAACTTGTGGTACACTCGATCAATGAGCCAGATTTCACTTGTGCCTCAACCCTCATGCAAGAGGAAAGTACCAATATGGGTCCAAAGTTAATGTGAGGAAACTATTTAGTTTAGATAAATATCACATTGGATAAGCTGAAATTTTGTGTGTAATAAATAGAGGGTAATATCTTTGAAAAGGATCTCAATTCTTCCATTGTTATATGCAGAAGTTGTTTCAATACTGCCCCAACTGTGGATCATGTAAAACACTAATGCTTATTAATGCAGTATAAACAATTCATGTCAAAGCCATCAATGCCAGCTACAACAACTGCAAGTCATGTAAAATTACTATTGCTGAATTGTTCATTGAAATACATTTGACAAAGAATCGATAGTGTAAGACTACAAATGGAGAATGATGGCACTTGATTTGCATTAATTCTACAAGATAGATGATGGTGTCCAAATCTGGGCAAAAATCTGTGTAGTCAAGTAAAGCAAGGACCATCTCATAAAAAATGTCCACAATTGTTCCAAAATTGCTTTACAAAAGGGTCCAAAAGATGTCTTATGTGTGATTGTGTTGGTTATAGAATCAGTGAGCCGAAAAAAAAAACAAAAAATATGTAAACTTATTAGGTGATTGTATTAAATGCTATAAAAATGTCATGTTAGGCCTAAGTTGTATTAGATTGACCCAAATGGTTCAATTTTGAGTATGCAAATGCTGTAAATTGTACATGCACCTAAGTAGCTATTGTTGTAGATTGTATATGGCAATATTAAAATGAATAAAAAATTATTTTTATGTAAATTGTGTGCATTTATTTTTCTATTCATTACCTTGTGAGTAATTTATCATATGATTTATGGCTTCAAGTGATGGAATTTCATTGCCTTGAGCCTACATTTACAAATGTTAGTGGCTATGACATCAAAATAGGATAATTGTATAGTAGTAACCAATTTATGGTATGACCAAGTAGGAACTATTAATTATCTTTAATATCAAGATATTCAGTCTGGGTTGAACAATTTGAAACCAGAATAATTTTACAAATTAATATTGAGTATTTTATTGAAATTTATTTGTCTTTCTTAAATTTAGCTTGACATCTTACTTTTGTAAATTGATGCACAGGTTATATTTGAGTTGGAATCTCCGAACCCTGAACTTGTGGTACACTCGATCAATGAGCCAGATTTCACTTGTGCCTCAACCCTCATGCAAGAGGAAAGTACCAATATGGGTCCAAAGTTAATGTGAGGAAACTATTTAGTTTAGATAAATATCACATTGGATAAGCTGAAATTTTGTGTGTAATAAATAGAGGGTAATATCTTTGAAAAGGATCTCAATTCTTCCATTGTTATATGCAGAAGTTGTTTCAATACTGCCCCAACTGTGGATCATGTAAAACACTAATGCTTATTAATGCAGTATAAACAATTCATGTCAAAGCCATCAATGCCAGCTACAACAACTGCAAGTCATGTAAAATTACTATTGCTGAATTGTTCATTGAAATACATTTGACAAAGAATCGATAGTGTAAGACTACAAATGGAGAATGATGGCACTTGATTTGCATTAATTCTACAAGATAGATGATGGTGTCCAAATCTGGGCAAAAATCTGTGTAGTCAAGTAAAGCAAGGACCATCTCATAAAAAATGTCCACAATTGTTCCAAAATTGCTTTACAAAAGGGTCCAAAAGATGTCTTATGTGTGATTGTGTTGGTTATAGAATCAGTGAGCCGAAAAAAAAAACAAAAAATATGTAAACTTATTAGGTGATTGTATTAAATGCTATAAAAATGTCATGTTAGGCCTAAGTTGTATTAGATTGACCCAAATGGTTCAATTTTGAGTATGCAAATGCTGTAAATTGTACATGCACCTAAGTAGCTATTGTTGTAGATTGTATATGGCAATATTAAAATGAATAAAAAATTATTTTTATGTAAATTGTGTGCATTTATTTTTCTATTCATTACCTTGTGAGTAATTTATCATATGATTTATGGCTTCAAGTGATGGAATTTCATTGCCTTGAGCCTACATTTACAAATGTTAGTGGCTATGACATCAAAATAGGATAATTGTATAGTAGTAACCAATTTATGGTATGACCAAGTAGGAACTATTAATTATCTTTAATATCAAGATATTCAGTCTGGGTTGAACAATTTGAAACCAGAATAATTTTACAAATTAATATTGAGTATTTTATTGAAATTTATTTGTCTTTCTTAAATTTAGCTTGACATCTTACTTTTGTAAATTGATGCACAGGTTATATTTGAGTTGGAATCTCCGAACCCTGAACTTGTGGTACACTCGATCAATGAGCCAGATTTCACTTGTGCCTCAACCCTCATGCAAGAGGAAAGTACCAATATGGGTCCAAAGTTAATGTGAGGAAACTATTTAGTTTAGATAAATATCACATTGGATAAGCTGAAATTTTGTGTGTAATAAATAGAGGGTAATATCTTTGAAAAGGATCTCAATTCTTCCATTGTTATATGCAGAAGTTGTTTCAATACTGCCCCAACTGTGGATCATGTAAAACACTAATGCTTATTAATGCAGTATAAACAATTCATGTCAAAGCCATCAATGCCAGCTACAACAACTGCAAGTCATGTAAAATTACTATTGCTGAATTGTTCATTGAAATACATTTGACAAAGAATCGATAGTGTAAGACTACAAATGGAGAATGATGGCACTTGATTTGCATTAATTCTACAAGATAGATGATGGTGTCCAAATCTGGGCAAAAATCTGTGTAGTCAAGTAAAGCAAGGACCATCTCATAAAAAATGTCCACAATTGTTCCAAAATTGCTTTACAAAAGGGTCCAAAAGATGTCTTATGTGTGATTGTGTTGGTTATAGAATCAGTGAGCCGAAAAAAAAAACAAAAAATATGTAAACTTATTAGGTGATTGTATTAAATGCTATAAAAATGTCATGTTAGGCCTAAGTTGTATTAGATTGACCCAAATGGTTCAATTTTGAGTATGCAAATGCTGTAAATTGTACATGCACCTAAGTAGCTATTGTTGTAGATTGTATATGGCAATATTAAAATGAATAAAAAATTATTTTTATGTAAATTGTGTGCATTTATTTTTCTATTCATTACCTTGTGAGTAATTTATCATATGATTTATGGCTTCAAGTGATGGAATTTCATTGCCTTGAGCCTACATTTACAAATGTTAGTGGCTATGACATCAAAATAGGATAATTGTATAGTAGTAACCAATTTATGGTATGACCAAGTAGGAACTATTAATTATCTTTAATATCAAGATATTCAGTCTGGGTTGAACAATTTGAAACCAGAATAATTTTACAAATTAATATTGAGTATTTTATTGAAATTTATTTGTCTTTCTTAAATTTAGCTTGACATCTTACTTTTGTAAATTGATGCACAGGTTATATTTGAGTTGGAATCTCCGAACCCTGAACTTGTGGTACACTCGATCAATGAGCCAGATTTCACTTGTGCCTCAACCCTCATGCAAGAGGAAAGTACCAATATGGGTCCAAAGTTAATGTGAGGAAACTATTTAGTTTAGATAAATATCACATTGGATAAGCTGAAATTTTGTGTGTAATAAATAGAGGGTAATATCTTTGAAAAGGATCTCAATTCTTCCATTGTTATATGCAGAAGTTGTTTCAATACTGCCCCAACTGTGGATCATGTAAAACACTAATGCTTATTAATGCAGTATAAACAATTCATGTCAAAGCCATCAATGCCAGCTACAACAACTGCAAGTCATGTAAAATTACTATTGCTGAATTGTTCATTGAAATACATTTGACAAAGAATCGATAGTGTAAGACTACAAATGGAGAATGATGGCACTTGATTTGCATTAATTCTACAAGATAGATGATGGTGTCCAAATCTGGGCAAAAATCTGTGTAGTCAAGTAAAGCAAGGACCATCTCATAAAAAATGTCCACAATTGTTCCAAAATTGCTTTACAAAAGGGTCCAAAAGATGTCTTATGTGTGATTGTGTTGGTTATAGAATCAGTGAGCCGAAAAAAAAAACAAAAAATATGTAAACTTATTAGGTGATTGTATTAAATGCTATAAAAATGTCATGTTAGGCCTAAGTTGTATTAGATTGACCCAAATGGTTCAATTTTGAGTATGCAAATGCTGTAAATTGTACATGCACCTAAGTAGCTATTGTTGTAGATTGTATATGGCAATATTAAAATGAATAAAAAATTATTTTTATGTAAATTGTGTGCATTTATTTTTCTATTCATTACCTTGTGAGTAATTTATCATATGATTTATGGCTTCAAGTGATGGAATTTCATTGCCTTGAGCCTACATTTACAAATGTTAGTGGCTATGACATCAAAATAGGATAATTGTATAGTAGTAACCAATTTATGATTCATACCATTAGTAAGCTTGTAAATGACAATGGTTGCAATATGAAGGGTGGAAAAATATGTTGTGTTGGGAGAACTGAACATAAAACTATTGAATCTTGCGTTTATGCAAGTTGTATTAAAACTTGAGTTTGTGTATTTTCCATTTGAGAAACTTTTCTTCCTCTTTTTGATGATGAAGCCTTTTCTTTTTTCTTATGTGAATTTTTAGATGGTAAAGCCTCTTGAGAGTTATACAAGAAATAAATACAAAAATAAGTAATAGCTTCTTTTGGTGTTATATATAAACTAAAATTTAATACCTTTGATACAACTCTTCTTTTTGTTTGTAAATTCTTCTCTTCCTATTTTTTCTAACGTCTCTTTCTTGATTTTTCATCTCTTTTTTTGAATCCCTTTGGCATACTTTGTGACCTTATAATTGTTTCAGAGGTATCATTTTCATTCTCATAAGGTGCCTTATTTTCTAACTCAATGATACATCTCTGAACATGATTGAATCCCTCTAAAGTCTTAGATGCCTTTGTTGCCAATCTTACCATCCTAATCATTAATTGTTTGTACCTTTGTGTGATGTCAAGCCTAGGATCTACTTGTATCTCATTTCCTTCAGCATCATGTACGACATCATTCCTTGCTTCTTTGGTCTATTGCTTGAGAATGTATTGCTCAGGCATAATTCTCACATCTTTGGACTCATATACTTTCAGTACATGACAATACAATATCCCTATGATCTCAAACTTCTAACAAGTGCAATAAATTTCATATGTATTAGGCTTAAACTCAATTCTCCATTTTCCCTCTTCATCAATCATATGAGTCATGTATAGAAATAATAGTTCTTTCTCATCACGTTCAACTAACTTTACAGAAAATTAGAGGTCCCATTATTCTTGGAACATGTCAAAGACAGTGGGAGTATAAGATTGCACAAGTTGACGCAATATAGGTGCATTTTGATTAATCATCCTTAGTATCTTTTGTCAAGATTCAAACTCAAGCTATACTTCCTTTTATCACTTCTTTGCTACAACTTTATCAAACCACTTGAAAAACTGGTTAATGTCTAATTTTGACTTTGTACACCTCTTTACATCATCATTCACACTTTTACTAATTTGTGTGCTTCTCATGCCTAATGTAAGAGCTTCTTTCATTAGCACCTAGCCCATTTATCCTTAATATTATAAGTAGACTTCAACCACCCATTTTTATAGACATTATAAGCAGATAATAATTCACTCTATGCTTCTTCAAACTTATCTACTTCAATATAATCAAACATTCACTTTTTGAAATCGATTAAAAAGTGTGACCCTTCTTTCATCAAGTTCCCAAGGTGTTTAATGCCATTTTGTAATAAATGCCAAGTGCACAAACAATGCTTTATCTTTGGAAGCACTTCACTTAATGCTTTAGCCATAGTTTGATCTTGGTCAGTAAATACAATTTGAGGTTTGTTTTGTGTGTATGCATCTAAGAAGGTTTCCAAGAGCCACTTGAAAGACTTAATAGTCTTATAATATAATAGTGTTGCTCTGAAAATGACCGCACTTCTATGATGGTTAAAACTAGAAAAGAGAGCAAGGGGTCGATAATTCTTATTTGTACTATATGTCATGTCTAGCGATACAACATCACCAAAATGTGCATCTATTAGCATACGAGAATCTGGCGAAAACATATTGGTAATTTGTTATTCATTATCTAATTGGTATTTGTAATAAAATACAGAATTTTAAGCAACTTGTTTTTGAAAATATTCAAGCAGACGTCCCACCTCCCCAAAGTTCATACGTCTCTACCTTATGCACATTAAGTAGTTCTTCACATCTGTTATGGTATAACCAAGATACTCTTGACTGTCTACATATGTACTCATTAAATCAAAAACATTCTTAGGTTCAAGCCCAAATTCTTCTGCAAAATCCATTTCACAAGCTTGAACTTCTAATAAATGTCTTTGTAATGGTAACAAGTACATTATCTCAGGTGTAAGAAGAGCGTGATTATGTTCTTCATTAAACTTAGTGATTTTGAACTTTTGATCAACGCAAGATACAATCATCCTTACCTTTCACTTGGTTCTTGTCTCAAGCCGATATCTAAAAGAGATCGTCTCTCTTTTATCTTTTTTTTTTAACACCCTATCTACAACATACATATCTATATGTAATGATGGAATCATCTTTTTTACTCTTTGTTCCATTATACTTTCTAAATCCAAACCCAATTTTCTTCCCATATTCATTCCAAAAGTTTCATGCTTCATCCAAACTTTCAAACTCCCTCCGTGTTTCAAGTTTTAGTTCATCTTCCATTATATGGTTCCTATATATTAGAGTTGGGAATTTAGGCAAGCCTGACCCGAATAGGCCAAACTCCTTAAAAGCTTGAATAGTTAAGTCTGGCCCGAATTCCTTCAGGTTTCGAGCGGCCCAAATACTCAAATTTTATTTTTAAAATCATTGTTAATTAAACTTTTTACTTTAAAATTAATTATTTTATTTTCAAAAAAATATACTTAAATGATGTATAAGACTCAAATATACAATATTTTAGTATAAAATGACCTAAAACTTACATAATTAATTAATATTTATCATATTTTATATATTTTGTAAAAATAAAAAATTTTTATTTGAATATTCGAGCAAAGCTCGAACCCGATTGGGCTTGACTTAAATTTTCTCAGGCCAATTCGAGAAATATTATTTTTTTAAGCTCGATCCTAACTTTTTTTGGGCAGGTTCGAGTTAGCCCATTAGGCTCAACCCAAATTATCAGCTCTACTGTATACAATAAAAAAAGTACTTTAAAAAAAATATCATCTTGTAAATATAAAATATTATGGTAATATAAGCTTAAACAATGATTCCTCTTTTTTTTTTTTAATCAATTCAAATATAAAGAAAAAACTAATTTTTTTCAAATATCATTCTTCAAGCATTAACACTCTACAACCATCCTACTCATATAATAAAGGAGTTCAATAATTTATTTTTCATTGTTTACTTCATATAGAAGCTGAATAAAAAAATGGCTCCATGATCACTTTACAAAAAACATGTATAAATTTTAGAGTGTATGTCATTGAATTGAATGAAGCAAGATAGAAACCACAAACCTTTCACTCTCCATTTTGAATGAACGATCAGCAATTTCAACTGGTGGCCTCCTCCTTCTTGCTGAAAGTCAATGCCTTCCAGTATTAGATTTCAACTTCTTTCTTCGTACTGAAAGTTGACACCTTTCACCTTTCAAGAAACACCAATCGCTCCAAGCTTTCACGCCAAGTTCCTTGATTTTTTTTTTGGCTCATGTTCTTGACTTCCTGAGATGAAATATTTGATTTTAATAATGGAGCCCCCAAGACGATGTCGTTCCGCGGACTGATGAATGAATAGCAATCTAACTTTTGTTTTTAATCAAAGCTGTGCATTTTGACGATGAGTGCCCCCTGCTCAGCTTATCACAAAGCATCGAAATTGATCCCAATCATGCACACAAGACCTATATTTCTAAAAATTATTTAATTTAAATAGTCAAATTTATATATTCTCTCCGTTAAAAAATTTATAGATGTAGCACTTTTAAATAAATTTTATCTCTGAATAAAATAGTTACTTGTTTTTAAACTAATCTTATCTTTTCATATTTATCCCTATTTAATAAAATATTTCACCTTAAAAAAATATAAAATAATATATTTAATATGAGCACTTTTGAAAAAAAAGTAATGATTACACTTATAAGACTCAAAATATCTTACATTTTTAAACATTCAATCTCTCAAAAAATGCCTTATATTTTTGAATGGAAGAAGTATAAATAATAATAGATAACAAGCATAGCTACAATGACGACAGGTGTTCATTTTTTTTCATTCATACAATTTTATGCAGCCACATAAGATTTAGTTTTTATATTTATTTTCAATTTTTTTACTAATTTTTTTAAAAGACACTTGGACATTAACTATATAAAATTATTATTTTAAAAATCAATAAAAACTGCTTTCTTTAAAAATATATATTATTGATATCTCCCAATCTCAAATATATATAACTTCCCAAATTATTGTTTAATTTCTAAAAATGCAATTTAATTCAATCCATATATGATGTAACTTCTATCTATAAATCTCTATAAATTATACCAATCCCACGTCATGACCAGAAAAAAAATTTGAGTAAATTTATTTTTTTAATTTATAATATTGTAATTTGAAAATGTAACTTCTCTTCCATGATCTTAAAATTTCAAATATAATTTCTCAATTAATTCATAATTTAAAATTTTAATTTTAAAAATATTAAATATATGTATATAAATAACACATATTCCTATATAAAATTATTATTTTAAAAATCAACAAAAATTGATTTCCTCTATCCTTGATATTCTCTTTCATGATCTCAAATATAACTTCTCGAATACTGTCATTTTGTGAATAATTTTGAATTGGTATAATAATTTTGTGAATAATAATTTAAATAATTTTCTTGCAAATAAAACCATATAAATAGACAAAATAAAATTGAACTATAATCATGTGAATTAATAAAATACTTACATTAAATTTTATCTATGTTGTTAAATAATATAATTCTTATCTATAATTTAATTAAATATATACGATTTATAATATTCTATCAAAACTCACTCTTATCCTTGTGAATAACCAATTTCTTTTAATAGATTCAATCTCGTGTGAGAGTGTGACTTTTTCAAAATAAGTCCTTCTCCTTCTGGAAGTACTTTGCCAGTAAAACGTGACTTATTCAAGTACTGCTCTAGATTAATGAAATCTATAATTTTGAAATTATAATAGGATCTTGTGCATATATGATCACATCAGCCATTGATTCAAACTTTAGAGTTTCACAAGCAAACCTGCAGCCCAATGGCTTGGCTTGGCGAGTGTTTTCATGTTTCGAAATTTATTTAGAACTAATTTGGATTTAATAAGAGGAACGAATGGAGATGAAAATCATTTATCCGTAGCAATTGATAAAATGGTACGTGTAAAGTCTGTGCAATTTGAAGCATTTTGTTAATTGCAAATGATGCTTACTATAACTAAATTTGCTCTTCTTGAATTCAAGTCCTATAGGGTTTGCACAAAACGTGTTCTTGTTTTACTCTTCTATTACAAGCTTCCAATTGTGCTTTGTGTGTGTTATTTCAGATTTAAGATCAGCTTACAATCATTGAGAATCAGCACATGTTGTGTCTGTGTATATGTCAGAAGTTACGTTGACATGAAAGTTGTAGCGCGCGTGCACACACCCGGACCCATAAATAAGTTGGTGATTTTTTTTTTTGCCCAAAAAATAAGTTGGTGTATTTAAAATATGTATAACTAATTCTTCTGAATTTTTTTAGTACAATGCCAAGGAAAAAACATGTAAGGAAGAAATAAGTTTAGGTCGGAATAAATCATGTTTCTACACTTTAAAGGTGGTTCAACAAAAATCATAGTGTCAAGATTGTCATTTGGTACATAATGAGCATGCTAATTTATACATCTATTTGTTTCTTTAAATATGTAATCGAATGCAACAATTTAATCTCTCACAACTAAGTCTCTAATCTTGTTTATAATATTAGATAGAGGGTGATTCTTGTTGTGGGTGTGCTAAATGAAGTGAGAGTTTTAATAGAATCAAAATAAATAGTAACTTTAGTGAAGTTTTCATTCTAACATAGTTTAATATTTTTTTAGGATATCTATAAGCGGTGGTAGAGGCAAGATTTAGAGTTAAGGAGTGGGAGACAACTCAATTTAAAAACTAATAATTAAAAAAATATCACAGTAATTTTTAAAAATAATAACATTAGACAAAAAATATAATAACATAAGTAAATTTATGCATATTTTTATTTGAAAAAAATATACTGAAGATTTATTTGGCCAAAACATGATGTTGAGAAAATTGATATAGAACTTAATTTGAAAAAGAAAAAAGAAAAAAGAAAACTAGTACCTAAAAGGATGACTTTAATTTGTTGTTCTTGAATTTTATTACAAAGTAAACAACTCTTAATCTATTTTTTTGATAATATGTCTAATGAATATAAAATTATTTGGTTTAAATTTATGGAATATGAGTAAAAATATTATTTATTTAAAAAAATTTTGAACCCAAATGTTTTTTTATTGAGTCTAAAGGGTTCAAAATTCTAAAATTAGGGGTGTAAGATAGTAATTTTTACATATTATCTATGCAATTTCTTTCATGTGAGGGGGGCATTTGCCCCCTCAAGTACATATAGCTAGGCCATTGTCCATAAGTTCTATTGCAATGTTAAGATAGTAACTAAAGTATCTAAAAAAATATTTTAATCTAATTTTCTTGATCACCACAGATGAGACCTTCATAGGTGGTAGAGCTATAGGTATCCATAGAGCTTCAATATTTAGTTTAATCCAGCCAAATTCTAATGAACATCATGTTGCTTGAGCTCTATCACTATTTGGTGACTTGATGTTGAATCTTGATTGTAGATTGAGGTCGTCAATAATATCTTGTGTACAAGATATTATAAGGGTGTTTATAGATTTGATTATGAGGAAAAACTAGATTGAATTTGTTCGATTTTTGAATGATTTGATTTGATTTAATTTATATTTGAATCATGTTTGAACTTTTTAACGATATAGTTTTCTTAATCTCTAATATATAGTTACGTTCATTAATAATTTTTAACTATTAATTATTATTTACAATGAAAAAAATCTCTTGAATGCAAAATAATATTTTTTAACAATTAATTAGTATATTTAACTATTAAAAATCAATGTATTATCTTTAAAATACTTGATTATAAAATTAAAAATTATCTTAATTATAAATAACATTTAGCTCATTATAATTTATTTTTATTAATGATTTACAAATAACCAAACTTAAAAAAGGGAAAAAACTTTGACAAATTTATAAAAATATGTATAATAAGTAAAATAAAATTTGGTTAGATTTGACTTAAATGTTTATAAACAAAACTTGAACCAAACCAAATCAATCTATCATACTAAAAAAAATCAAATCAAATCTCATTTACAATTAATTTTGACTAATTTACGTTAGCTTGGTGTAATCAAATTAAATTGGTTTTGAATATCTTTACAAGATAGGGTAAAATATCCCTGATAGGAGGTTCAGTACCCATGAGGAGGGTCAGTACTTATAAACATATAGATAAAAGGCCCTGTGTCAAACGATAGGATTAATTTGTTACTTCAATTTTTAAGGCAAGCTTGGTTTCAGTGTAGATTTGAGAAATTAAAATGACATCCACGTAAGCATGTGATACAAACGAGGAGCCAGTAAAAATCAAATGAGAAGGTTACAGAGATAAAAAAATTTAAACAAGGAGCAAATAAAATTGTATTTTATATATAAATTGCATTATATGATTGAAATCTCAGCGGACAGAATATTCAGATGTCTGACAAATTCTGACATCACTCTTAGAAGATTCTTTCATTAGTTAATGTAAATAGTAAATACTAAATGTATTATCAGAAATACTAAATACCAATACGAACTTTGTTTTTGCAATTAAAAGGCAAACATCAACTTGAGAATAAAACAACGCCAAAATTTAAACCAGGACAACTCCTAAGCTACAATGAAAATGGCGGCAAATGTTGCCTATCTTCTCAGAAGATATGAACACATCTCAGCTATGCATCCTTCACCAGCTCCATGATTGAAATTGCCAGAGTGAGAAATACAAATACTAATTAATAGTATAGTTTTTGCTCAAGGTTAGAGTTGAGAAATGAGTAGACTCGATCTTTATGAATTGACTCATAAGTGCTTGAGTTCTTAAATTTGCTTTTTCATTTTTTATCATTTTTTTAGGCTCAATCCTTTATTTGAAGGGTTTAGGTTGGGCCCGTAAGCCTTGTTCTAAAAAAATTTAAAAAATAAAATAAAATAAAGAATTAAAATTTAATTAAAATATTCTGAAATTAAAAAAATTAAAATTCTCATAATCTTTTAAAAATTAAATAACACATATTTAGAAGTTTAGTAATAAAATTTAAATTTTGATAAATAAACAGTTCATTTTTCATAAATACACAAACATAATAATTGTAAAAAATAAAAAATTAAAAATTTTATACTGTACACTAATATTTATTAAATTATATTAAATTAATTTTATAATAAATTAAAATTAATAATAATATAATGTGTGTAAAATTAGGATTTTAAGTGAGTCGATCATTGATTTCAAATGCATGTTCAGTTGGGGTCATGCATACAACACCTATATTTTTAAAAATATTTAATTTAAATAGTCAAATATAATCTAATGGCTCATATATGTAGGGTTCAACGAGGAGAAGCCGGCTCCCATTGGTGTCCACCCGTGCTCATCATACTGATCACCTCTCAATTGTTAATCCAAATTTATAATCATTTACTTTTTATTTTTTAAAAAAATTATTTCATGGGTACAGAATAAGACAATATCTTTATTGTCAGTTTAATTTTTAAAAAATAATTTTTACTTCAAAAAAACACCTGTTGAAAAACTTTAAACTTGAACTATAAAAATTAAATATAAACAATCTAGAGGTTGAGTTTTCAGTGTTTATTTATATGATACGTATTGAAATTAGTTCTGCATGCACCCTTTTCTTATTAGCTTAGGTTTATTTTGGTCATTTTTTAAAATTCAACCTAGATTGATCAAGTGTTCCGTCGTGCTTCAAAAGCCTGATCATAATAGAGAGAGAGATATATATATATATATATATATAATTTTTTTGATAGCATGTAAAATTTATTTTTATTATCAATATACATGCCGAAACTTTAAAGAATTAAAATGCACGAGCGACCAAATTAAAATGTCCAAGGCTTTGTCACTCCAGTTAAAAATCAAGGTCAGAGTGATAAGTACATTAGTGAAACATTCTCGCGTATTTCCATATTGCTTATATTTTATAAACAATATTTTCCTAAGATTTAATTTTTGTGAAATAATCAATAGTTCAACTTATTTACGCAATTATTTATTATCGAATTACTTTATATGTTCAAATCGATTTTTTTTTATTGTTTAGCCTGAAATCGGTGACTGGGGCGGACTCAATGACTATGGGGCCCAACTTAAAATCAAAGAAATAAGCCCAATCCAATAAGCACTTCAAGGCCCACTTCGTGTAGCACGCCTAGCTTTCTGAGATGGCATGAATAGTTATTGCTCCCTCTTGGCGAGTCAAATTCAAACGGAGACGGTGGCACAACCGAAGGGCATCGCTCAACCAATCAAACTCAATTGACTTCCAAATAGTCAAAACCTCGCCTTACGCGAGCTCTTGTTCCCATCCACCCCGATTAGATTTTCCGAAACCTTCGTGTTCCCCGAACTTGTACATCTTTTAAATTTATTTATAATTTTTTTATTAATCTCATCAATATTAATATAATAAAAACATAAAAAATAAAAATAAATAAAATTTTAAATATAATATTTGAATAAAAAAATAAGTAAAATTAATTATATAATATCACTTTTTTTCTCTCTTTCTTATTTTTTAATAGTAATTTAAGTATTTTATTTGAAATAAAATATTACTGTCAGTTCAATAATTTATAAATTAAATTATTTTATCTTTTTAAAAGGTATTCAATGAAATGAATTGGAGGGAGTACTCTTTTTTCAAGCTGTGGTTAGTCATTTCTTTGAGAATATTTTTTGCTCAAACTTGAAATAGCTTAAACACTTAAAGGGAATTGGGAGTGAAAGGCTTTGGGAACTCACAAATGCTAACACTCACACTTAATTAAGAGTTTACTCTTTTGGCATGCTTGGCACGGTGGGGAGGAGGAGACGTGATGTTATCAAAATTCTTAATTTTCAAGGCTTGATTGTAGAAGAAAATGGGTTTAAAGGTGCAATTTGATGGGTTTAATTTGTATTCTCAACTCTATTTAAAATTTAAAATTTAAAATTAAAATATAATTAGTTCTTGTTATTAATCACATTTGTAAGAGTATTGAATTTGTACATACGTGTTCTATATTATAAACTGTAATGCAGAAATACCAGCATAACTTCCTTTACATTTAAATTTTTAAAATTAAACTTCTTAATCTTTTATTTTTTTTACAGAGCCCTTTACCATTAATAACTCTATTATCTTATTAACAGAGTTTGCAATTAATGAGATATATAGGGCGCTTGACATACAAAAATATTTTAATTATTTTTTTAACATAACTTAAGAAAGGGTCATATAAGTAAAAATTTATCATTTAAAACAAGAAAAATATGCACAACTAATAAAAAAATATGAATAAAATTTTTATAAAGTTATTATTAGCTTATAGGATGCATATAAGCTGCTGTGTATTTTTTTGCAAATATGACATAATAGTTTCTATTTGTAAGATAATTAGGAAATAATGATAAAAGAGTCTGTGATAAATAAAAATGTTAAGGAAGTTAATTTCAAATTTTTAAAGGTAATGAGAGTTTCATATAACTGACTCATGAGAATTTTTTAATCAATCCATTAAAAAATATAAGACATTTTTTAAGGGATTGAGTGTCTAAAAATGTAAGATATTTTTAATTTTTTAAGGTGTAATCATTATATATTTTTTAAAATATTTTTATTGAATAAATCACTTTATATTTTTTAATGTGAAATTTTCTATTAAATAGGGATAAATATATAAAGATAGAGTTAGTTTAAAGACAAGTCATTGCTTTATTAAAAATAAAATTTAATTAAAAATATCTTATATTTTTAAATAAGGAGAGTATATTTTAGCCAAATTATTATTACTTTCTACATATGGTCCTTACTCGTCATTTGTGCTTTTTTTTTTTTAAATCTATTTTCCCTTTTTTTATTTTTCCCTCATTGATAATACCGGCAAACTTCTTTTCTTTCAAGACAAAAAACCATTTTCCCGGGAAAGCCCATACGCGAAAAAGCCCAAGCTACCCAATACTTGGAGCCCACGTTGAAGAAGAAATGTCAGCGTAGGATCGCAAACACAGAATCTGAGAACGGAGAATCTGTCGCCCCCAAAACCACGCTATAGCTCCCTCTGGTTCTGCTCTCTATTCTCTTCATAAATCTCGCAGAGGCAGCAGCCCCTTTGATTTGAACATTACTTCTCTTCTGCAGCCGTTCGCTTCGCTACACGCATCTCTCACACCCTCACTAACTTAGCCGTCGTTGCTGCTCGTGCTCCATCGCAGTGCCGTTTTCCTCCATCCTTGCCATCGCCGCCGTGCTCTCTTCGTGCTTGTCCAAGTTTTCACCTAGAGAAGAGAGGTAAAGTTCCATTCTTCCATACCTGCTGACTTTGAGTTCCCTCATCCTTCCATTTGCTGATTGCTCTCTGATTTATAGTGGCCTTGTCGATGTATGATTTGATTTAGGATGGCTGCTCTCTGATTTTAATGCTACCTGAATACCTACTGATTTACTGAATATTATGCTTTTGAGAGTGGTGTTGATGAATTTGTAGTTGAGGCTTGTGTGTTTGAAACGATTTTTCTTATTTATTTAATCAGAAAAGAATGATAGAGGAGAACAAATCGCTTCCTTCTTAAACTGCATTTTCCGACCATAATCGACATGGGGTAAATTTTATGAAGCACGGACACGCCCAGATTGCTGCCATGTCCGTGTCGGATAACGGATACGCGTTCAGGACGCGGATGCGGCATGTCTGCTTTTTCATCTTTTGTCGGACATGGGTTGACAGGAATGAACACGGGTAGGTTCGGGTAGATACGGGTTGGACATGAAATTCTGCGTTTTGGCCTTTTTTAAAAAAAAAAAAAAAATTTCCTGAAATCAGAAGCCCTATATGCTTCGTCCAGTCCATCCTTTCCTCTTTCACTCTGCAAAATCTGTCGCTTGTGAGCATTGCTCTGTCTCTCTGACCCACGGTCGCCATCGCATCATCAGTTCGACGCCTCCTCAGTCACAGTTTCAGCGTCTTCTCCGGCCTCACCTCTGTATTCCGTTGCTTCTTCTTCGGCTTTGTCTTCTCCGGCCTCCCCATATCAGAAGTTGGTTCCGTCGCTTTTCCATTCAGTTCTTCTCCGGCGTTGTCTTCTCTGGCCTCTGCCGTAAGTTCTTCTCTGGCGCCTCTTCTTTGGTCAGTTCTTCCGTTCTGAAATCGCCCACCCCTGTCCACGTCTTCTCTTCCGTCGCAGTCTCCGAGCATATAGTCAAGCTTTAGGTTGTATTTGGATGGATGGATTTAAGTTGGGAATTTGAATTTGGAATCTCACATGTAAAATTCATGGATTCTAAATTTATTTGGATGATATAAAAAATTTTAAATTATAATGTTAAAATCCTTTATTTAGATCTAAAATAAAATTTTAAATTTTAAAATCTATATTTGAATTTAAAAGAAACTTGAAAGATTTGTCAAACTCGATGATTTGAATGGCCAACTTTCAATGAGATCAGACAAACAAAGCCGATTGGGAATGTGGCACTTGTGACGATCGGGACGGGACCTTCGACTTCCACTGGGACTGGCTTGACGGCGACGATGGGAACCAGATCGAGGAGGACAACCGGGATTAGATAGCCGACTTTCACTGGGACTGGACAGACAGCCTAGTCATCGTTGTCGGTCAGGTCTTGGTGGAAGTTGGCCGTTCGGTCCCTGTCTTCCCTTTCGGTTTGGTGTCGATGGAAGTTGGCTGTTTGGTCCCTGTCGTCACTGTCAGTCCAGTCGCGGTGGAAGTCAGGCATTCGGTCTTTGTCGTCAACGTCTGTCCGGTCTTGGTGGAAGTTGGGCGTCCAGTCCTTGTCGTCCTCATCTGGTCCCTATGGAAGTAGGGCTTCTGGTCCCCGTCGTCGCTGTCTATCTTGTCTTGGCAAAAGTGGAGTGTCTGGTCCTCGTTGTCGACAATTTGAATGGCCAACTTCCAACAAGATTAGACAAACAAAGTCGATTGAGACCGTGGCATTGATGACGACCGGGATGGGACTTTCTACTTCCACCGGGATCGGCCCAATGGAGACGACGGGGACTGGATCAAGGAGGACGATGGGGATTAGGTGGTTGACTTCCACTAGGACTAGATTGACGGCCTCGTCATCCTTGCCTATTAGGTCTCGGTGGAAGTTGGCCGTCAGGTCCCTGTCTTCCACCTTGGTTCGGTATCAGTGGAAATCGGCCTTCCGGTCTCTATCATCACTATCCGTTTGGTCGTGGTGGGAATCGGGCGTTCAGTCTCTGTTGTTAACGTCTGTCCGGTCCCGGTGGAAGTCAGGTGTCCGATCCCCATCATCGCTGTTTGGTCCTTGTGGAAGTTAGGCGTTTGGTACCCTTCGTCGCTGTCTATCCTGTCTCGGTGGAAGCTGAGCGTCTGGTTCCTGTCGTCGTTAGTCCGATCTTGGTGGAAGTTGAGCGTCCGGTTCCCGTCATCATCATCATTAGTCCGATCCTTGTGGAAGTCAAGCATTCAGTTGTCGTCGTTGTCGTTAGTCCAATCCTGGTGGAAGTCAATCGTCTGGTCCCCGTCGTCGTCGTCGGTCCAACAAGTTCGATCTCGATCGAAGTTGGAAGTCCGATCCTCATCATCGCCGTTGGTTTGGTCTCAATGGAAGTTGAGCGTCCGGTCCCTATCGGTCTTATCCGGTTGAAAGTCAGGAGTCCGGTCCCCGTCGGTCCTATCTGATTGAAAGTCATGTGTCTAGTCCTGTTGTCGCCATCAGTCCAATACCTGTGGAAGTCGGGCGTTTGATCGCCATTGTTGTTGTTGGTCCGGTTCTTGTGGAAGTCTGCCATCTCGTCCCAGTCAACAATGGCACCTTGTTTTCGTCAGCTTTGGTAGTTCGGTCGAATTATTGTTGGCAGGTTGATCAAGCCTTCATGCTTTTGGGTCAAATTATAAAAGAGCTTAAGTTAGGATTTGAAATAATATGAGTTTAGAAAGGATTTCAAATTACAAAGAAATTAAGGGAGGACTTGGATTTTTGATTATCCAAATAATGGATTTGGCTCAAATCTAAATTTATGTGTATCTAAACATAGCATTAAAGTTTTCTTTTCTTTTCTTATTAATAAAGGAAAGTGGGAACTGGGAAAATTAATTCTGAAAAACACGAACAAGAAGATATTGCAATTTGGCTTTTTATAATCTCATAATCACACAAGTTAACCCCACCACAGAAATAATTTTTTTTTTCAATTTCCATCGTTTTTTGGGTCAGATTTTCATTTCCTTGGTTTATTTCTTTTAACTTTACTATTAATGAAGAATATGAGAATCATTATATTGTTAATTGCTTTATTCTTTATTGTATTGAAAATATATGTATATCTAAATATTTACTATTTAATTATTTTTATTTTATTATGTTATCTAATTATTTAATATTTAATTATTTAAATAGCTGTACCTATATCCTAAAATTTTTAAAAATTGCCGTGTCCATGTATCATGTTGTATCATATCCGATATTTGTACCTATATTGGTGCTTCACTTACATGTTTCTTTGTTGTGATCATTACTTTTTGTTTCAGTAGTATATAGTCATGTATCATAAATTTATAATTGTTATTCATTTCTGAATTCTCTTATATTTTTAAATAGTTATTGCTTAATAATTTTCTTACGATCTGGAGCGAAAGTTTTGATGATTTTCTTTTTATTTACGAGCTTTGGGGGGAAAAAAAAGGAATTCCAACCTGCATCCCGCTTCTGCTGCCTGCGTACGTTTTGACCCCAGAGGATGTGCTTGTTTTCTGGGCTTTAGTTGAGTGATTTTGGCAAGGCTTGAAACCTTATTTCACTATATCAATGCCGACATCGAGCCGGATTTGCTTCTACCAATTTATGTGTTATGTATATTTAACTACAGTCACGTGCCCATTTTCTGAACTTATATCTTTGGAGTTTCAATATGTCAATGAACTTGTTACGCTTGCTGATAAATCAGTTCCATTAATCTGTCAAGGGTGTAATTCAATATAGTTTGATCTTGCTGTAAAAGGATGTAGCTTTTCACTCATGCTTGACATTTACATACAACATTTTTCCAGCGACTTATGTAAAAAGATTTTGTTTTGTTATATAAATTTAGTGTTATTTATGATATTAAGCTTGGTATATGATAGATCATTATGGCATCATACAATTCATGTAGCCGACTACAGATAAGGCTTGTTATTGTTGTTGTATTTAAATCTAGTGTCATGCTGGCAATACCATTTAGCTTTTTATGATGTTAAGGATTCGAAACTAGATGGGTCTTTTCCTTTTTGACACTGATTTGATCAAAATGATAGTGATATATTTGCTGATCATTGCTTGATAGTGCCATCTGAGGGATTTGAATTCATAAGAAGATGTTGGTTTTTTTGTTATATAAATCCATATATTTAATTTGAATTCATTTTTTCAGTGTAGGAGCCATCTCAACAAGAAGAGTTCACATTGAAAACTTGATTGTTTCTACTTTGATCTATTGTTGGATGGTTGTTGGTTTATTTTCATTGTTCAATTTCATTTGTTGAATTGTTGTATTGTTCTACCTTTCATGGATTTGGCTTATGCTCTATTGTGTTGCTGTATGGAGTAATGTATCATGTACTCTATGGAATTATAATATTTTAGTTTTTGAAAAATTCAAGTTCATAATAATTGATAAGTAGGCTTTAAGTATGTCTTGATGGGCTTAAAGCCTATTTAAGGCCTTTAAGCCTATTTAAAGGCCTTCTTAAAAAGGCAGGCCTTTAGGCTAGGCCAAGCCAAGACCTTACGCAATCTCAGGCAGCAGCCTTAGAAAAGGCTTGTATAGGCCATAGGTCTAGTCTCAAGCTTGAGGCCTGCCTTGTAGGTTCATTCCTAAATGGCTAAGGCCAGGCTCGGCTCATTTCCATCCCTACCCCTGTCTTATTATTGGATCTTCTTTAACCCTAAAGTTCTATTCCACGTCTACGTGAAGTTACTGTCTCTTTACTGGATTGAAACCAGAGGTTCGTTTACTCCTTTCAAAATTATACCTTTTGAAGCACATGCAACTTGTGATTCCCGAATTTGGTTTCTTGGGGCATTTATTATCAGAAATGGAGGAACTTTTATACTGCAAATTGTTTTTCCTTGATTTCTAGAATCTTGGGTGATTCCCAGATCTTTGTCTTCACTCATTTTGAGTTTTTTTTTTTTTTTCTGTGAACATCAGAGAATGCTGGCTAAGGAGGAAAACTCTGATAAGGATAAGTGCTTGGAGCTATTTCTAAAGATCAGTTTAGATGAACGCACGGCTCGAAACACAATTGCTAACAACAAAGTCACGGCCAATCTCACTGCTGTCATTAATGAGGTAATAAACCTTGTTGTTTGGACCAGAAACTTAATTCATGGGGATTTTTCATCCCAGAGTGAAATCTCTATTTATACTTCCAATTGAGAATTTTGAAGTTTTTCTTTTTCAGACTAATTTTACGTTTTTATTTGGTTCTTGGGTGTTTTAAGGCTGCTGTTACTGATGGATGCAATCGAACTGTTGGAAATCTACTTTACACGGTAAGATATAACTTGGAGTACGGTCAATTTTCCTTTGATGGATCATTGGAGGATAAAAATTCTCTTCTTTCTCTGTGTATGTCAAATTTTGGGGGGAATGCTTGGATCATATCTTTATATGGACTCTACATTCCTCAATAGTTACCAAAAAAAAAAAAAAGTTCTTACCGGTGTTTTTCTTTTCAGGAGTTTTTATCAATATTTATTGATTTATTGAAATAGTTCTTGCCATTAATCTATGTGGCAGGTTGCCACAAAGTATCCAGCCAATGCCTTAGTGCATCGTCCGACGCTGCTGCAATACGTTGTTTCATCAAAGGTGTTTGGAGTAGTTTCTTAAGGCAGTTTAGAATAGTTTCTTTTCAATGTTTTATGCTTGGCTTATACAATATCATTGCTGTTTCTCTTGTGTGATTATGTCATTCCATGTTATCTTTCATTGCTTAGTTGATATACGTTTATCATGAAATTGTTGGCTTAGATGAATTTGTACACTGGAGTATTACCCTTGGCCTCACTAACATTTTAATTGCAGATAAAAACTACAGCACAGTTAGATGCAGCACTAGCCTTTCTTGCTGTTGTGGGACCAGAGAACCTTGATTTGGGGAAGTTTGAAGAAGCTTGTGGCGTTGGTATGGTAGAAAGAGCAATGTCATATAATTAACTGTAGCGTCCAATCCTTTTTATTAAGATATACTGCTAATGGTTTTGTTTTCTTCCACTCATATTGATTTCAATGTTGAGTGCTGGTTAAACGTTGATTGTGTTTCTAATTTCTTTACATGCGTGAGCAGGTGTTGAGGTTTCGCTGGAAGAAATCAAACAAACTGTTAATGAAGTAGTTGAAGCAAATAAGGCTACTATTCTGGAGCAACGGTATCGAACTAATGGTAGGTGTCCAATTCCCCATTGTCATGGAACCTACTAATTTAATCATGTAAATTTGCTTGGAGTTCAAAATTATCATGCGTTGCTAGTGCCCCATACTAACATCTCAATTTTTAGTTTTCTGTATCTGACATGTCAGATTGTGTCATATAGGATATGCAAACTTGCATCTTTGCAACATAAGTAGTTAACTTTGTCATTTATTGTTTGTGATACCCATTTTACATTCATGTAGCAGGTTCCTTACAAAATAGACGTCAAATGTATAACCTGGCAAGAGATGATGCTGTCTTTTTTCCTTATGATACTACTGACCAACAACAATAGCTTTTGGTTTCCTCTGATATTTAGCTTTCAAAAATGAGACTAGTGGTTGACCAAATAAAAGATGTGACTAATGTGTCAGCTTGAACAGAAATGAAAACTTCTGGGGTTCATAACAAAAATAGAAAAAGAAAAAGAAAAAAAAACAATCAAATCTGATTTGATCCAAGCAATAACAAACAATAATTCATAAAAACAGAAACTGGGAGTAGTAACACCTCTGTTGAAATTGCTGTATCACTTTGAGCATTCAAGACAAAACCTCCTCATTTTTTGATGGTTCTGAATTCTTAAAAAAATGCATCTTTGTTAGCTTATCTCATGCTCATGTGTCGCTACATACTGCCTATTATTGATATTGATGTTGTATTGGGTGGAGGAAGGCAAGGGATCACCATTGATCTAAGCATGATAAAGCATTTCCGAAAATATCTTGATTATTTTCATTCATCAGTTGAATAGTTCTGTCGAACAGAGGTAGAGGGAATGAAGATTTTAATACATAGAAATGGGGCAATAGAATTAATAACACGCAGGTTTAGGTCCAAAACACAATTACAAGGCAACAAATCTGGGCATTAAATGCCCTAACATTCGGAAATTGAAAAAGGAACAAGTATTAAACTGTTGCACCAAATCTGGGATTAATAGAGAGAGAAATAGGTCAGATTTATTATTATTAGGGTTGTACTAGATCTGGAAATATTCTCCATGTCTGGTCCTCTGTTAATTAATAAAAATACCAGTTCGGCACAATAACTACTAATCTCAATCTCCATGATCTAACACTTCCTTTGGAATTTAGATGGATGGGAATGAAGGGGTTAAAGAAGTTAACTGCCATCATTTTCCCCTCTAAGCACAAATCGTTATTTTGATTTATTTTACCTTAGTTCTAGTATATGATGGTTTTAGAGTTTATTCTGGCCCAATTGTTCCAAACTGTGGACCTTTTCAGCACTTACGAACTTTTAACCTTTTTTTGCTAGTTGGTGAGTTACTGGGGCATGTACGGAAGAGGCATCCATGGGCTGATGCTAAAGTTGTCAAGGTGATGATGGCTATGAAAGAAAGCTAATATGAGAAATTAAATCATAGACGATGATAGTGTTTTTAATCATTGCTCCTCTGCTCTTTTTTCATCGCAGCAAGTCATGGATGCCAAATTATTTGAACTGCTTGGTGAAAGGACGGCTGCAGATGATGAAAAGCCTGTAAAAAAGAAGAAAGAGAAGCCTGCTAAAGTAGAGGTGAGTACTTCTGTATATTGGAAGATTTTTTATACACTTATTTTCTCATTGCCTTTTATTTTGATGTCATGGGTAGTGGAGGATTTTTACAAATTTGCTCACATGCTTACATAGGGTAAGGCAGCTGATGTGCCTATTCCAGAAAAGCCATCTGAAGAAGATCTGAATCCATTTTTAATATTCCCTAACCCTGAGGAAAATTTTAAGGTAAATAATTGTCTTATTCTAATTACTAGTTTTATAATCATTCTATTTTGTTCACGTTGTGTCGTAGACTCTTGCCTCAATTTGACTGTTTTTGTTCTGTAAAATCATTGCAATCTACTGTCAACGGATCGATTTATGTGATAGTATCCATGCAGTGGGGTGATCTATAGCTACATTGAAACTTTCTAGTTTGTGTTGTTTTGCCTCTCCAGATTATAAATTTTCCTATATGCTGGGTTTCTTGTTGAAACATTAAAGTTTCTGTGGCATTAGTTCATATTACAACAGCTCATGAGCATTTTATACCTTTTATTGATTTTCAGGTGCATACTGAAGTACCTTTTAGCAATGGCAGTATTCTGAGGTGTTGCAATACAAAAGAGCTTCTTGACAAGCACTTGAAAGCTAAAGAGGAGATTCTTGACAAGCACCTCATGTATAGAAAGGAGCTTCTTGAAAGACACTTAAAAGCAAAGCGTGGGAGTGTTTTGACCCGGTTTCCACCTGAACCGAATGGATACCTGCATATTGGTCATGCCAAGGTACATATAATGCATTTATGATATCCCTGCAGATTAATATATATCCTTTTCATTGACTTGTTTGTTACTCAGGCAATGTTTATTGATTTTGGCTTGGCAAAAGATAGAGGTGGAGGGTGCTATCTAAGGTGATTGTGTTTGCTATTAATTTCCTATATGTTTTTTTGCTACTTAATGCTACTGGTGTTTATTTGCTGGAAAGGGTAGACGTTGCTCCTATGGACACTCAAATTTTGTGATTGTCTGTCGGGGTGTGTTTAGCATCTCAAACATCTTAGTTCTAAATTTTTTGTTCTTTACTTTTTAATAACTGCTTCATTATTTCAGATTAAGCAAAGATTGAAATGCCTCATGTCTTTCAGCTCCCCCCTAAAAAAAGGGAAAAAAAAAAAGATATTCATGATTTGTGCCTTATGTTCTTGTAGAAATCCTGCTGCATCTGTTTATTGCATTGATTGAATTATTCCTTAATTTGCATCTGCTTAATGTTTTAGTTTAGTCATTAATTGGTCAATCTGGTAATTTTATTCTGTACAAGACAAGTGGATTGCAATTCTACTGCATATGTTCATGTCATGATTATTACCTTCCATGTCAAACGTTTTCGGGTTTAGCTTTTCACAGGCCATCATAAAAGGTTTATTAAGTTTCTATCAGCTCTCTAAAGGAACTTTCAATTTGATCTTTCTTGCTCTAGGTATGATGATACAAACCCTGAAGCAGAAAAGAAGGAATATATTGATCACATTGAAGAAATTGTACGGTGGATGGGATGGGAACCATTGAAGGTATGCTAGTTTGTATGAGTGACATCTCTCTTGCTTCTACACTGACGCCTTTTTGATTGTTTAAAAGATCTGCTCTTTATGCAGATTACTTATACCAGTGATTACTTCCAAGAACTGTATGAATTAGCTGTGGAGCTTATAAGAAGAGGTCATGCATACGTTGATCATCAGGTTAGTAATAAAGCATCTCTGTACATTATTAACGTGAAGATGGTAAACTGTTCTGTTAAGTGGTTTGTTACTGTAGGATGAGATGAATGGATCAGCTACTAATTGACTCATCCAAAGCATAATTTCTTAGCATTTTGGTTGTTTCATGCAGCTATCTCATTTTGCATGAAATTATATCATATCAGCTGGGATAAAATTGTTGATGTGTACCAAATAACTTCTACAGGTTACAAAGTACTAAACTAATAGAGGATAAGAAAATTGCATGATGTTCTTAATTCATTCTGTATTAGTTCCATATGGCAAAGTATGCATTTAAATGATTTGGTTTCAGACACCAGAGGAGATAAAGGAGTATAGGGAGAAGAAACTGAACAGTCCGTGGAGGGACAGACCAATTGCAGAATCATTGAAACTCTTTGAAGATATGAGAACTGGTCTTATTGAAGAAGGAAAAGCCACACTTAGAATGAAGCAGGACATGCAGAGTGATAATTACAATATGTATGACCTCATTGCATACCGAATTAAGGTGAGCACACAACCAAATGTGTTTGGTGTGATAACTTAAAGCTTCATGGAGATCATGCAATCTTATGGCGGGAATTCTTTATTCCTTTAGTTTACCCCTCATCCTCATGCTGGAGACAAGTGGTGTATCTATCCCAGTTATGATTATGCTCACTGCATTGTGGACTCTCTTGAGAACATCACACATTCAGTAAGTTCTCTTTCACTACATTTTTTTCAATGCGTTATTTCAATTTAAGATATTTATGTGTTGAGAAAGTGAGTGGAATCTTTTATTGTAATTTATCATTTTATAAATTTACAACCATTTTGTGGAAGGGGCAGGCTTGGTCCAAATATTTATGTTTTGCACTTTAAGGTTGCACAGTAGTTTCAGACTATACTGCTGCGATTTGGATGAGCAATCGGGTCTGTTAAGACTCATAAGAGCTTTTTATAGTTTTTTATTTAGGGGTTTCCTAAATTGTGCAGTGCTGTTTTTAGGGATGGAGTGGAATGCTTGAATTTCCTGGATATATTTTTTTTAAGAAAAAAACTTCATCTTATATGTCCTTTCCAAGGGGATTGAGAGCTCTTTTGATGTAATAATTTTTTTCTTTGGCTTTTTGTTTATTCCTTTTAGGGCAGTTTCTTATTATTTATTATCTTTCCATTTGTTTGTGTTAACTCATGCTGTAAATTCTAGTGTATGCTTATCTAGTATATGATCTACTATCTTTCCAAGTGTTATGTTTTCTTAGTCAATTTATGCATGTATCATGCAGCTGTGCACGCTGGATTTGAAACTCGTCGTGCATCATACTATTGGTTATTGCATTCTTTGGGACTCTACCAACCTTTTGTCTGGGAATATTCGAGGTTGAATATCTCCAACACTGTTATGTCAAAGCGTAAGGTGAGACAATTGTTTTGAACATGTTAAAATCTGTTCATAACACATTTTTTGTGCTCCTAATTATTTCTTATGTATTGCTGTTAAAGCTCAATCGTCTTGTGACGGAGAAGTGGGTGAATGGTTGGGATGATCCTCGTCTGATGACACTAGCAGGTTTGCGGCGCAGAGGTGTGACTCCAACTGCAATCAATGCTTTTGTTCGAGGAATTGGAATCACTAGAAGGTAGGATATGGATGCATAGAGAACTAATATCTATATATGTGACCATCATCATGGTTGGCAATTAATTGTATCAGATAAGAATTTAAGTTTTTACTGCAGAAAAAATACTTGAAATATATTTACCCTATGATTCATAGTGTCGACATCAATTGTTTGCAATTTGACGTTTATGTGACTTCGAAAGTTTTGCTGACATTTGCTTTTGGTTATTCACTATTATTGGATCAAACTGATTGCAGTCTAAACTGACTAAAACCCCTTCTTTCTTTGGATATTTTTTGGCTAACCATATATCTATGTAACGTGCCATTACATTTCAGTGAAAAATTAACTCACCCAAGGTTGGTGCTTAATTGTTAACTTAGATGACTGTGTCACTCTGGAAATTTTATGACAGTCATGTAGAATGGGAATAAAATTTATGTTGTAGGGTAAATTTGTATTATTTTGCATTCTAATGTACAACTATACTCAACTAATCAACACTCCTTAATTGCATATCAAGCATTTCTTGAAATGATGTCAGAGATTGTTACAAATACGCTGGCAAAAGATGTGTTATGAATATATTTTACTCCTTAATTTCCAAATCTTCCCTCTAAAGCAAAGGCATAATGTTGAAAGGTTTTATCTATCTTTTGCGGTTATAGAAAATGTCGCTGATTTGTGTTATTGACACTTCCTCAGCCAGATTGCCACGTTGAAAAAATTTTATGAATAAAGTGACTGTTATTTATTTATTCTCATTGCTTCATCGTTGAGATGGGAAACACTAATACAGAAAATGCACTTCACTGGTACTCATATTTTGTTTTTGGCTTGATAGTTGGTATTCATAATTGGATTTAAAGCATAAAGGATAAATCTCATGGATTTTTTTTTTGTAAATTTTTTTGAATGAAATTGTTGAAGTTTTATAAAAGGAGAACAATAACAACAGCAGCAACAACTACTTTTGAAGACAGAAGAAAGGAAAAGAAAGAAAAAGTAGATAACCATATATGCAAAAAATGCTTTAAGAAAACTTGCTATTATTTTTTGTGAGAGATATTTTGAGCTTTAGATGCTTATATCTTATCTTATTAACAATGCATGGCTTAATTTAATTAATTAAATTTGTTTGCTTTATGTATTTGTTTTCCTTTGTTACAATATTTGGATAATGTTCTGCTCTGTGAATTTTCGTTTCTGTTTATTGTGGAATAACACGTGCAAATCTTTGACCTGATACTGCTGTTTGTGTACAAGAAATGAATAGTTATTTACTGAATATGCATTTAAAAGCATGTCTGACTGGAATGGATGTATCAAACGTGGCTATGGTTAGCTTTGTTTTAAAATAAATCATTTTGATGCAGTGATGGCACTTTAATATCTGTGGAGCGCCTTGAGTATCATGTTAGGGAAGAACTTAACAAGGAAGCTCCTCGTGCAATGGCTGTGCTATATCCGCTCAAGGTACATGTGTCTTGGTTGCATTCTTCTAAAGTATACTGTTGATTTTTTTTTTTTTA
This sequence comes from Prosopis cineraria, assembly GCF_029017545.1. NCBI lineage: Eukaryota > Viridiplantae > Streptophyta > Magnoliopsida > Fabales > Fabaceae > Prosopis > Prosopis cineraria. The sequence goes on from NW_026555336.1 coordinate 30,105,318, forward strand.
ATTTGCTAAAGACTGATTGTTTTTTTTAAAGGTTGTTATTACTAATCTGGAAGCCAACTCAACTACAGAGGTGGATGCAAAGAAGTGGCCTGATGCTAAAGCTGATGATGCATCTGCTCTCTACAAGGTGAACTTTATTTTCAAGAAACCAATATCTTTGGAGTATTAGCAACATGCCAACCAATTTTTTGACTAAACTAATTTTATTTAATGTTCATCCACTGATTAACTGTCATGAACCATTGCCTACCAATTAATCTATATCACTGTATCCCTATTCGATATGATTGTGTGCCTAGCAATTTTTTATGTATTACATTATTACTAATTTTGTTTTTGTTCTTAGATTCCATTTACTAATGTTGTATACATCGAACGCTCGGATTTTCGGATGCAAGATTCCAAAGATTATTATGGCCTGGCTCCTGGTAAATCAGTGATACTTAGGTAAGCACAAGGTACAGATTATAATTTGGTCATGTTTTCATGAGAAGTTATATACCCAACAGTCAAGATCCTCATTTTGTGCAGATATGCTTTTCCTATAAAGTGCACTGAAGTTATACTAGCTGATGACAACGAGACGGTTTTAGAAATCCGAGCTGAATATGATCCTTCCAAGAAGACAAAGCCTAAGGTTTATTGTTTTTGCCGAATCTTCATGTTAAAATAATACTTTCTGTGAGTTTGTATAGTAATATTGGTTAAGATGTATAGGGTGTTCTTCATTGGGTTCCTCAACCTTCCCCTGGAGTTGATCCATTTATGATTGAAGTCAGGTTGTTTGAAAAGCTTTTCCTATCGGAGGTCAGTCATCTTTTTTCTCCCTGCCCTCGATCAAATGGCTATTCTATTTTATTTTAGTGCTGACTGGCTATGTTTATTCTAATAACTGCGATAGAATCCGGCTGAACTTGATGATTGGCTTGGTGATCTGAACCCCAAGTCCAAAGTTTTAATTCCAAATGCATATGGTGTGGACTCGTTACGAAATGCGAAAGTTGGTGAGAAGTTCCAGTTTGAAAGATTAGGTAAATTTGGCAACCTTCCTTGATTCTTTATATTGAATATCACTATATTATACTCCCTTTAGTCGTGTTCTATTTACAATTCTCACAAACGAAATTAGTTAAAAGTAGTTAAATGTCAAATTTTTCTACAACTTTCCAAAATTCCCTTTGATTGGTATAGTTCATTGTGGGGAGAGAGTGGGGATGAAAAAGCCATTAAGAGTGAAACAGCCGAGGGACATTTTTTGAAACGAGTCACGAATGTTTCATTAAATTTTTGTAAGGGGTTTTATATTAAGAACCAATGGGTAGGGTCTTGCAAATAGAATTGAAGGGAGTAACATAACTAGTACTCTCACTTGAACTTTGCAAAAACTAATATTAAAGCAAAAGCAAGTAAAGTAGTTCTTTACACGGTGTGAATTGGGTTGTGTCAAGCTCTAATGACACATGAGATGGTGCCTATATTGTTTCCATCCTCAACAGTCTTAGAAAGGTTTGATATTTCATGAGATAACTAGGGACACCTAGAAAACTAAAACTAAATATATGAAAAATCTAGAGTATAGGTAATTCTGTTCCTCATGGGATTGAGAAGCCCTTATTTTTAATACTTGTTACCTAGTATAGTATGTGCATCAATTACAAGCTAGTGATCCAGGTCTACCATGTTACTAGGAAGCGATAATACAAGCAAGAGAATTACTTGAAGACTCAACACTAGGACTCCAAAAGGCATAACTAAAGACTCAGAAGAATTGAATCTTTGAATGCTCGGTAATAGAATGCTTGGTAATAGAAGAATTCAAGTTAAATCAACGTCAAATACTTCTAACAGATTTGATCAATACTACCAATTAACCTAAGATGCGTTTTGTCAAATGCCTTGTGAGCATTTACTCATGGCATTTGTTGAATCAATGTCTGCCTTGGTATAATCACTCTAATCAGATGCAAGTACACTTGAGTTTGATTGTCTATCCCGCTTAATCATGCTAATGGCCATTCTTCTATTACTCCAATCGGATGTGCATAGAATTCAACATTCCACCTGGAACTCAAGACAATAGAACAAAAGCATCAAGTGTAGTACATAAACTCCATTGGAAAAAGAGCAATTTAATATAGTATAGCAAGTAGAAAGAGTTTGTGCAATCAACCAAAATTCATCCATGAAACAACTAGGATAAAATAAACAGAACAGAGAGCATTGCTAGTTGAAGATGATAGAAGGCATCATTTAAGGACCTTGAGTGATTGATCAAGGGAAGTTCGATTGGATCTTCCTCTTCACCATCCGTCATTCTCATCCTTACGAAACCTGTGGCCAACCTATGGAAACTTCCTTCAAAGGCTCGATCTTTCTTCATTTTGCCTAGTTAAGCTTCAGCTTTTATGGATGACAAAATTAGGTGGAAAATCTGTGTTTTACAAAATAGGAAATTAACAGCCAGTCCTGCGGCACTGGGAGCTCAGTGCTGTGGCACTGAACTTGCTGTTATGTGTTGGATTTTGGTGCGCAGCTGGGGACTTGCTGGACAGTGTAGGGTGCAAATATCAGGCTTCTAACTCCCAGAACTCTCAACTTGCATCTGAATGGTTCAGCCCTGGTTCTTTGCTCTCCATTTTGATTCAAATAACTTGGGGACTTAAAGCTCCATGTAAAACCTAATACATAAAGATAGAGACCTAAAATTCGGTTTTAGCTCAAGTTATATTGAGATTTTACTTCAAAATACATAGAGTGAGCAATACTATTACTAACTCAGAACACATGTTCAGTCCGGACAAAATTATATGAAAACATAATTTAAGGAGGGACTCATTGACTCGGGAAATTGGAGGTGCCAATGCCCAACCTAAATCAGTCAGAGCCTTTCTAAAATAATTGCAACTTTGAGGGTGCTGACTCATTATAACCAAAATAGTCTTACCACAGAACTAAATACAAAAAATATGAATTCATAAAAATAAAAGTCCTAAAGTTTTGAATTGCAAGTATTTTGAAGCAAGAGTGCAAAGTGAGGGTGGTGGGAATGTGCGTGCATATGTTGGAGGTTTGATAAAGTTTGTATAAGGCTGGTAAATTTCTCATGATTCCTTTTTCTCACTTCACAAGTATGAGTACGCATGAAGCTAGATATTATAATTCTGTCTTTGTTGCTATAATTTATGATTATTGTATCTGCAATTCCAGGTTATTTTGTGGTCGACGAGGACTCCACTCCTGAAAAACTTGTTTTTAATCGGACAGTGACCTTAAAAGACAGCTATAGTAAAGGTGGGAAATAGGATTTGGTTGCGGGCTAGAAATAGTTCTGATCATGCGGGAAGATCAATGGGTAATACTTGTCCGAATATCACTTGAAACAGATATAAAATTAGTTTTATTTTTTATTTTTGGAAAAAATTGTATGTACAAACTTCCACTTTGATATTGGGGCAGTTTATGGTTTAGACAAACTTTTTGGTCGTGTAAATTCATTTAAGAAAGTAATTAGTAGTTCCTTGGTTATCTATATTCACGCTACAGTGTTATTATGTACTATAAACTCTTTGAGCATTTTATTTGTTATTCAATGTATTTTTTTTATAAAGTTATCCAATGTATTTGTTTACACCCGATGAAGCAATTTGAGCAGCTTGTGGTATCGTTTTCTTAATGGGTTATGTTGTCCAGGTTGTCCTTTTAATGGTCCATTAATTCAACCGAATGAATCTCCAGATTTCAGAAATCTTTTACCTATTAAATGTATTAGCATTTGGCTAATAATTGGTACTGTTTTATTTTATCCCGTTTCACTTGATCATCAGTTAATGTGCTATTCTGTTGAGTTAATTTGTTGTTTCATAGCGACGTACATTGGACAGGGCTACTTCATGATCAAATTTGTTTGTTAGTGTTTAGTCCAGCTGTGGTCTTTTTCAAGTTGCTTCTCACTAAATACCAAACTTTTTAAAATCGTTTTCTGTTAATGAACAACAGCTTAGATGATTGAGAGTATAAGGTGAATTCTTAGCAGACAAATTTTCAAGACTATGAAAGCCTGCCCATTCAATGTATTTACTAGTGCCTGGCCCACAGCAAATTGATGCCGTGCGTTATGCATGAAAATGTGTTCGGAAAGATCTTGGCCATGCAAAATTTAAACACCAGACGTGTTTTATTTTGATGCAGTCTTTTTTGTTTTTGTCTTTTTTTTTTTAAGTAGGAAAGAGGGCTAAGCCCAGGAGCTAAGATAAATTACTTAAAAGGGGATTGAGATTCCAATACGTCAGAAGCAACTATACTCCTAACAAAGCTAGGAGCAACAGCAAATAAAGAAGAATATGAGATCCCTTCCTTAGCTAGCTTACCAGCTACAACATTTTTCTCTCTAGGGATATACTGATTCGTAGTTTCCCAGCCCCACTGAATCATGTTAAGGATCTTCAGCAAAACCATGCTACATATATTGGTGACACTCTTTGAACGTTGGATTTGCAGTCTTTAGATAAGACTTGTGATTAATCTGAATCAGTTTCTCTTATTAATCTGATATGGTTTCTCTTATAGTACATTTTGATCATTTTAGGGTTTCATGTACATGCTAGAGGCCTGGCCTGAATTATTTATTTATTTTTTTTTATTTTTTGCTTGAGTTTCATATTTTAGGTCTTTGATCCAAATTAATTCTGTTGGTAGCTTGTGATAAGGTTATTCATCTAGCCTGGTTGCCGGTATGCCTAGTCCAACTTGGTAAAAAATTGCCCAACCTGTCCTAAAGAAAAAATAATAGCCCAAAAGAATTCGATCATATTCAGGCCGAGCTAAACATTGATTAGCGCTGGACCATGGGCAATATATGCTGCCTTGCCCATTTGGCTAGCTCAAGATTTTTATAATTGTGTGTGTTGCATACATATATTTTAGGGACCCAGGTTTAATTTTTATTTCCAACTTCTATTATTAATTTCTAGTTTGCCACAGAATCGTCATATTTTTATTGAGAAAAATAATGAGTTTCTTTTATTTGTTTAAAACTTTATCATAAATTATGAGGAAATATAATCTATAGGTCTTTATAGTTTATCTCAATTTTGAATTAAATCTCTTAATTTATTTTATTTTAATTAAGCCCTTCTAGTTTGATATGTTTAAGGCTTAGATCCTTGAATTTTTCTTTTTTAAAAAATAAAATTGAAAACTTTCACATTATCACGGGTAGGATAGCTTGTTGCTACCCAGCTTGAAATGCTTGGGCATCTCATGGGTAGGACTAGGTAGTGGATTGCAAAATTTAATTTATTTATTTTTTGGGTTGGGCATCGGACAAAGGTCTTACCCTGCTCAACCACATCCATGTACAACCTAACTTTTGGACATTGTTTTTTTTTTTGGGAGGACATATCTCTTATCAAGAATTTAATTGTTGCTATATATTCAAGATTCAAACTCAATACTTTTGGTTAAACTGGATTAACTCTCTCACTAGTTTATTAAAGCACTCATGTTTTTTTTTTAGAAAAAAATAATCAATCCCCAACAATAGGTTTCATTACAGGCAGACTAGAAATTAAGTGGAAGTAAACGGTCAATACCAAACATTAGAGTAGTTGAATTGATTTAGTTAGAAAAGAAGATGAGAAAATTGCTTGTTATGTCCCTCCTTGGGGTCAAAAATGTGCTAGAGGGCCAAAGGACCAGAGTGGAAGCAGATAGGTTATATATTTAGTTTTCATGGCTATCCGCTTGCATCTTGAGCCTATTTGCTTGCACACTGATTGATTTTTTAGTCCTCCAGCACAATTTCAATTCCAAGAAGGTACTCACTAGCAATTTTCCCAAAGAAATTTTTGTATAATTTTGTCTATCAGTTTTTGATAGAGACAATATTAGCCAGCTAAGGAAATCATTTGAGTAGTCTCGATGATAGGGATGTAATAATCAGGGTTCCAATGTATTGAATCCAATGAGACAGATTAAACTCCCGGCGGAAAATATTCCACTGCTATCTGCTATATCAGCTCTCTCTCTCTCTCATGAGCATGATCAGATTCCAATCTCTGGTAGGCTAATACTGTTGGTGGCTTTAGGGCATCTTTAGTTTGAATCCAATTCCATGACGTTGAGAATTAATTTCAAAGTATGATATTCCTTTGTAGTACATAGTGTCCATTATCACACTTAAAAAGAGCCACTTGTCCTGTAAAGCTAGGCATTCTTCTTTCCCCTTCTTGAGGAGTGGTTTATAAAGCAGAATCAAAATCAAATCATGCTTCTAAACAACTTGCTGCATATTCCTCAGTACCCAAATTGAAGTTAAAGGCCATTTCTTAACTTTTTGTTTAATCAACCTCAGTACATTAATGAGCACATATTTTGTCGTAATTGCATAGATAATAAAATAAAATAAGTCGTATTGTTCATGACTTGTAAGTGGTATAATTCACTATAAATTTCATTGTATGCTGGACATTTTTCTGTGAATAGTCTAAATTCTAAGAAACAAAACACACTATTTCTATGTATGTGCGCACATAATTGAGATTGTTGTACAACCATACAAAAAGAAATGAAATAAAAATCAAAGAGCCCTAAGAGTTTTGTTTTTCCAAATAAATTCAAAGGAAAATATCATTCAAGGATTGTCAACAAAAGTATTTAATATTAAATGAGGATTTAAAGATTTTAAAACATTAGTGCAAGATAGGAGGCTAATTTGAAAATAATTTTAGATGAAAAAAGATTATAATATCTTTGATTTTTTTAACAAAATTAAGAATTTGAAAGAGCTTGGTTATGCGAAGGGCTAAGTATATATTATGTTTCAACAAATAGTTATTTTTTAATTAACAAATACTTATTTGCATTTAATAAGAAGTTATTCGGTAATTGACATGCTCAAAAATTTGAAAGAGCTTGGTTGTGATAAGAGATATATGTAGATTATGTTTTAACAAATAGCCATTCGTTAATTAACAAATATCCATTTACATTTAACAATAAGCTATTCGCTAATTGACAAGTTTAAGGAAATGAAAAACAAAGCAAGGGTATGATAGTATTTTTTTATTTAAAATCATTTTCAAATCAATCTTTTAGTTCTGTAATGATATTTCAGAATCTTTTGATCATGGTTGATATTAAATTACCTCAGTAGTTTTTGAATGATATTTCCCTAAATTCAATCTCTATGTCTTGATGGAGGATTAGTAAATAACATGTTTTGTATTAATATAATCCTCTTCCTTTATTTGGACTTGAGATTGCTTATAAACACACCCATGTTGAGACAATAAAATACTGATATTTTAATCCATAGCTGTGTTGTTTGGTACATTTTACTTTAGGGAAGTTTAATTATGAAAATTAAATAGCATATATCATAAATAGAAAAATTCAATCAATCAACCAACTTGCTCAAGTAATTGAAGTGGCATTAGAAGTACTTTTTGCATCATCCATCATATCAGTGCAATGGCTTTTCAATGTAATGACTCATTTTCTTTTAGACTATTTCCCAGTCCAAGTAGTGTGAAATAATTTGGAGTTATCACCACGTTTTATTATTTTCAGATGACGATTCAATAGTATAGCTGATTGATGTATTTGTTAAATAGGGTCAAAATTAGAAAACAAAAACCAGAGAAAGACAGCAAAAATGTGTGAATTATTAGAGCAATTATTGGTGGGTTTTGTAGTAATGGAATGCAATCAATCAAAGAAGAAATGGTAAGAAATAAAGCAAGTTAAAGGATTTAATGGTCCATGAAGAGTTTGGTCTGAAGACGCTTATATATGCTTTGATATGAAAGAATGAGAGCGAAATTGATTTGATATAAAAGGTTAATGTGTGATGAAATGAGTATATTGTCATATGCTTTCTTCTTCTTCAGATTAAATTATATTTGTCTTTCATTTCACATCAATAGTTGATACCATATGAATCAAATCACATGGGACTTTTTTTCCCCTCTCTTCTCTTTAAAAAATAATTAATAATATGAATAAAGAATACAAAGGACGTGTTCCTTTTTCTTGGGAACTCTGGATAGCATAAGAATTTATCTATCTGTTGTCAGAGTCTTTAAGAAGAAGTATTACTAATACTAGCTTGTATGAATAGTGTCCTTGCCTTTTGGATTCAGTACAGTTTTTTTTTTTTTTTTAGCATTCCAATTTTTATTCAGCAAAATTTAAATGTTAAAAATGTAGGTCTGATTTGTTTTAAAAAAATAGTTTAAGTTACTAATTATTATATCTTTTTCATTCATCGCATAGAAAATATAGTACCTTGTTATATTTAATAATTCAATTTTAAAATTTTGAGCTGAAAATTTTATAAGCTATAATTTTTTTAAAAAATTAAATTACTCATTTAAGTTTTAAGAAATTTGTAATTGTATTATTTAAAATATACTCCTTTGTTAAAAAATATAGACATTTTTAATTGAATGTCATACCCAATAAAGTAGTTACTTACTTTTTTAAAAATTTTTATCTTTTACATTTACTTTAATTTAATACTCTACAATAAATATAAAGTTATTCATTGATAGAGGCACTTTTAAAAAAATAATGATTACATTTCGAAAGATTAAAAATACCTTATATTTTTAAACACCCAACTCCTCAAAAAATGCCTTATATTTTTTAATGGAGGGAGTAATAATTAAATTTTAAGAAAATTATAATTTTAAATGATTTAATAGTTATTTTCCTTAAAAATAGTTTTAAACATCATAACAATTTCTATTAATTGTAAATATTAAAATATTTATAAATTTATTTAAATTTCAAAACCTTAAATTTAATATTTATCGTGTCCTCACTAAAAACCTCATTTATCTCAACTAAGAAGATAAGATGGCAAGTATTCTCATCTCAGATGATACAACTGTAAAAATGGTCATAGAAAATATTCAATTTAAAACTATAAAATAGGATCTCCAATGTGAATTGAATGAATAGATAGCTTCAAAGTTCAAACCTTAAAAAAAGATTAAAAAAACAAAAAAGTAGAAGACAAGTGGAAAAGAAATGATGCTGTGGAAGTAGTAAGTGGATGAAAATAAGCACGTTTTGGGAAAGAATCACTCACAAGTAAAGTCTGACGTTATATTATATTATATATATATATATATATATAGATCCCTATATCCCTAAAACGTAGCATGTTTGGCAGATAAGGAAAAATAGTGAAGAAAATGCAGTTTCTGATGCTGACATGCAATGGCGGTTGTAATTCGCTGCATCAGCTTCCAGACCACCCAATCATCTGTTGCCACTTGTCAATCACTCCCCCGTGTTTGACCATTTTGCTCTCCACTCATCATTTTCACAAACGAAGACTTTGAAAAAGCAGACAGAGACGGGTTCAATGATTCGGGGGGTTGTTTCTGGCTTCGTTTATGGAACAGATAATAATAATAATAATAATAAAAAGTGAAAAATTAATCCAGCTGTCTTTTTACTTATTTCATTCAAAAATATAAAATATTTTTAATTAAATTTTATATTTAATAAAATAATTACTCTCTTTATTTAAAAATATAAGACATTTTTCATCTTTTAAAATGTAATCATTGTTTTTTTTAAAAATATCTTAATTAATAATAAATTTATATTTATTATAGGGTATTTAATAAGGATAAATATAAAAGATAAAGTTAGTTTGAAAGTAGGTAATTACTTTATTGGGGGGTAAGATTTGGTTAAAAATATTTTACATTTTTGAACAAGGGAGTACTTATTTTTAAATTAATTTTATCTTTTTATATTTATCCCTATTTAACATGATATTTCACTATAAAATAAATATAAAATAATTTATTTAATAGGAACACTTTTTAAAAAATAATTATTTTTAAAAAATTAAAAGTATTTTATATTTTTTAATATTCAATCTGTCAAAGATGCCTTACATTTTTTAACGAAGGGAGTAATTCTTATTTATTTCAAATTAAGTTTTTTTTAGTTTTTTACTTTAATCAAGGCCTTATGGTTGAATGCATTAAATATGTTAATCCTTGAATATTAAAATCATTAATGAATGATTAGTTTTTTTCAAACAAAAAAATTAAAAATTATAGAAAAATTGATAAATAAGGACCTAACAAAATAACTTTGAAATTGAATTTAAATATCAGGATCTTTTTTTTTGTTGCCTACAAATTATTGTTACGACTAAAATACTCCCAAAGGTAAGTAATTAAATGTGCATTTTCAATGGGAGTGTTTTAGTTAAAATATTAATTTTTAAATTGCAAAAAAAGGACTACAGTCTTGAAATTCAATTTCAACATTTTGTGATCCTAAATGATTATTACTGGATTTTATAGGTTCTCAATTGCACTTTTTTTTTAAAATTAATATTGAAAATCAAGTTAATTTAACTAGTTGAATGGATAAATTATTAAATTAATGTTTTAATCAGTTGAATAAAATTCTTTGCTCATAACTAACCTCACTACAATTTAATTACAATTTTAATAATTAACCTTTAGATAAATGCATGGTATTGAAAATCAGACCGAATCGGCCGGGTTAACCCAAAAACTGGTGACCTGATCCCTTGTTCGGTCTGGGTTTACTCTTAACCCGATGAGGAGTGAACCGGTGTAACCAGGGTTCAACCTGGTATAACCCGATAACCCGGTGGGTTAACTGGGTTAATCGGGTTATTATTTTTTTAGACTTTTCCCCCCAAAACGATGTCATTTTTGATTTTTTTATTTTTAATTTTTCAAAGCTTTGAGTTCAAAAATAAGATAATAAAAAAAAGTAAAATTGAAGTCAAAAAATAAAAAATTAGAGGCAGAACATGCTATGTCAAAAAATATAGTATTTTATTATTGTTAGACTTTTGAGTGGTTAAATTTGGTTGAATGTTTTTATAATTAATATCTTTTTATTTAAATTATATTATTTTAATCATGACCGGTTTGTCATCAGTTCAACTCCTAATTCAATTCTAATTGAATCATTAATTTGTAATTCAATGTCATGATCGATTGAATAATCAATTCGGTTTTACGTATCTTGGATAAATGTCTTGACCGGTCCTGTATCAGGTGAAATGTTCCCTACCCTGACAGGGAAAGCAAGACGTGGCCAAGAAGATAAAATAATTTTTTTTTTTTTAAAAAGGTCTCTATCTGGGATTCTACGTAGCAGAATCCAGATGACGCAGTCAAAGAAGAAGCATAGTTCTCTTCACATCACATACTTATGTATCTTTCTTCTGTCAAATCACTCACATTTCTGATCTGTCTCTCTGTCTTTTCAGTCTTTGGTGATCATCATGCGCATGCTAAACCTTTGAACTTCAATTATTTATTCCTCGCCTAAAGTGACATTCTATTATAACTCAATTATTTATTCAAACATGTTGTATGTGTTGGATAAATATATTGTTTTTATAGCAATCAGTATATAAGCTATTAGATTCATTAATTTTGAACTCTTAATTTTACTATAAAGTGATGAATTGTTCAATTTCTTTGAGTTGAGTTAAAACCAAAATCAAATCATGCTTGAGTTGGATTGTAAAGTGGATTTATAAAGTTTAGAGTGGAAAATAATGAGTACTAGCTAATTTACTGATATGAAAAAGAATATAATAATAGAATTAATTAAATTGTTTTGATAATGAGCAATGTCGTTTTTTAGAGCCAGTTGGCGCTAATTAAGCAAAAGGACAAGGGATTTGAGTGGAGTTACTATTTGAAGGTCTTAAGGTTCTTTTGAATGAGACTGACTTCATTGATCAGTCAAAGAAATGACAAATATGTGTATATCTGCGTGCATGTCACAATTTAACAATGACATATATCCTTAAATTACGCGTGAGAGTTTCAAGTTAACAAGGATTTAACTCATAGTGGACAAGCTTATAATAAGTTCAAATTTCAATTTTGACGTGAGATCTTTATTGACAGACGATTTGTAAATTTATAGATGTTCTTCAAATTTAGAAACATATATGCTAGTGAGTTACGTATTATATAAACTTGATAATACTCAAATCTCATACAATTAATTTAGAGACGTGAAAATTGAAGTTATAAGGAAATGGTGATTTTTTGATTATAAGGAAATGGTGATTTTTTGATAGGGTGAAAGATCATTTTTTTTCCTAAATTTTTTTTGTGAGAATCGTTGGACTGCCTGTACTAAAAGGGGGACAACATTCTTCCAAATAATTTTTTGTTGGAGCAAAATTGCCCTTCTATTAGAAACTCATCATCTTTTCTGTTATTTACTAACATGGAATAGATATGGAGCTTAGGTAAAATGATAATAAAGCATTTTGATTATCTAACGTGAGTTGAAAGGGCTAAAAGTGACAATAATAGAAACTAGACCTAATTTTAATGGTGAATAATGGCAAAATGGGTTAAATAATGCCTTATTGTTATTTTGCATAAGTCCCATAACTAATTTATATTAATAAATAATGAAAAAGATGATGAGTCTTTGATAGAATGATGATTCTGTTTTTACGAAAAATTATATTATTTCGAGGAGATATTGTCATGTCAAATTCTTCTAAAAAAAATTAGGAGGAAAAAACTCTTTAACCCTTTCTTGATATGTTTGAAATAAAAGGAATACGCGTGAGGTTGTGATGCAAGATTCAGTGTTTGCTTGTTGCATCCACGTGCATGTGTTTAACCAAATTTATTTTCACTATGCTACTAAAGTGGCCGGTCTGGCTACCTCAACCCTATATCTAGCTATCAGCCACATGCATATCCTTTCAACAAAGTAATTAATTTTCTGCACAAAATGCACTATGCTTTCTCATTTCATATTTCATGCTGATCCCCAACTCAATTTAATTTTCACGCACACATACACACACGGCAAATTTGGTCATTCCCAGCTGCAACAAATTCATGTGATGTCCTACTAGTGTTGTTGCATCATCACATGCATTTCCCAGTATGGACACAGTTAAGTTTCACTTTTGGGGATGTTTTCAAAATCAAATTGATTTTGAAATCAATAGGAGTAGTTTCCACTTTATTGATGGGTTCCGATGAAATTGTCATCAAATTTATAAGAATTATATGTTACATATATAGGGATATATATATATATTTAGTCATCTCATATCGGAGGACATGACTTTCAAACCTAGGAACGAGGGTTCTAATTAGCCTAACCTGATACCTCATCAATATATATAAGGAAAATCAACTTATAATAAAAATAAAATAAAATAAAACAATAAAATAATGTTAGCTCCCAGCTGGAGGCTTAAGAATTTGGGAAGTGGGGAAAGAAACAAGTAGTAAAGCCGTTCCAAGAAGGGGAAAAAGATAACAAGTCAAATAAATATTCATTAACTACACTGTGCATCTAGATTAATCATGAAAGATTGAAGGATAATTATAGATTTAAATTCGGTGACTGTATTTAATGTAGACACTGAGTGCCTATAATATTTGAATTATTCAAATCTAAATTAACCTTTCAGATAAACTCATTATTCGTTAATCTCAAGTAGAGTATATGAATTCAAAATCATTAATTTGAATTTCAACAATTCAAGTGTTACCTGCACTCAGTACTTATATTAAGTACAGTTATCGAATCCAAATCTATTACTTATTACTGATGATTATTGTGAGTGTCTTCGGCTGAAGGCCATAATCCAAGATGAAAGTTTGAATCCAAATCACAAACGATCTAAGGTAGGAGTTATAGAAGTAAAGGATTATATTACTTCCAATTCTTCCTTTTTCTGTGAAAATTCTTGTAAAACCTCCATGTTCCATCAGATACAAAGCTTACATTGAAAGAAGGTTTTGTTTTTAATCTTAAATGCCAAATTGACCGTCCAAGTACAGCATAATTTCAAAGAGGTTGAATGGAGGAAGACAAATCTGACCAAGAACATATAGTAGTTATATACTTATCTAGTACTATTTATAAGAAAGAAAGAGAAGATTGATTATAGTCCTATTTATAGTATACTTTACTATTTTTTATTTCATCTTTACTTTTCTGCCCTTATTAAATAATAGAAAAAATAATTAAAAATAGTTCTTTTGGTTTTTATTTAAGGGTAGAGGAATAAACTCATTAAATTTTAAGATAAAATTAATGAAGTTTAATTTTTTTTTAATTTTTATAAAATATGATGAAAATAACTTATAAATAAAATAGAGGAAGCATGTATGTATACGTGTGTGTGTATAATGGACCTTATTTGATACGTGAGCTCACTGAATTGCTTCTCTCTCTCCCTCCACTTGTGTGATCCTAGATTTAGAGATAATCTTTTCATATGGATTGGTTCCACCGGATTTTTAAACAAGCTGATTCAATTAGCAAACATAATAGAGTTAGATTTGGATGTCTCATTTTTCCTACGGTAAAATGTTCTTCTTTAAAAAAAGAAATATAAATAAAGTATATGAAATGTGTGTGTACTTTATTTGGTCATGCATCCTAAAAATAAAGTGCTTCTAATCAACTCATGCATTTTGAGAAAAAATAGTTACAGCATTAAATTTGTGAAAAAAATTAAAGGTCAAAATAAAATTTCATTTTTACCCTTATTAATTAAATAAATGTAAAACCTTTACTTTTTAGGGGATAATTTATGAGATCGTCATTCATTAATAGGCAGAGGGGTAAAAAAGAGAAACCATTAGATAATATTGCATGATACCTTAAAGTTTTTTAAAAAACACTTTATAATTAGGACTGAAAAGAATATGCTATGTACCATTTTGTTTGGCTAATTAATGTCTGCCAAAAAGATGAATTAGGATGAGTTACTTAAGTGAAGTTAATGCTTTTGTACATTTCTTTGGTGAATTGAAAAATATGAATAGGATTGTTAATTTTTTAAATTTTTGAATGATAAGTAAAATTTGACATGCCATGTGCGTGTGTAATTTAAATGCAAAAGTATCATTATTATTTTTTTGCATGTTACAATGATCAAGATAATTGAAGCCTGCTGGGATAGGACACATGGCCCTAATTAATGTTGATATTTCAAGTGGCTATACTTGAAGATAAGTAGTTAGTTGATCAAATAAAGCATTTTCAACTTTCCTCATGATAGCTATGGCCTCCCTATTATCAACTCACACATGGCCATATTTTACATGTGTGTCATTTCTTTCCATAATTAGATTTTGCTTCTTGACCCTTTTGTGATGCAAATACTTTGAATCTTCTATTTTATTATTTTTCTCTTAAAATTGTTGTAGTCCCTGGCATATATTATACTGATTTTTTTTTTAAAATGAATGGTATAGTTCAATGTTCTTGTAAAAAAAATTGTTAGAATTTTTATATTACACTCCATTCAATCCCTATTATAAGGTACTAGAAGGATTTTTTGGCCCTTGATATAAGAAACTAGATGGGTATTAATTACAATTTTACAATATTATCCCTATTTAAACTCATTAATGGGGGAAAGTGTAAAGCAAATTTAAAAATTTTTCATTTAAATAGAAGCAAAATTGAAAGTTTATTATATTTTTAGACGAAATTAATGATTTAACCACCTTTTTAAAGAATTGGCGAAGTAGTTAAAGTATTATAATAGGGACTATATAAATAGATGGTGAGGCCATAACCTTATAACATGTGAATATTAAAAGTACCACTTCTTTTAAATTTATTTTATATAGATTGTCCATTTAATCACCAAATATTCTCATTGATCATACTGGGGGACAGGGAAAAAAGAAAAAGAAAATTAAAAAAAGCATAAGAGAATGGAGACAATAATGCACTAATAAGATCCAAATGTCGTAGTCAAATCACATTCTTTTCCAAAACTAATAATTAATTAAACCTCATCCTTGACTGTCATTTCTATCTAAATATGCCATATTTAGACATGATTAAGCATACATATTATGTTAATCATAGAACAAAGACATGCATGCAATACACGATGATCAGAGTTCTATACCTAATAACCTGAACCTTAATTAAAAACTGTAACAAGAACAGGAAACATTAAAGATCTCCGTATAATATTACATGAATCTTTGATTGACCATCCAACGGTAAAAAGAAGCCGAGATGCATGCGAATGGCTATTCTCTGTCACAGAGCTTCCATGTTCCATAAAGTCTCTGCCATGTTTCCTAACGTCCAGTCATTTTCTGCCACTGGCTGATAATAATCAAACGGCAACATGTCATAAGTTTCCATCATTGTCGCTGGTTCCTGCTGATGATTATTGATCAGATTATTATAATCCATGATTTCATACCCATGAGTACCCATAATGTTATTGTTCACCAACAAGTTTTCCTGAATTGGGTTGCTGTAAAAAGCATTGTTCTCCAACAAATAATAAGAGCTACTTGCTGGGAGTTCTGAATTAGGAGGTTCCAGAACCTGCGAGAATTGCCAGGAATCAGAGGGAAAATTGCTGGGATTGGAGCAGAAATTGCTGGGAAAATTTGCCTGGAAAGATGATATTGGTGATGATGATGAAGACAGAGAAGGCATAACAGAGTTGTTGCAGGTTGACAACATTGGGGAAGATGATGAAGAAGAAACATGAAGGTTCGTGCCTGCTGTGAGAGAACAAGAGTACGAAGCAGCAGCAGCAGCAGTACAAGGAGAAGAATTCTGTTTCTGTTCAACCTTTTGAACCAATCTTGGCATCCAGAAACACCGAACCGCATCAATGAATTTCTTGCTTCCAGATTCAATATTAAGATGGCGTGCTTGTTTCTGCACTCTGGTTCTCCAATAGTTCTTGATCTCATTATCAGTTCTTCCTGGCAGATGCTGAGCAATTTTCGACCACCTTATAAAATCGCCAAACAGACCCAAGTTTAATAGTTTCATAGCAACCCAAGAACTAGTACTAATATGAACAGATCATCAGATCATTACCTGTTACCCCACCTAGAATGAAGTTCTAGGATTAAGAGCTGTTCTTGCGGGGTAAGGTTTCCTCGCTTGATATCTGGTTTCAAGTAATTAAGCCATCTGAGTCTGCAACTTTTCCCATTCCTCTTCAATCCTGAATGGTTCAACCAGAAACGAACAAGTTTAGTTTCAGTTGTATACAATTATTATAGATTATTGAAGAAGAGACTTGAGGTACGTACCAGCACTTTTTGCTAACATATTCCAGCGACCCTCACCATGGCGAGCAATATAGTGGATGAGGAGGCTGTCTTCTTCAAGAGTCCAAGGGCCTCGTCTCATCTCAGTACTCTCTTCTTCCTCCTTAGAACAAGTCTTATCTCTCTTCGAAATAGTAGACATGGCTCAGTTTCTTGCGGGGTTCTGCAACTGGTGGGATCAGCAAGAGAATTAATGCTAATAAAGCTGTGAAAGTGAAGGTATATATAGACTAGAACAAGGTTCAAGCTAATCCTTCAATGATGAGATCTGAGACTAGCTTGTCTTCATGCCTATTTATATACATACTCATCAAGGGAATTTATCAAGATGGGGTCTTAGTAACCTGGTGAACAAATGAGTAATTTTTGACCATTATCCGACACGTGGATATATTAATCAAACAGCTGCCTTTTCTTTTCGGCTTGCTAGATTTTCGATTTGAATAAGTGGGAAAAGGGTGCTTTGGCTATTGCCTATAAAGGAATTTTTCGAGATAGGGTTTGGTACTATGGTGAATATTTTCTTGTCTAGGTTAAGTCTCGCATACGCAATGAAACAGTCATCTAGATATGATATATGATATCTTAGCTTGTGTGATCGCACCAAAAATAGCTAGATTAAGTATGCTTTTTTTTTTTAAATAAAAAGAAAACAGATAAAAAGTTTATATTGGATTCATGCATATATGATAGATTATATTTGGAAATGAAGATATTCGAGAACAGAGACATGGAAGGAAATGGACTATTCATAAAGTGCCATAATTATGAGCCACTGGAGAAGTATCAATGACGCAAAATGGGAGGATGTCGACTCATTTACTCACAATTCATCAGAAGCGCAGGCTGCTCTGAAGGGCACATGCCGTAGTACAAAAAAATCAGATTTTCTTTTAGAACTTTTTCTAGTAGCTACATATTCCTTCTGAATTGTTACATCAAGAAAAATAATCTAGTCACTGATGAAAATCCATTATGCTAATTTTTCTTTAGAGGGAAATATTTATTAATTGAGAATCACAAGAATCAGGACAAGCCACCAACATGCATTAACTTTGATAGAATTAACTATCATTGTTTAAAAATAAGATCTTAAGTTCGAGTTCATTGTTTGATTAATGCTTAGGGCTCAACTACTCAGCTCTCACAAAAAAAAAAAAAAAAGGAATCATGACAAGGTTCATTGATTAGAAAATGCTTATTGATTCTCCTGGGTTCAACCTCCTAATCCCTGTAATGCAAATGACATTATATGCTAGATTAGAGGTCATCAAGTACAAAGCTCTTGAAACTAATGGACTGGCAAGAATTTAGAAATGGCCAACTTATAAGAAAATCAAATCATTTCTTTGAAAGATATATGAAATCACCTCCAAACTAGCTTTGTTGTCACGAAAGGATCCGTGTTTGCCAAAGGACTTGTCCTTTTGTTGTAATGTTTTAGAATGGGAAAATAACAATCAAGGACAACTGGCAAAACTTTATATCAACCAATGATCAGTTATTGTCAAAATTCAAATGGATAGGTATTGATTTGGGTTAGTCTTTTATTAACAATTATCTATTTGGGTTTTAACAACTCATTATAAATTAACAATAATTTAGTCAGGCTTGTTTTTCATTCAAGTTTTGATAATAATTAGTTCTTGACTGATATATAATTTAGTCAGTGATCCTTGATTACTATTTTCATTTTAGAATCGTCCTAACATATCTTGAGTGACAGCAAGAGAGCTTGGGAAGTGTAGCAAAGATTAGTTAGGTATTCAAATCTAACTACTTTCTTTTCTCTTTTATTACATTTTAGACTCGTCCTTACATATTTTGAGTGACAGTAAGAGAGCTTGGGAAGTATTCAAATCTAACTACTTTCTTTTCTCTTTTATTGCATGATTGGATTCTTTGAAACACAAAGGGTCTATTTGGTTATTGCAATGAAATGAAAAGGAATGTGTTGATAGTGAACAAAATATACTAGAATAAGCTGTGTATTGATAGAGAAATGGAAAATTATAGAGAGGCAAGAGCCTTGGAGTGATGAAAAGGTGGGAATGAGTATTGATGACTTTATTTATGGTAATCTCCTTTTCTACCCCTCTATTACCTCATAGCTTTAATTTTTCCATTATCTCCATCTTTCTATCATTCTACAAGTTTATTTCAGTTCATTTTGTTATCTATAAATCATTTCTTTCTATTACATTCCTCTTCAATAACCAAATGGGCCCAAAGAGTTTGTAGGATACCCTAGTACAAGAAGAATTATTTGGTAAAAAATATTTCCTCATGTTTATTGGAATATCTAGAAGAGCAAGATGCACAAATCGTTTCTTTGATGAAGACACTCCACTTAAAGACATTGCCTTCACCATCACACAAGCATATAATTAATAACCTCTCAACCTTTAATCAAGGATGAATTCTTTAATTTTGGGACCAAATACATCTCAATTCAAATAGAGGGGTGTAACGTTCTCACTCCATTAAACGCTATTAATAAAAGAAACTCATGATAATTAGAGGATTAGCTCAAAAAGTGAGTATCAAGTTTTAATCCAAAAGTAAGGGATCCCAATTTTTCTAAAGAGAAACAAGTTAAAATCAATCAAAATCTTTCATATCAGAGTAAAAATAAGTTTCGGAAGCATAGGATACCTCAGAGGAGTGAAAGAAATCGAAAATGATTGAAAAACAAAACATATGCTATGATTTAGAGCAATGCGCCGTGGCGTGTTACTCGTTGTGCCACGCGTAGTAGCTCAGGTGCCATGTGCCGCAACGTGTTACACGAAAATTCATTGGTTCTGCTGTCATTTGATAGCAAAACTGAGAACTTTTGACTCGCCTTGATTCTCTGTCCGATGTCTGAATACGTGATCTAGGTTTCTACAGAAAGCTCTTCACATGAACTAGCTAATGGCACAGGTTTCACTTCCAAAATAAATCACACTAGAAAGTTGGACACCCAAACACAATTTGACTATTTTTTAATACTTTTACACAAAATGGGTGTCCAAAACTCTCAACAAGTGCCAAAAGATTTTCCTAACACCTGAACCATATCCAATGAACTTAAGACTACTAGTACAACATGTCACAAGCATCGAAATATCAATATAACAGAAATTTACTCCTCAACCCCAATTTACCAAAAACAAAGGAGGAGGTAATTTCCCATTGCATTTAACTCAAATAATTTAAAACATGCTCAAATCTTTATTTCTACACTTGCATTAGTATTTTAGCCCTATAAACATATATATGTCAACATACACAAAGGTTAAGGGCCCAAAATATAATTCTAACATTTTCAACAACCAAAATAGTGCGAGTGAGGTAATATGCATCCTAGAATTGGCAAGCCATATACTATTATACAATTAAAGCTAAACTAGAGACATACAGTAGGAATATGCTAATTTCCTACTTCTTTAGTCTTCTCCCTCTCAACACCAGAGTTAGGGCCTAAAAAGTATTAAATAAGAGGGGTGAGTCTAGCCACTCAGTAACCAAGGTTAACCCTACCCTATACAATTATATATCAATTATAAAACAAATACATGCACAAGGAGATCAAATATGCAAATCAAACTCACATGTATCATAATTTACTATTTATCACTATATAGCTTCTTTAACTCATGTAACTAGGTACATTATCACCATATTCTCAGATATGTGACATGACCTATACTCTTGCAACCTGCCACCGTTTAGCATGTATGACATGTCATTCATTTACTTAGGCAATGATCATCCAACTTTATATCTTCTTATTTTCTTAGACTAAAACTGTGGGCTATAACATTGATTAGGGCTCCATTCGTGTGATTGAACTACCCAAGCTCACCAATCATGAGATGTGAGCAGGTCAAAGATCATAGGACTCACTCTCAGACTACGGCTTCCCTATTCTCGAATCCCTAGGGTGTCTCATACCCTAGGCTATTCTCTTCATTAAACTAGTGGAGATAGCTAAGTTCTAGTCCCTCAATAAACTATGGGATAGTCCCTCGACAAATAGTAAGACAAGGCTATAGCCCTTGTGCACCGAAGGGCAGCCTAATTATCATATGAATTTTCTCTACTCCTAAATCCCTAGGCGAACTCCCGCCACTGATCATACCATAATCATTACTTACTTGAGTTTACTTTTTCACTTTCATTTACTTACTATTACAAAAATCATGTTAGGCTCATGACCTTACGCTATCCAAGTGTGTATCCTCATTATTTTCTCAAATTCATTTCATGACTAATACACAAATATCTCTACTCGTCATCGCATTCATTTTTCAAAACATAAGCAGTTTTATAGTAAAATCCTTTTGACTTTACATTTTAAATTTCAAGTCAAAATAGCACTGTGCTTAATCAAATTTTCATACACTCATTAAAAACTAATATATAGTTTTACATAAAAATTAATTTTATGCATGTAACATTCACCATTTACATTCAATAATCAATTAACATATAACTGCCAAAGTAGAGTTTTCTCCGGTTACCTCAAACCTTTGAGAGGTTAAAGGTTTACCCCTCAATTAAATAGCTTTCAAGTTTGAATTTTCACTCCAATAGGTGACTAAGAACCAAAACTACAACCAACCAAGTTGAATTCCATCAACATAACAAACTCAAACATTTGAACCCTCACTCTTTACTTCCAAATTGCCCAACCTTTACTTTACAAGAGGTGGGGCCTAACTATTGGGTTTAATAATTACCTTTAGCCTCCAATAGCATTAATGAGCCATTAAATCCTCATTAATGGCATCACAAACTTTCAACCACCCATAATAAATGGGATTTTCGGACATTAATGGTGTCCAACAATCCAAGATACCAAAACTCATTATACCTAAGTTTAGATACTTTAATATACCTTTATTAACTCCATTTGAGTTAACAAATTTAGACCCATAACCTATATAAACTGAAATCTCACTTCCACTATCAAACCCTAACCATAAACTTATAAATGTGAAAGAAATGGGGAGATTAATAAGTATTATACTTACCTTGGGTGTTTGTAGCCTTCAAAATACTCTCAAAGTAGTCTCCAAGTAAACCCTAGCAGAGTATTAGCACACTCTTCTTTCTCTCTTTTCTTTTCTTTCTTTTTTTGTCTCATTTCACGTCTGATAAAGTGCAGAAAATGGTCATGCACTATGGCAGACACACAACGCGCCGCGGTATATGACACAGAGAAGACCTCCCTCGCTCAGAGATAGCTGTGCACCGCGGCAGACGATCAAGGAATTGCGACGTGTGGCACAACAATTTCAACTCTTCCTTTTCTTCTCCTTTCGATGCTTGGGTGGCCCACCTCGATACCAGACCCATAACTAGGGCTGAAATAGCATCAGACATGATTATTAGATTTCTCTGATTGCACACCACTTCAATTTAATTAATTACCCTAACTAGGTTTAATTAATAAGGGAATTAAAACCCAAGATGTTACAAGGGGCCTCTTGAAGAATATTGGTTTAGACTAGATGCTAATGGCTCCATTAACCACTATAATATTATGGCTTCTAGAGGTATCAACTGTGACAATAAAGGAAATTCAATAAAGGACTTCTCTAAATTTCTTGTTTAATTACTATCCTAACATTGAGTTTGATCTTTTAGGTATCCTTGAAAGCCTTGTCCTTTGTTGGAATACCAAAATTTATAAAGTTAATGTTTGGACCGACTCTTTTGAGGTTCTTGAGCTCATGAACGACAATCTCTCTTTAAATCATCCCTTTTATGACACAATGAAGGAAATCAGAATTCTCATTATATATGCAAAACTGGACTACTACCTTCAGCCATGTTTTCATAGATGTTAATAAATGTGCAAATTAATTAGCTCATCAAGTGTCTCACAACTATCATGATATCACTAGTTTTGACTTTACACAAAAAAATTTATTAATTTCTGACATGTCTTAATTTTGTTGTCTCCTTGCACAGTTTTCACTAGCCATCAATTTAAAAGAAAAATAAAATGCTTATTGAAATATTGATAGATTATCCTAGAATACCATGATCTAATTGACTCTTTTGAGATTCTTGTACTCATTAATAATGACTTTTCTTTGAATCATCCATTCTTCAATACAATCAAAAAAATTAAAGATCTCATTATACAAAACTAGGTTGTTATATACCTTCAACTATACTTTCAAAGATGCTAATACATGCACAGACTTACTAACTCGTCAGATGTTTCATGACTCTCACAATGTCACTATGTTGGAGTTTCCATGCACCTTTAGAGTATAAAAGCTTGTTAATCTCTGACAAGACTTCATTTTGTTGTCTCCTTGCGTGATTTTCATTGGCCATGTATCAATTTAAAAAAAAAATGCTTACTGAAAAATTGATAGATTATCTACTAATGAAATTAACGGAGGGATTCAAACCCATGCTCTTATAAAGCACAAGTCGTATCTTATATAAGAGCATTGTAAGGTTATAACTGTTAATTCGCCATCGTAATCATTTAATTAGCACTAAGAGAAATTAGAAGCGTCATTTCTTTCGTGTTGACTAGGACTTTAATGAAAGCATATCTCGTACCCTATTTGGTCCAATTAATTAAGAAATTTTGTTTAAGTAATTGTTCTTCATATAAAAGTCAACTGGTGGCTCGATCCGTTTTGTTAATCTTTCCTGTGTTTAGCAATTATATTAATTCTGAGCAGTCATTGATTAAGTAGTTAAGTATTTGATATTCATAAAGGGATAAAGCAGATTGGATGGAAGATGAATGGATGAGATATTCTTGTACGTGGACACAAAAGGGTCCATCCTGCGATCAATCAAAAAAAATCAAAACATGATTGCACAGCATGTGAAAGAAGGAAAAAATGGGTCCAATAATTATTTTGTACTTTTTTCTTGTCAAGTTTAAATATTATTTATTGAAGAAATTTTTATGGAGCAGCCGCCGCTTTTCATGAGTCAGATATATTTAATTCAGAGGAAATGGCAGTGATAAATTTGAGCTTCATCTAAAGAATTATTAATACTCTTTACATACACTTTTAAAAATTAAATTTTAGACTAATATTTAATGAATCTAAATTGAAGAAATTCTTTGCTCCAAATACTTCAGAGGAGATATTAGGAGATATTTTTTACTGTTGACGGAGTTTACTCCTTATATTTATTTAAAAAAATTATCCCTGAGCTTTCATTATGAATATTTGTACTTCTAAAATATAATAATTAAAATATTTGTTTTCGTTTAACTTCATGGAATTTTATAATGAGTCTCAGAAAATTGCCAAGGACCAAGAGAGCTTTCAATGCAATACAAGAGCATCGCATGGCCTACAATACTGTGTATAGAAATCCATGAGGGGGAAATTACATAAAGGAATGTATCTGAAACAAAGAATTACCATCAAGTGATTTTTTTTTTTGTTGGGAAATAGGGTGTTCACTTGATTAAATATTGGATATGTAAATATATAATACTTTGAATTCAATAATTCACTTTCAAATATAAAAAGACCACTTAGTAAGTAATTATTAATTAATTTTTTAATTTTTAAATTATTTTTTTGTTAAATGGCATTTTTGCCTCTCAATTATTCATCCAAAAGTATATGATTTCCTAAATTTTCATATAGTGCAATTTCCTTCTTCAACTTTTAAAAATAATGCATTGGGTTCCTTTTAAAAAAAATTGTAAATTCATTTTCTGAAATTTTTTTAATCAATTTAGAATACTCAATACATTATTTTTAAAAGTTGGAGAGAAAAATAACACTATATAAAACTTTAAGATACCAAATGCTCTTGAGTGAATAGTTGACAAAGAAAAAAAAATGTCTTTTAACTCTTTGTTTTTTTTTTTCAATTGAGTCCTGACTCCACGAATGATTAAGCACTTAATTATGATGTTGTTGGTGAAGCAAATGTATATATTATCCATTATAGTTAGAGGAAACAGATAAAGACAAACATTATAACGAGAAAAGATAAATATATCAGCAAGTTTTGTTTGCAGGTTCTGTTATAATTTGTGCATTTCTTCCTTGTTTTATCTAATGAGATTCAAAATTATTGGTCTTGTTTTCCTAACATTTAGGTCATAAATCTCAAGTCTTGATTTCATATTAATGTCTTAGATTTTAGTGTGTGTTTGGATAAATAGTTTTTCACATATGAAAAGCACTTTTGAGCTTTTCAATGCTAAAAGTTGCTTGAAAAATTTTTACTGAAGCAAAATAACTTTTGAGATGTGAATTGAAAAGAGTTTGGAAGTAGATTTTGAAATTCTATTTTAAATTGGATTTCAAACATCAAATGTGAGGTAGGCATTTAATGAGGAAAATAAATTTGCACCTACTTTTTAATTGATCATGCTACTTTTGATTTTTTTAACTTTCTTCGCCCGAGTTTACTTTACTATTCTCAAATTCTATTTGCTCTCAGCTCCTCTTAGCATCATCTGCCATTCCTCTAACCGAACTTCTCCCGTCTCCATCTCCCAGCCATCGAAGCTCCCTCGTTCGGTAATAAATGTTAAATTATTTATTGCGTAATTTTTTTCTAACATATTAAACTTCATATTTTTTGTTCTTATTATTTAACATATTAAATTTTATATCATTTTAAATTTTTTCAAATTTTTAAACATATCTAATATATTATATTTGAATAACAAAAATTATAAATAATTATAAATTAATGTCCTTTTTGGTTATTATATATTTAAAAGCATAAATCATCATTAACCTAAATAACTTTCAATTTATCAAACTAATTTTTTAAAAAAATATATTCAAATATAAATTTTATTATAACAAATAACTTTTATTTTTAATTTTTGCTAAATAAATTTTTAACAAACTAAAAATCAAACACATTTAATCAGGGTTGCCCTCTTTGTAATCATTGCATTGCATTATTTCACTAGAAGTATGCATGCATGTATACATACATACATACATACGATTTAATAATAATACACTATTGGGTGATATATAAAACTAAAAATCATATATTAAAATTTGAAATAAATGATTAAATAGCAAGTGAATTATGGGAAACAACGGGTTTTGGACTTTGGGGCTTCTAACATGCCTCCAGCTATTACTTTTTGTAATGTCCCATCCTTTAAATTTTGTTTTTCTTATGATAACTAGTTTCTATATAAAATAAAAAAATATTTTGACAGGAAAATAATAATTTTTTAAAGAGAAAAATATCACAACGATACAATTTTATAGTATTTTCCAGAAAAATTATCTATAAAAAAATACATAGTTTCAAAATAGAAATATACTAAAATCCCTCTCTTTTTTAATATGTTTATTTGACTAAATGAAATTCTAATATTGCCGAACTCAATTATGAGTTACTCCCCAGCAATATTTTTTACATTCACACAAACTTGAACTCAAACCTTGAATTTAAATGGCTATATCTTCTTCCACCAAGACCAATATACCTACTAGTAATGTCTCTCATTTGATGTAAAAGCTAATGGTGAAAAGAAAGCATAGAAACAAAATTGAAAATAATAGAAGACGTGACAAAAATATTAGAAATATGAAGGTGTGGGAAGAGCGTTAAAAGCAGAAGGGGATGAAGATTAAGACAGAAACCAGCTGATTACGGTGCTTG
Organism: Prosopis cineraria; assembly: GCF_029017545.1. Taxonomy (NCBI): domain Eukaryota; kingdom Viridiplantae; phylum Streptophyta; class Magnoliopsida; order Fabales; family Fabaceae; genus Prosopis; species Prosopis cineraria. The sequence goes on from NW_026555336.1 coordinate 30,132,071, forward strand.
GGGACGAAGAAGACGTGTTTGACTGAACAAAGAAAGCAATGAAACAAGTGACAAGTTGAAAACATGGCAACGTTCAGAGAACTTGTAATTGATGGCCGTCGGCAACTTCACAAAAGCCATTTTTTCATGAGTTGGTGGTGACGGTGAGAGATCTCATTTAGTATATGTCGCCACTGACAACATGTGAGTAATTTGTAGCCATTTATCCCAAGTGCCACCCCACCCACCCACGTGGCTATATCAACGGCTCTGATTCCTTTTAGCAAACACGCCAATGATGGTTCCACTCCGGACATTTTGTCAAACTCATAACTGTATTTTGAAAGCCATCTTGTGCAACTACGTACGCTTTTGGAAAGTCTTGTGGTTCTCCTTTTATTTTATTTAATGATATTTTTTTTTATTTTTCAATGTATCTCTACAGCTGACAACCATAACACTAATCCATCGAAGCGTCATTTAAGTATTATATCCATGTAAGCAAGCAATGTTTAAAAAATTAGATTAAAAGTCTCAATTTTGATGATTCAACCAATAGTTGAACCAATGAGGTAATAAATAAATTAAAATTAAATAAAATAATATTAAATTCATATAATATATATTAAGAAATAAATTCAAAATACCTCTAGTTGTTAAAATTAACAACAACATGACCATAAATCAATACTATTATATGTTAATTTTATAAATTGTCAAACATATGTGGGTTTTCTTAAGGGTTCAATTTTTAGATTTTTTAGCATTATATATATATATATTAAGTTCAAACCGCCCATTTTATGTAAAAGCCATTTTGGATTCCAGCTTAGTTCTAGGTTCTAACTCAATGACAGATCAACCATGTAAACGATTTTCTAATCCAAATCAAACCTAACGAGTTTTAGTGGACAGTCTGACTGTCCAGCATGGCTCGATATTTGATTCTTAAAATACTGCATACAAGTTTCATAGCGAACAATCAAATCATATGCTTTTGTCTCTTTTCAGTCTTTTGTATGATATGAAAACGACACCGTTAATAGGACTCTCCACTCGCACGGCTATTCACCAATGACACTTCAGGCCGTGGGCCAAAGTTAACAGGCCGGCCCAAAATAGCCAACTTCACCATAAGGTTCAGAGACGTGAGATCCACAATCCATATCCATCTGAAATCCTACCCAAACAATGTAATGAAAACAGGGAAAAAAAGAGTAAGAGAGTCATCCATTGTTCGGGCCCGATAGTTTTGTTTTGGAAGTGCTTGGTAATATCGCATGCAGCATAATTGTACCAAAAACTTGTTCAAAAAGTTAAAAAAAAAAAAGAATTTCACTTTAAATAGTTCTATGTACTTCTCAATATAAATTTTGGAATCCACGTCAAACTCATGGATTATATTTAAAGTCATGTTAATTCCATTATAAAAATATTGTTTAACATGTCTCAATTTAAAACTAATTTAAATAAATAAATACATGATCATCAGTTGAACGAATTTGTTAAATTAAGCGAAACCATTGAATTAAGTTATGGAAATTTGGTTGGCAAAAAAAAAAAAGTTGTGGACATTTGGATAAGGATGATGACAGTTTTGCTCCCACTCCCACTCAACCGCCGAAATTATAGTCAAGTTTTAAATTCAAGAGAATAATATATCATATCTATGTACAACATTTATGTCCCAAAATAATTATAACTAGTTAGATTGACAGGAAAAAAATATATTTTTATTTTAATATAGATCTGTTAAAGATTAGAAACTAAAAATAATAATAATATCAAATCTGAAATATCAAGTTTTAATTCCAAAAGTCCAAATTTAATTCTCATCAATTTTTGACTAGTATATATTAATCATATAAAACTATTCTAATTTAAAAATATTTATGGGACGAGATGGGATTAAAGTAGTCTTATCCTATATCCCGTTGTAAAAAAAAAAAAAAAAAATATGCCTCGTGTTTTGAGACCAGAAAAGCCTACCTAAAAAAGAGCGGAAGAGAGAATTGAAAATGTAAAAAGTCTGAATAATTGAGTACAATTTTTCTGCTTGAAACAAACAAATCACAAAAGGTGCAATAAAACTATTACAACAACACAAGGGACAAAAAAAAAAAAAAAGAGTCATAACTCAGAAAATTCAACACCATACTTTTTTAATTCTAGGTACTGTAATAACATTTCTCAGATTTTCACTTCGGGTCTGTTTTCGCTCACGATCCCTTGGTGCTTATCAGTTGCTACACATCTTTTAGATTTTTTTTTGAATTTATATTTATATTTATTAAAAAATTTATAATATTTATTTTCAATTTAGATAATACATATTTAATTTGAATGGCTCAATTTAATATGAATAATTTTAATAGTTTTCATAAATTGATTATCTGGATATAAGTTTTATGGGTTCAAGTTAAAAAAAAAATCAAATAATATGAAAAGTACATATGAGTTCAATAAATTCATCATGGTTTGCGGGATTAAATTTTCAAAAACTTTAGGTCAGCATATCATAATTTTATGTGACACACTTGTAAATTTTAAAAAAGCTGAGATATTGCATTTGCCAACCCTCAAATTAACGTGGCTGTCATTAGTTTTTTTTTTTTTTTTTAACTATTCAATGTCTGTTTTCACTTTTCAGTTTTCATTTTCTTTATTTTTGCTGTAGTTCTTAATCATTCTGATCAAATTTTCAATGTCCAAATGTGTTTAATTTTTATTTTAATAATAATTTTTATAAAACATCAAATCTAAATCTCGTAAAGTTAATTTGATAATGAATGAGCTCTCAGTTTTTCGGCTGGAAAACAACATCAAATTATCAATGAAGACATGTTTTGGGCTTACGAAATTATAAATATTTAAGATAAACATTATTTATCTTCAATCAATAGCACACTAAACTTTAAAAAATAAAAAGGTAGAAAATAATTATAAAAAAACACACACACACACACACATATTTGCATAAATTTAATGATAGAAGGGATGCGTGGCGGTGATGAAAGTATATATAATGGTAAATGGACCCTCCAAATTAGAACTTGAAGAGAATACAATGCATCTTGGCCAATCATACAAGTCTCCCATGAACTAATGCTTCAGGCACGTAGGACCAACGCAGCTTTCTAGCCAAATTATATAAAACATATCGTTCAAAATCAGATTATGTTTCACTTGTACTTTCACAGCTAAACAGGATCGTTATCATTAATCAGCAATATCAATTTCAGAAATCTCTGTCTTTAAAATTATGCCTTCAATGTGTGTACATGTTTCAATGAGTTGAAGTTCAAGTGAATTAAGTCTCGTAAACTCGTTGAAATCAAGAGAAGTCTTATGACATGTAAAATGCTTATAGAGATATTTATAAATCATTCTCCAATAAAAAGTCCTTGCTTCATTGACAAGAATCAAACTCGTCGCATCCTTACGCAATGTGAGCCAACTTCTTACTAATTGAGTCACGCTTGTTCTTGTAGGTTCAATTATATATAACACAAAGTTCTAAAGTTATAATATTCTATTACGTTGTTTAAACATGAGTGGATTTAAGTTAACATGAGAAGTTTCATATCAAATAAACTTAAACTTAATAACTAATATCTAATAATATAGAACGACCCACAAACATGAGCAGTTTTAAATCAAGATGTGATGTTGTTTCACTGCTTTTCATCTATTTGTCCTCTCCCCTACAGTCCTATCATATATGAAGGTTTCTACAGGTTCAACTGCATTCCATGTATCTAACTGGTTAGACAACATGATTGATATATCAACTATCAAAGTCTATAAAAAGGAATTGATGGGGGATGAAAACTGAGAATCAAGGAAGGACTTTTTTAACAGAGTAATCTTCTCTCTTCTCCCACCTTGACCAATCAAGGGTCCGTCATGCCTTTCTCCAATGGCAGCCGATTGGATCAAGGACTCAAGCTTCCACTGATTCAGTCACCAGACAGCTTTGGACAGAAGTTATCTTCCCCACATTCTGCAGATTCTCCAGAAATTAGTAAGGTTGAGAAAAACATCTTCCGCTTTAGAAAACTTGCTTTTTTAAGTTCATCGCTTGATAACTTGAAGCACAAGTTCTTTCATTATATTGTTTGCAATTAACAGAAAGCAGTTGGATTCAAAAGGAAGAGAAGCAATAACAGGATTGAAGAGAAGCAGAAAGAAGTAATCCATGTCAGGGCAAAAAGAGGTCAAGCTACTGATAGTCACAGTTTAGCAGAACGGGTACGAGTACAAAAATCAAACCCCTTTACATATAAATATATAAAGCCACTCAGAGTTGAGATAATTCTTTTTTTTTTAATTAAATTTCAGGTGAGAAGAGAGAAGATCAATGAAAAGCTAAGATGCTTGCAGGACTTGGTTCCAGGATGTTACAAGGTTAATTGATCAGAACGGTCTTTGATGTTATGTTTGTTCAGAATAGTCTTTGATGTCATTTTTATGAATTTGCAGGCAATGGGAATGGCAGTTATGTTAGATGTGATCATAAACTACGTTCTGTCACTACAGCAACAGATTGAGGTGATTATGATGATGGTGGTATTATTCATTATTTTTCCCATTTTGGTTATCAAATATATCCTGACTTGCTGATATTTAAATTTCTCATTCTTTTCTTGAAAAAGTTTCTCTCCATGAAGCTCTCAGCAGCAAGCATGTGTTTTGATTTCAACACCTACGAGATGAATACCATCCAAACCATGCAGGTACACTTTAAAGTCATCTGTGTTCTGTGGTTGTTTGACGTGTTATATATATATATATATATATATATGTATATGTTTTTCTACACACGCTCATGAAAGGCTTGTGTGTTGCAGAGAAGTCCTAGCACAGATAGAGTCCAAGGGATGGAAAGGATGGAAGGAGAAGGTTATCAAGGCTTTGCTTATTGGAACCCTACATGGCCGCTTCAGTAGAAGAAGAAGAAAGTCTTTGGTTCTGCTGGAAGCATCCTTTTTTTCATACACATAAATTAGTTGGATTACTGTTAAGATGAAACTCTGTAAAACAAATATTGCATTGCAGGTAATAGCGAACTATACTTGTTAAGAATGGGGAGTGGTTGCTTGAATACATGTTGATATTCTGCTTTACAAAGTCATCAATATGTTCAAGCTCTGAAGTGTACTTTTCATATCCATGAATTTATAATTAAAAAGTGGGCTAAGTTCATCTCAGAACTCTCTGAATAATAGTGACAGTTTACTGCAGCAGCATTTTTTGCTACAGTTAAGTTAATGAAATATGGTTCACAATAAGAGAAGGCTTAACAAATAAGCCAAATAGAAGAGTCCAATTTGCAGAAACAGATACTACATAGATAAGTCCCATTAATTTGCCAAGCTCATAACACTGACATTGACAAATGAAGATGAAATATCCATGTGTCTACAATGTCGGTGGTCATGACCTGGGTTCACTGAAATTGAGATAGATCCATGATAGTTAGTAACATATTGGGATGTGATTCGTGTAATGTGATAGATCAAGTTTGTTGGATTAATAAATAAAGAGAGTGAAAGGGGCAAGTACAATGGATTGTTCATCAAAATTTGGACGGACTAACGTCTTTAAATGCTAAAGAAAGCTTCAACAGATTGAGATGCTTCATAAAGGTACAACAAACAAGAAAATGTGATGCAGCTTATGGATTTTGCGCGTGGGACAGCAAGACCACCTGATGGGAAGAAATAGAAATAGAAATAATTAAAGATATTCCAAGGATATTATAGATTTAAAATATTTTTCTCTCATATTAATTACGCATATTTTGTTTTAATTTGAGTTACTGTTATCTTTCAACATTTATTATTATCTTTTCATTTATTATTATCTTTTTATTTAATTTTAGAATTTCTAATATTTTCATGCATTTATTTCTAAGGTTTGGTTGAAGTTTATAAATAGTACCTTAACTCATTTGATTTGCACGCACATTTAATTGAAGAAGAGTTACTGTTATCTTGCTTCTTCTCTGAGTTTTCACGTCTCTCTTTTCTCTTTATTGATCCCTTTTTTTTTTCTATATTCTCTCCTTCTTTTCCTTCCTTATTCTGCATCACCATCTCAGTGTTATATGTACATGAATGCATATAATAATGGAAAAATCACATCCAGCCTCCCCTCAAGGAAATGAATCACAAATAAGAACTAATGCAGAATGAATTGTTAAAATAAGAACATGACTTTTTTTTTAATATAACTTATTGTTGGTCTTTATCTGTAATTAATTCTCTTGAAAGGACGTTGGATGTGATTTTTCCTAGAATAATTATCTTGACAAGTTGATAAGTACGAACAATAATGCATATCTTAGTTGTTACTTGGCAAGAGAATCTGCTACTTCATCCCACTCAATCTTCTCTCATTGAACTTAAGTTTACATCACTCGCCTTCTCATTTCATCATTGCCATTATGGAATTTCTGGATTACAAGAAATCTGTAGCTGGAAGTCGATCATATGGATAACTCAAACAATGACTCTATACTCTAGAGATCATTGTTGTTAAGAAGTTATGATTTCTTTGAATATTCTCAAAGGAAAGATGAATTTAAGTTTAATTTATCAAACCAAACCACATTAGCATTTCATCTATTTACAAGAACACTTTCGCGTGTATTTGGATGAGGGAAAAATCAATTTTTTTAGCAAATTACCCAAACAGTCAAAAAAAGACAAAAATTGATTCTGAGGCAAGACGCGCATTTTCCCCTAAGCTCCTTCCATCAGCTTTTGACAGAAATTTATCAAAAAACGTTAGAAAAAATTACAAAGAAAGCCCACAAAAAAATTACAAATAAAGCACATAATTTAATAAAAATAAAATCAAACTCTCTTCTCTTATCTTTTTTTCTTAATAAAATTCAAATTTTGTATCCTCAAAAAATTAATGTTTAATATTTAAGAATTAAATTATATAGTAATCTATATAGTTAAAATTGATTCTGATTAAATTATCCAAACATCTTCAATTATATTACAATTAATTTCAAAAAAATAGTATTCAAATAGATTGTGTTATAACATATTCAATTATAATTAAATCTACCACTTAATCAATTATTTTCATAATCTATTATACCTAACTGAAATCTAAATGAGTACTTCGCAAATTTCAAAGTTTTAACCAGCTTAGCTATCAATTATTTTACTCTCAAAGAGTGCTTTTCACTTTCAAAAAGCTCAAAATTGTTTGGGTATCAAATTTTAGCCAAAACAACTTTCTAGAAGTATATTTAGGAAAACGGCCAATTGTTTGGACAAACTTTTGAAAAAAAAAATATATCAAAATATAAATTTTATTATAATAATAACTTACTTTTATCTAGTATTTTAAAAATTAGATTGAACAGGCCAGTTCAACCGATTGAACTGAAAACCGACTCTTAATCTTGTTTGGTTGAGCCCTCAAAACTAGGGAACCGGTCAATGATCGGAAAAATCGGTTGAAAAACAGGCCAATTTCCTTGAAAACCAGGCTAAATTATTTTAAAATATAAAAAATTAATTTTAAAATTAATTAAAACAAAGAACCGTTAAGAATGATTAATATTAATCATGTATTCATTAACAATATATCATTTTATCAAGCATTTATTAATATTTTTTGAAAAATATAAATATTTGAATATATTTCTTACTTAATTATGATATATAAATTAAAAATATATTAATTTAATGTCAACTGATTCAACCATGGTTCGACTACGGTTGAACCAATTAACCGTAAACCAGTACCTAATCTGATTTAATAATTAGTTCAGTTTTTAAAACTTTACTTTTACTAAATAAACTTTTAACAAGCTAACTTTTGGCTCTTAAAAAACCAAAAGGGCCAAAATCTAGTTCTCTTTTGTATCATTTTAATTATTTTTTATTTTGTCCACGGCTTTTTGTTCAGTAACAATGCAACATTTCTAGCTTACGAAGTTGAGATTTGACAAGGAAGCTGGGTACCCGGCAAAAAAGGGAAGATGGTTTTAATACTTCAAAATTATTACTATCTAGTTGATGTGAAGTTTGAAAAATAAAAAATTATAATATTTATGGCTTATGAAGAATGCGGTTTATAATATCATGCAAGAGCCGAGATAGAGAAACACACACAAGAACGTGGATTGAAAAGTGCTTCTCATCATAGGATTCCATATTGTCGCTTGGTGTTTCAGGGTTGTTTGGTTAGTTTTGATTGACCAGTAGTTATGACTTTTGACTGTTTTCTCAAAATATCTCAACGAGATGGCAACGTCGAAGCGACATTTCAAAAAGATTTCTCAATTCGCATCACTCAAATTTCAATCTTTCCTCCTTAGATAAACAAATACCCTTATCCAGTTAACGCTGTCTAATAAAAGCACAACTTTACTAATTTTATTACAAATTGAATGTAGTGAAAGGGGATAATCTTTTTATAACATAATAAATTAATATTTAAATTTTTATTAAAAGAAATATCTATATTTAAACTTCAGTTGTGTCTAAAATAATATTGTCTTTAATAAAAAAAACGTGTGTAATAAAGAAAACAAGTACATTATTAAAAATGGAGAGTAATTGCTCGGAAACGATGGAGAAAACAAGTCTATCATTACATAACAGTTCTATTTTGAAACTCTAACATGTGTGCATGCAAGAGTAGCATAAAAATATCAAATCTTAATTCATAATTTTAAAGTTTAAGTTTATAAGTCATTTTCTTTTACTACATATTAATTATTAAACTTATATCAGTTCAAATTCACTTACATTTGTACAAACGAACATAAATTGTTGCTGGATTTTCTTCTAAAGAGTAAGTAATGCAGCACAAATTTATTTGGCAGTAAGCAAGCATGCTTCAGCATTGGTTTTGCTATGCCTTGATTTGAATGCGTAATGCTATGTGCCCCTCAGAGATGCACCGTAAAAGTTCTAAGCCGGTTTTATTCTTTTGGTCTAATGATATAATCTTGAATTTAAACAAGACCCTGTTGCTCTTCACTCATGTTTGACTGACCGGTGCGCTAAAAAAATCCAATTTCCTGTTTCCCAACTACCAAATAGACGACAGATGCCTTCATTTAAACACACCTTTGCGAGTTGAGATTTTGGGGCTCTGATCAGCAAACTCAGAAAATGGAAGAAGATCATGGAGGGACAGGGAAGAAGGTGATGGTGGCCATAGATGAAAGTGATGACAGTTACTATGCACTCATTTGGTTGCTCAAAACTCTCAAGGAATCACTACGAAGCAAGCCCGTTTTACTCTTCATGGTTCAGCCTGCAATTGATAGCAACTACATTTTTTCAGCTTCCCTTGGCTCTGCTCGCCTCTACTCTTTACTTTCACCCAGTTGAGTTCTACAAAATTCCATCCACTTATTACTGTCATGGATTCTTCTCCTTTCTTTGTGTTTGTTCTTGTTTTTCTTGGTTGCTTTCTTGCTGATGAACCTGTGTTCTGCTAAACATGTAGGACCAGATTTTGTGAACTCATTCAAGGAGAATCAGGAAAAGCTTGCACTGGCTCTGTTGGAGAGAGCCAAGAGTATTTGTGCTAGTCATGGGGTACCTTATTATTATTATTTTTTTTTAATAATTCTTTGGGAATCTCTGAATTTATTTTTCTGAAATCTGAACCATGTCTATACACTCGAGAGCTGTTTTGTTTGATTAACAGAACTTTTCCCTTTCCATCTATTAGTATGGGGAAGAAGTGGACTCTAAAAATATTACTAATTGAATTTGAAGGAAAAAGAAAAAATAAAATCAGACTGTATCCATTGTTTTAACATGAACTCTAAAATGGGTTTCATGAAGGGTTAGAGATGTGTTGGCATAGAGGTTTTAAGCATGTTGAAGTACAACTGGATTGTGTGGAAGCGATTAATCTCCTTACTAGAGACCAGCATTTTCATCACTTTTTCTATCAGTTTTATATATAGGGAAAACAATGGTATAGAGACTAGTTTAACTAGGAAAGCTCATGACTTTAGCTCTGATTTTTGTATTTATTATCATTCCCCACCTCTTTAGTTGGAGGCGACAATTGATAAAAGATAATTGGTGTCTGTTTTTATTTCGTTCCTCTTATAATTATTTTTTCTTCCATTAGTGCATGAAAGTATTTCAGTTTTCATTAAAAAAAAAAAACAAGAAGAAGAAGGCTAAAAGAAAGTGATGATGAGAGATGGTTTATTTATGAGTACAGGTGGATGCAGAGATCTGTAGAGAGGAAGGTGATCCAAGAACGGCCTTATGTGATGCAGTAGTAAAGCATAATATTGATTTGCTTGTGTTGGGAGAGCGTGAGCTTGGAACAATAAAAAGGTATTTGATTCTTGTCCCATGCTCAATCTACATGAATCTTTTTTGTAAAAAAATGAAAGCTAATGTCTTAGATTTTGATTTTATACAAAATTACATGGCACTAACAGCATGATGTTCATGCAGGGCTCTTATAGGAAGTGTGGGAAACTACTGTGTCCAAAATGCCAAATGCCCTGTCCTTGTGGTGAAGAAACCAGAGTAGTATTTTATATCTGCCACATTAACAGTGCAATATTAGCAGGAAACTTCTGGCTTTTGGTTGACTTGATCTTGTGATATTGTAATATGTACATCAGTACATAGTCATCTTGGATCTTATCATCCGGCTCTGGAAAGAGTGACAAAGATGAAAGTGTGTGCCTGGTTTTCTATCAACCAAAAATCAGTCTGTTAAAAGTTTATTTAACAAAAATTAATTTAGTAAAAGTTAGGTGCTGTAACAAAATTTCTATTTGAATGTATTTTTTTAAAAGTCAATTTAATAAATTGAACTTTATTTGGATATTATATGATGAAAAGTATATTTAAAAGTAATAAAAATGTATACATAATATAAAACTTGAAATATCTAAATTATAGAAAAAATATATATCTACATATTTTTATATCTTGTTTCAATTTTGAATTAGTTCTCTATAGTTTATTTTAAATTAGGCTTTTGTAACTTGAAAAGTAATTTTGTTTTGGTATTGATTGAAACCCATGGGGATTAATATATCTAATGGATCAAACAATAAGGTTTTAATTAAAACAAAATAGATTATAGGGACTTAATTCATAATTGATAAAATTATAAGATGGCACAGAAACCTCTCTCTAAACAAAGTTCTCTGTTTATTCTCTAATTTGATAATCGTACAAAGGAAATGACACGACTATTTATACTAAACCTTAGATCCAAAGACTTAAATGTTGAAAAAGGAGTTTCAGCTATTACATGAGCTATTACATGTGTTTATTACCCTATGAAAGTTATAAAGAATTATGGCATTCAAGGTTATCAATGGAGGAGTTACATTCAGGCATTCAAGGTTATCAATGGAGGAGTTACGTTCAGGCTTCTATTTCATCTTCCTTGTGTTCAGTGAAACTCGCCCTCAAGTCAAATTCAGCATTATCATTAATGTAAGGGGATAGATCAGCAACATTGAAGGTGGCAGACACTCCATAAGATCCAGGAAATTTCACCTTATAAGCATTATTGTTGATCTTTTACACAATCTTGAATGAACCAACAGCTCTTGGGGACAACTTGGCGTTTGACTGTTTAGGAAATCGTTCCTTTTATAGATATATCCAAACCAAGTCTCCTATATTAAAAGTTTGCTATTTTCGATGCTTGTCACATTGAGCCTTGTATCTCAAATTCTGCTTTTGGATTCGCTCGCGGACTTGCTCATGCAACTTCTTAATTTTCTTAGCCTTATGGTCAACATCAGAGCTATATTGCTGTTTATCAAATGAAGGGGTCAAGTTTAGCGGACTAAGGGGATGAGTTCCATAAACAATTTGAACCGAACACTTTTCATTTGCTTGGTTGATAAAATTATTGTAAGCAAATTCAACTTGAGCAAGAATGAGATCCCACTGCTTCAAATTCTTCCCAGCGAAACTGCGAAGAAGATTACCAAGAAGCCTGTTTATATCTTTAGTTTGACCTTCTATCTGAGGATGACTAGTGCTGCTAAACTGGAGCTTAGTTCCCATCTTGTTCTATAGCGTCCGCTAAAAGTAGTGGAGAAACTTCACATCATAGTCAGAAGTGATAGTCTTGGGAATGCTGTGCAGATGCATAATCTCCTTAAAGTATAAGTTTGCTACTTGAACAACATCATTAGTCTTCTGACATGAAATGAAATGGGTCATTTTTTAGAAATGATCCACAATTATTATGACAGAATCTTTTTGCCTCTGAGTTTGTGGTAAACCCAAAACAAAATCCATAGTCACATCTTCCCAAGGTGCTTTTAGAATTGGCAAAAACATGTATAATCCAGTATTTTGACCCTTGAATTTGGCCAAGTGACAAATTCTGCATCTCTGTGTATGCCTGTTGACATCTTGTTCAAGTTAAGGCCAGTAAAAGTTCTCCTTGACTAGGCCAACTATTTCATCCCTTCTGAAATGTCCAGCTAATCTATCATTATGTACTTCCCAAATTATGGCTTCTCTCAAGGAACCTTGTGGAATACATAGGGTTTTGCCTCGAAATAGAAACCCGTCGTGTTTGTAGAATTGGTGGAAAGGTTGATTTACAGTTACTTCTCACACTCCTCAAAAATTAGGATCATCCTGATACAACTCTTTAACAAGGTCAAACCCAACAATTTTAATTTGCAGTGTTGTGAGTAGCACATGTCGACGGCTAAGAGTATCAGCAATGGAGTTTAAAGTTTTAGCCTTATGCTTGATAAGGAATGGATAAGATTGCAAGAGTTCACTCCAATGCATGTCAATAGCTGATCTTCTACTGAGAATTCAAATACTTGAGAGCCTCATGATCAGAAAAAAAAGTATGAATTCTTTATTCAAGAGATAATGACTTTAATGTTGGAGAGCTCGAACAATGGCATAAAATTCTTTGTCATAGGTAGAATACCTAAGCTTGGCATCATTAAGCTTCTCACTGAAAAAGACAATGGGATGGCCTTCCTGGCTTAAGACAGTATTAATGTCGGTGTTAAAAGTATCATAACTAATTTCAAACACTTGGTCAAAATTAGGAAGAGCTAAGACTGGAGCTTTGATTAACTTCTTCTTAAGCTCTTCAAAGCTTTTCTGAACTTGCTCTGTCTACTAAAATTTCTCTCTTTTAGTGCAATCTGTAAGTGGTTTGGCAATAGAGCTAAAATTATGGATGAACCTCCTATAGAGAGAAGCTAATCCGTGGAAGCTTCGAACCTCCTGGATATATTTTAGAATTGGCTAGCTATCAATGACTACAATTTTGCTTGGATTAACTCGAACATCCTCTACGATAATAATGTAACCTAAGAACACAACTTCACTAGTGAGGAAGGTACACTTCTTGAGATTTGCATAAAGCTTTTATTCACGCAAGGCTTGCAAAACTTGTTGCAAGTGATCTAAATGTTCTTCTTGACTCTTGCTGTAAATAAGAATATCGTCAAAATACACAACAACAAATTTGCTAATGAAGGGTCTCAATACTTGATTTATCAGGAGCATAAATGTGCTAAGGGCATTTGTTAACCCAAAAGGCATCACATTCCATTCATATAAGCCATCTTTATTCTTGAAAGCGATCTTCCACTCATCTCCTAGTAGAATTCTGATTTAGTGGTGCCCACTATGAAGGTCAAGTTTGGAGAAGGTAGTGGCACCATACAACTGGTCTAGCATATCATCAAGCCGAGATATCAAAAACTGATACCTAATAGTGATCTTGTTGATTGCTCGGTAGTCAACGCACATTCTCTAACTCCCATCCTTCTTAGGTACTAGAAAAATAGGTACAGTACAAGGGCTAATACTTTCTCAAACCAACCCTTTCTTCAATAACTCTTCAACTTGCCATTGGACTTTAGCATGTTCCTGGGGACTTATCCTATAAGCAAGCTTATTAGGAATGACTACTCCTGGAATGAAGTCAATGGCGTGCTGTATGTCTCACATAGGAGGTAACCTTGGTGGTATCTCATCAGATATTACATTTGGAAATTCTGACAGTATCAGAATGACTCCTGGTGGATTGGTTAACTTATTGTTCACCTTAAGCACCAGAATAAAGCTCATCATTTAGGCTTTAGACTTCATCACCTTGAATTCCTCCTTAGTCATCAAAAACACCAATGGCTTAGAGGCGCTAGATTCCCTCAAAGATTGGCTAATCTCACTGAGCGGTAGAGGTGCCAGTATGAACTTGACACCATCTTTCGTAAAAGAATAGGTGTTTGGTCACCTGTTATGCATAGCATGTCGATCATATTACCATGGACTCCCTAAGAGAAGGGGGCATGCATCTATAGGAACAACATCACATAAAACTTCATCACAATATCAGTTCCCAATAGAAAAGATCACAAGGCATTGTTTAAAAACTTTTACCTCATTCCCCTTATTGAGCCAGTAAAGCTTGTAAGGTTACGGATGATCTTGTGGTAACTTTAATTTTTTCACCATGTAGTCAGATACTACATTTTCACAACTTCTACTATCAATGATGACATTACAATAGGCTGTGCAATGAGTGATGTTGCGTCATAGCTAAGGTTCTTCTTTGACTATAATTGTATGCAAACTTTATCTAACCACCAATGCTTCTCCCTAATCAGCAAGCGTGACCTCCTCGTCATATATGGGATCAGTGTCGTAGAACTCAATATCCCCCTTATCTTCTTTAAGTGCTTCATACTTTGGTCCTTCCCTAATGGTGACAACCCTCTAAGTAGTACAGTTCGTAGTAATATGGCCAAATTCTTGGCATTTAAAGCATTTGATTGCTTTAGAGCTAGATTCCTTGGTAGCATTGGGTGGTGGTTTGCGCATAGCAGTAGATTGTGGCTTGCTTGAGGAGTTGGTTTACTAAAATTTTACCTTACAGGATTTTAGATAACCCTTAGAGGAAGAAGGTTAGAAAGAGGACCTCTTAGGTGTTTGCTTCTCAACACGCATGGTTAGACGGATGACATCATCCAAGGTCCAATACTGCTGAAGCTGGAATGGAAGACTAATATCTATGTTTAAGCCTGCAAGGTACTGGGCTATTGTTTGCTCCTCCTTCTCCTGCATGTCACACTTCATCATGAGTTGTTCAAATTTCTAGTATATTCTTTTATAGATAAAGATCTCTGTTAAAGATTTTGTAGCTGGATAAAATTATCCTAGTGGTAATGATCTGGTAGAAATTTTTTAGTGACTTGGCGTTTCATTTTCTCTCAAGTCTCAATCTTGCACTTTTCCTCATGTTCTCGCTTTCGTCTGAGGTTTTTCTACCAAATGGAAGCATGTTTCTTGAATTTGAGGGCGACAATCTTGACTTTCTATACATCTGGAATCTCTTTATATTCAAATACTAGTTCAACAGTCTGAAGCCAGTCTAAAAAATAGTCTTGCTAGAGTTTTCTCTCGAATTCAAGAATGGCTACCTTGATATCATTGGGGCAAAATTGTTATTGTCGTGGATGACGGCAGTTGTCAATGGATGATGAACTACTGTTTCCTGAATCTCCCTAAGTTTTCTCTGTTATTATTTAATAGAGTTCGCTGCATTTTCACAATGGCTTCCAACTCTCATATCCTATGTCTCATCTCTTCCGTCTTAACCTCGTGCACATGCCTACGTCTTGGAGGTATTTTGATAAGTATCAAGGCCAGGGATATTGGAAAGATTGAGGTATAAAATGGAAACCTTGAAAGGATATAGGGGTAGAATGGGACTTTTGGAAAGTATAGGGGCAAAATGAAAATTTTGGACAGTCTAAGGGTACAAATGGAGATTCTAGAAGTATGGGGGTCAAATTATAATTTATGAAAAATATAGGGGTCAAAATGAAATTTAGGTAAAATTAAAAGGCAAAAGTGTCATTTTAGGAAAGATTAGGGGTCAAATGGAATTTCAAAAAAATTAGGGTGATTATGAAATTTCATAAATTTAAGGGGTTAATATAAAATTATGGAAAGATTTGGGGCAAAAATATAATTTCAAGAAATATGGCTAACTGGGTAGGGTGACGTGGCAATTGTGACACGTGGCTAGAAATGATTGGGCTGACCTGTCGTTGACCAGTCAGATCAATGACATGGTAAATGACGTCATCGTTTTCTACCTTCGGTTGGGGCGTGCAGCGCGTGGGAAGACAGCGATAGCGCGTGGGCTTCAGGCGACGGCTCGTGGAGGTGTGTGAAGACGATTCTGATGACATGGAACCTCCTATTCAACATTTTTGGACCTCCTAAGCATGATAGTGGCATTAGTTTCTGGAAAAACATTCAAAATGTAGGATTCAAACAAGTCAGGGACTTCTCCTTTGAGCTTCTCTCCTCTCCAATGTAGTTCCTCAACTCTACCTCACTCTTTCGCTCTTTGGACTAGCTTTAATACCAAA
The DNA here is from genome assembly GCF_029017545.1 of Prosopis cineraria. Taxonomy (NCBI): domain Eukaryota; kingdom Viridiplantae; phylum Streptophyta; class Magnoliopsida; order Fabales; family Fabaceae; genus Prosopis; species Prosopis cineraria. The sequence goes on from NW_026555336.1 coordinate 30,148,461, forward strand.
ATGGCACAGAAACCACTCTCTGAACAAAGTTCTCTGTTTATTCTCTAATTTGATAATCTTATAAAGGAAATGACATGACCATTTATACTAAACCTTAGACCCAAAGACTTAAATGCTAAAGAAGGAGTTTTAACTGTTACATGAGCCATTACATGTGTTTATTAGCCTATGAAAGTTACATAGAATAATGGCATTCAAGGTTATCAATGGAGGAGTTACGTTTAGGCATTCAAAGTTATCAATGGAGGAGTTACATTTAGGCTTCTGTTTCATAAGAACTTGCAGATTTTTTCTAAAATTATAAATATAAAATGAACATATATAAAATTAGAAATAGCATGGTCAAATATAAAATACTTTTAATAAATTCTTTTTATTAAAATTTTATATATAAATAATTCAAAAACCTTGCATTTGCATTGTCCCTTTACTTGATCACAACTCACGTAAAACTCACAAGGACATAAAATTCCAATATTTCTTTATGCCTTTGGATCTATTTTTGTTCCCATTATTTTATTCAATCATTATTATTGTTGTTGTTTCTATTAGTGTCATTAGTTAATTTTTACTTTCCCCCTTTCCTCTCTTATCATGCACAAACAAGAAGTTTTTGAAATGTGCTTTTAAAAAGCTATCCCAAGTCAAGTTGAGAAAATTCACTTTCAACTACATTTTCAATGTACTTTTTAAATGTGATTTTATTCAAAAAAAAATTAACCAAACGATTTTAACTTTTTAAAAGTGTAAATCCACTTTTCAAATGTGAAACTTAAAGTATTCAAATGGATTTGAAAAGTTATTTATTTTTCTTTGACTGTTTTTTCCCTTGTTATAATGAGGACTTGTTAGCTTACTCATTATCACAAAATTAAGAGTTACTGAGTCTAGAATCATATTCATACATGACTCATGATATATAGAGTTGAGAGCTTGGAAATAAAAGCTTGCCCTCTACAAATATCTTTCATTATTGATTGGATGGGTTACAAAATATAAACACGATACATTATTACATGCTCCCCCCAATCTATAATATGAGTTCATAAGTCATGTTTGGTTCAAAATACTTTCTTTCATCATATTTATAAATTACTTTCAGCATGCTTTACTAGAATAAGAAAAATATTAAACGTCATTATAACTTTATTTTAAAATTAACAAAGTTTTCAACATTTACTCCTAATAAATATTCTTAAATATCATTACTGGTATTTTTATTAAAAGCATTTAATAAAGACAAAAATGTAAAGGTGAACACTGAAAGCTAGCAAGTAAATAAAACTAAATTTTTTCTTCTTTTCTCCTCTACCTTATAAATAGGATCAGAGGAGTATAGAGTATTGGATTATTTTTATATTTTTTCCAACTATAACATTACTTCATTTATTCTTCTTTTTGAAAATGATTCATTAAAATTTCAATTGTCATAAGATAATTATAATGAAATATTAATAGCAAGTCAAGTAGATTAATGAACACAAGTGTATATCTAGATAGGAAAAAACAGTTTCAAAAACTTTAAAAATGAAAAAAAACAAATCCAGCATGAGGAATTTTATTGATAAAAATTAAATTGATTTGAGAGTTAATTTATTTTCAATTAACTAAACATATACATGTATTGTTATCAACATATACTTTACACATTAAATTAATTTGAAAGTGAATTTAGTTTTAAAACTTAAAAAACTAATATGATCATTCTTTTAAGGAAAAACATAGCTTTGAATCTATGCACTTTGCTCACATTTTACTATTGATCCCTACACTTTTTTTGAACATTTTAGATCCTCACATTTTATTTTTTTGGTATTTTAGGTCCCTCCAAAGTCCCTACACTTTGTTCATGGAGAGATCTAAAACGCTAAAAAAAAAAAAACAAAGTGCAATGATCTAGAATACCGAAAAAAAGTGCAAAGACTAATAACAAAACTCAAGCAAAGTACAAAAAACTAAAGTTATATTTTTCCTTCTTTTAAACAAATGTAAGGGATCAAATTAAAATAAAAATTAAATTTGAAAGATTGAATCAATAATTTAAAGGATTAAGGTGTAATTTTGCCCCTAAACTATTCTTAAAGAAGTAATGTTGCCTCTACACTACTCATCATAATAATGTTACCTCTAAACTAATTAAATCGGAGTAAGTAATGTTTCCCCTGCCGTCTGTTACTGTAGCTAATGAGACTTACTTTTTTTGAGTTAAGGTACAATTTTGCTTTTAAGATATTTTCAGAGGAGCAATGTTGTCTTTACCGTTTAAAAGTTAAAAATCATAAACATTCATTAACTAGAGTTAGTAAGACCTACTTTTCATTATCTCTCTCTTATCAACATTGAATTAGGTTAGGATTTTAACTAGACTATGGCATTCCAGTTGCTAAATTGATTTTTGGGTAACTACTTTACGATAGTCTATGTATAGACTTTTTTGCTTATAATGCATATGAAAGATCATATTTATTTATGATAGTCAATTTTGTAGACTAATTTACTTAAGATGAAAAGAAGCGACCTTTTTAGCTTAGAAATGTTGTTTATATGTTTTTTTGTTGAATCAAGAGCTCCTCTTTAGTGTTGTCCGTGTGAATTTATACTTTTAACTATTGTTTTATTTGTCACTAAAAAAAATTAGTATAAAAATTAAGCTTCTTTTTAATATATAGTTCATGACACATTGAAATGTTGGTAGAGAATATTATGACACAAATAAATGCTTTCACATGAATATTAAATGTTAGAAAGGATGTGAATGGATTAACACTAGTATAAAAGGTATTTTTCATTTTTTTCTCTCTACTTAACGGATGTTTATGATTTATAAATGGTAGGAGTAACATTACTTGCATTTAATTACTTTAGGAGGAGGGACATTGCTCCTTTGAGAACAATTTAGGAGCAAAATTGCACCTATGAAAAGTAAGTTCTACTAACTATAGTTAACGAGCATTCAAATAGTAAGGGCAACATTGCTCTAATTTAATTAATTCAGGGACAACATTGCCTTTCTGAAAATAGTTTATAAGCAAAATTGTACCTTAATTCTAATTTAAAAAAGGGAAAATACGTTTGCATGTCCTTATAATTTACCCCAATTTTAAATCAGGTGCTAATACTTTTTCAATTGTTTCAATTGGACCCTTACATTTCTTACTGTTGAGTTTGTTAACTCTTTTCCATCCAACACCGTTAAATCGCCGACAAATTCTTTAACTCTATTAGCCTCAGCTGATTAGGAACCAAGTAGATTAGTTTTTTATTGACACGTGAACTAGAGGGAGAGAACGAAAACATCAAACTGTATTATCTTCGTGCTCAGACTTGCTTAGGTCACACTGGTTTTCTGTTGAAATTGAACGAAGAAGGCGCTGTGGAGAACAAGAGAAAGAAGCCATCGGAATCTTCGAGATGTTGCTGAGGATATTGGAGTCTTCCTTCGCTGCTGAGGATATTGAAGGCGTCATGCAGAATTGTGGGGTTCTCTTTACGTTGAAATCAAGTCAGAGATTGTTTCTTAGTCGATTTATGCAGGGGCATCAAGGAAAATCTTGATACCGGGGGCAGCCAGAGCTGGGATGGAGAAAAAACATTAGCAGTTAGCATCGCCATTCTGCTTCTTTCGTTCTGGTGGGTGTTCGAAGGACGCCTTAGACTCATTTCGTTCAAGTTATGGATATGTTTGGATTGTAATTTTTGAAATATGGCCATACAGATTGCTGTAATGTTTTTGGTAACTTAATGCATATGCACTATACAAATGATTTAGAATATTTTATTATTTATGAGTTTTATGTTGCTGCACATTAGTTACAAGTTGCTGCAAGGTTTTTGTTGCACATTTAAAAAAAAAAAAGGCAAGGAAATGTTATATATATCTTGAGATTTGTTGTTCTAAAAAATAATTATATAAAGACTTTTTCTCCTTTGATTTGTTCCTTGTACATGTGCAAGTTCTCTTTTTTGTTTCCAATATAGCTAGTAGATCGTTATGCTGCAATGTCTGCTGAGCAAGATAGGCTGTGGAATATTGTAAGAGATGATTATTTAGATTTTAATGCTTGGACTTCCCTCATCGAGGAAACAGAGAAAGTGGCAGAGAACAACATTCTGAAGATCTGAGAAGTTTATGATGCTTTTCTTTGTCCTTTCTTTTGCATTGGAAACTCAATTTGATTTCCTATTTAATGTTTAAGATGGCCTCTACGACTGCTCCATGTCTCGGACATGTAATGATATTATGCTGGAAGGCTTTTTTGAACGAGGATTGGCTCATGTTGGAACAGATTTATCTTTCATTTCCAATATGGGGAGATTACGTTAGGATGTAATTGTTTTCAGGACTTGTGCTCTTAGTGGTAATTGGCTGTATATTTGCCTATCAATATAATATATTTTACACCAATTTCATTCAAACCAGAATATTTCTTGACAATGGCATGGCATAAATAATTCATATACACTTAACATCTTCTATTCAACAATATCAGGTTCTTACATCGACATTGAAAAGTTACACTTACATTGAGATTTTACACTTCAAATCAATTCCAAACGGTCCATCTGCCACTTTAGAAACTGTTGGATATTATAAAATGTCTTTAGTATTTCAAAAAGAGTTACTATAAATTAAATTAATATTAATTACCATAACCTCCTACTTAAATATATTTTTTTAACCTTTTTATTTTTTGTAACCATTTTTTAATTGATATTAAGGTGGTTTTATTGCCCAGTATTATGAGATTTGCCTATAAAAGGCAATGCTTGCCACAGGTTTAAAGGGGAGCTTTGATATTTTCAAACTTTCTCTCCTTTTTTATCATGCTGATTCATTGTTGAGTTGTTTGAATATATTTTGTGAATTTTTGTTATTATGTGTCCCTACTTTTAGTAGAAAGAGTTTATTTAATCCTGGAGAGCTGCCGCTCAATCAATCCAATGTGGCAAAATAGCTCTTAAGAATAGTATCCTTGGGCACGACTTAGACTATATTTTTACCTATTGATGCTAACAATCTTAAGAGCTATTCTCAACAAGTTAATCTTGTTTGGTTTTACTAAACTGTACCTAGTAGAGGTATGTGATGAGGTAGTGAGATTCGATAATGTTTATGAATAAAATAGGGTGTGGGAAAACATGTGAGTAAGCATAATTTGAGATAGGCAATAGTGGATGAGAACACCAACAATGCCAAATTCAATTGCCCCAAAATTCGGACTCACTTAAGACCTCAGAGGCACCATTTTAGGTGGAAAGTCCTAGCATGAACAATGATGGCGGTGGAAAAACAATGAGGATGGGCATGTCTTGATCTACTTGCAATTTTTAAAAATTAAGAATCTTCCTACCAATTAGGAAGTCTTGGTTGTAGTGCTTGGTGATTCAAGAAATGGATATGCTATCATTGAACATGCATGTTTCCCAGGATTGTTTATCGCTCACGAATGGCATGGTTTCCTCAACAAGTACGGATACATGATACTTGCATTTTTATCTATAATTTTGCTCTTGGCTGGAAGCTGAAACAATGAGTAATTGCTAGTGTTTGAAAGTTTTCAATTGTTAAGATTTTATTTAATAGTTAATGATATTATATCAATGTTAAAAGTTGACATTAAATATTTTAACCATTTTGTATGAACAATTTACTTTATTTCATATTCATGTGGTTGTTTATTGTAGAATCTTTTTTTGCAATCAATCTCTGTATTTACTATATACAAGCTTACCAAGTTTTTTAACTTGCCTTGCTTCGGTTTATAATTTACAAAGATGATAATCAAATCATTTTCGGCTAATGTCATAATTATGAGTATCTGGGTCTAGGAACTTTAATTATTTATGTTACCTTTAAAATATTATAATATGTAGGATTGCTGGTTATTGCATAACTTGTTTAGATGGTCACAACATGCCAGTGTCAGTTTAGTTAATTTGAAATATTTATTGTATTTATTATTTGGACTGCAACATGTATAAACATTGGAATGGTGACTGATCACTTCCCTGGGTATGGCAATATACTAATAAAATATATGCAAAACCTATGGTCAATGTGGGGTTGATTATGATCTATTTTCAAGGTTGATAAAATTCTGCAAAAACCAATATATTTGCATATCAGTGATGGATTTTTGTGGTCTCATCTCAGTTGCTGTTTTTAATGCTGCTATACCTATACATTATGATGATAAAGTGTGAAAAAATATGC